>NC_081554.1:96315731-96630231 GCF_963082655.1 Stomoxys calcitrans
GTTATGACTTCCAACAACTGTGCTAAGTATGGCGTAAAACATTACATAACCTGATATAGCTGCCATATAAACCGATCTGGGATCTTGACTTCTTGAGCTTCTAGAGGGCGCAATTCTCATCCGATTTGGCAGAAATTTTGTACAACGGCTTCTCTCATGACTTTCAACATACGTGTTCAATATGGTCTGAATCGATCAATAGCTTGATACAGCTCCCATATAAACCTATCTCCCGATTCGCTTCTTGAGCCCCTACAAGGCGTAATTCCTATCCGAATGAACTGAAATATTGCGCAATGACTTCTACAATGTTCGGCATTCATTTATGATCCGAATCGGACAATAACTTGATATAGCTCCAAAAGCATAACAGTTCTTATTCAATATTCTTTGCGATCAATGCGATCCATGGTGGTGGGTATATAAGATTCGGCCCGGCCGAACTTAGCACGCTCTTACTTGTTTAATTTAAACTCGTTCTAAATCATTTTAACGAAATGTTGCCGGGATTTTTAACGAAATTGTGACACATATATATTCAAATATAAAGCTTACAGATCTTCTTCGATTAAAACCAATATTACTATATCAAGTGGACTTCTTAAAGTAAAAGTACTGAGTTCTAATAAGACTTCTGCTTCAAGGAAACATGGATGTTCGTTTGGTCTTTTATTTATAATATTTATTACAAATATGAAAATGACTTTATCAAAAATGCATGAAGACAAAAGATGTCATGGTAAACGGAAAACGTTCAACATTTAATCATAAAGTGAAGCCAACGAATTGCTTGAAGTTCTCTGCAAGATGCTGGCAACTGATGACAAGCTACAGGAAGCAAGGAAGAAAGCATGTTGAATAGGTGGGATGGTTGGATGAAAAACAATATTTCATTCGTTTGTCTTTAATGAATAACATTTCATTTCTGTTTTGTGTTTTGTTGCTGCTGTTGATATTATCTTTGAGGATATTTTATTTAAATCTTTCCATTCCGACATTCGTACATGTGTACATAATATAAACACACACACACACACACATACTGATACACACATACTATGACACGAGTGTACACTTTCGTATTATGTTTTTCATTCCATTTTCTGTGGAAAGATCCAATAACGTATGAATCAACAAACAAACATTGAAGAGAGTAATGTAAATTCAAGTACACTTTTCATCATTTGCATGAATATGAATACGAAGAATATGAATTGACGGGGTGCACCAAAAGAAAACAATTTTCCGTTTTTCTGAAATATCCGACTCATCAGCAAAATTGATGATTGAATTGATATTTAAATACAATTATATTGTGATCTGCATGGTTCAATGCAAGGAACTAGAAGGCATCTTCCTTCCTTCTCCTGTTCCTGTGGTATCACAATGGACGAAAACGTCTAAGTGAGTCAG
This sequence comes from Stomoxys calcitrans, assembly GCF_963082655.1. Lineage (NCBI taxonomy): Eukaryota > Metazoa > Arthropoda > Insecta > Diptera > Muscidae > Stomoxys > Stomoxys calcitrans. The sequence continues at coordinate 96,317,145 of NC_081554.1, forward strand.
ATGGCAGACTGCCACTTAAACCTTAGTTAACCTAATATTGCCAATTTTAACTATATATTTCAATTGCTTTGCTCCAAATTTAACAGTCACGAGCCCCTAAAGGGATCACCGTAGAAAAGCGACCAAATCTTACCTCTAGGCAATAAGAGTTGAACCTTCACCTGACGGTTAGTACTGGTCTCATGGATACATTCACAAATAGAGCGCAATTGTCTATCAACAGTTGGCCTTCCTTTTAAGCATGAGAATTGAATCCAATTCATTTTTATACCCTCCACCATAGGATGTGGGTGTACTAATTTCGTCATTCTGTTTGTAACACCTCGAAATATGCGTCTGAAACCCCATAAAGTATATATATCCTTGCCATGTCCGTCTGTCTGTTTGTCGAAAGCACGCTAACTTCCGAAGGAGTAAAACTAGGTCCTAGAAATTTTCCACAAATACTTCTTATTTTGTAGGTCGGTTGAGATTTTAAATGGGACAAATAGGTCATTGTTTTCATATCGGGCGCAATTTTTATTCGATTTGGCTGAAATTTCGCTCATGGTGGTTTGGTATGATTTCCAACAACCGTGCCAAGTATGGTCTAAATCGGTTCATAGCCTGATATAGCTGTCATATAAACCGATCTTCCAGTTTGACACCCTAAGCCCCTAGAGGGCGCAATTATTACTCGATTTGCCTGAAATTTTGGAGGTTGTGTTTTTCTTTGACTTCTAACAGCCATAACAAGTACTGTACATATTGGCCAATAATTTGATGTAGCTCATAAATTCAGAGAACTTGACAAATATGATCCATGGTGCAGGGTATATAACAGTGATGGGCGCGCCAACACATGTTCAAATGGTTTCCAAATACATGAGCTTATATTCTTCTATATGTACACAAAATTTTGCTATCGTGTGTGTGTATTTGCCCATCACTGGTATATAAGATTCGGGCCGGCCGAACTTAACACGCTTTTACTTGTTTTTTAATAGCGTTTTCTATGCAACAAAATTAAAATTATTTTGAGAATCAACATTTAATTCATCAAATAATTCATCAAAATACAAAAATATCACCATGGATCGCATTTGTCGAGCTCTTTCCACGGTATCCCTTCTTAAGCAAACAAAGGATAAAAGAAAATAATTGCTATGGTATTGGAACAAAATCAAGTTAAGGTTCATTTCGGACCATAATTGAACTGAATATTGGTTTATAGGGGAGCTGCATTAGGCTGTAAACCGATTCATGCCATTTTCGGATAACAATTACGCCCTCTAGTGGCTCAAGAAGTTAAGAGCCCAGATCGGTTTATATGGCAGCTATATCAGGTTATGGTCCGATTTGAACTATTCTTAGCACAGTTGTTAAAAGTCATAACAAAACACCTCATGCAAAATTTCAGCCAAATCGGATAATAATTGCGTCCTCTAGAGGCTCAAGAAGTCAAGACCCCAGATGGGTTTCTATGGCATCTGGTTACGGACCGATTTGAACCATTCTTGGAAGTCAAAGCAAAACACGTCGTCCAAAATTAAGCCTGTAGAGGCTTAAGAAGTCCAGACCCCAGATCGGTTTAGATGGCAGCTATATCCAGTTATGGACCGATTTAAACGATTCTTAATACAGTTATTAGAAGTCATAACAAACCTCCTCATGCAAAATTTCAAATATAATAATTGCGTCCTTTAGAGGCTCAAGAAGTCAGGATTTTAGATCGGTTTATATGGCAGTTATATCTAAACGTGGACCGATATTGCCCATTTGCAATCCCAACCGTTCTACACTAATAAGAAGTATTTGTGCAATATTTCAAGCGGCTAGCTTTACTCGTTCGAAAGTTAGCGTGCTTTCGACAGACAGACGGACGGACATGGCTAGTTCGACTTGAAATTTCATGACGATCAAGAATATATATACTTTATGCGGTCTTAGACGAATATATCGAGGAGTTAGAAACAGAATGACGAAATTAGTATACCCCCAACCTATGGTAAAGGGTATAAAAATTAAACGAATGTTTTATTATTTTTTATATATTTACTAGCTGAACTCGGCCTGCTCCGCTACACCCGATACTGCTATGTTGAAGACTAACTCTTACCTGTCAGGCAGGAAAGGGAATGAACTTCCCAAAAGGAAATAAAGGACAAGGTGTGTTTCAGGTTTCAGGATGATGTTTGTACCTGGACTATTTAAAGCGCAATTGCCTTTGCCGCTTTATTATAAATTTGTATACCCACCACCGAAGAATGGGGGTATATTCACGCTACAGTCTTTAAAAATAGAGATATTGATCTGAAACTTTGCACAGATTCTTCTTTTGTCCATAAGCAAGTTAAGTTGATAGGCTATATCGGACAACATCTTGATATAGTCCCCATATAGACCGATCCGCCGATTTAGGGTCTTAGGCCCATTAAAGCCACATTTATTTTCCGATTTTGCTGAAATTTGGGACAGTGAGTTGTGTTAAGCCACTCAACATCCTTCTTCAATTTGGCCTAGATCGGTTCAGATTTGAATAAAGCTGCCATATAGACCGATGTCTCGATTTAAGGTTTTGGGCCCATAAAAGGAGCATTTATTGTCCGATGTCGCTGAAATTTGGGACAGTGAATTAAGTTAAGCCCCTCGACATATTTCTGCAATTTGGCCTAGATCGATCAAGATTTGCATATAGATGCGATATAGACCGATCTCTCGATTTAAGGTTTTGGACCCATAAAAGGCGCATTTATTGCCCAGTGCCGCCAAAATTTGGGACAGTGAGTTGTGTTTGCTCTTCGACATTTTTCTGCAACTTGGCCCAAATCGGTCCAGATTTGGATATAGCTGCCATATATACCGATACCTCAATTTAAAGTCTTGGCCACATAAAAGCCGCATTTATAATCCGATTTCACGAAATTTGACACAGTGACTTATGTTAGGTTTTCGACATCCGTGTCGTATATGGTTCAGATAGGTTTATTTTTAGATATATTGGGTTGCCCAAAAAGTAATTGCGGATTTTTCATATAGTCGGCGTTGACAAATTTTTTCACAGCTTGTGACTCTGTAATTGCATTCTTTCTTCTGTCAGTTATCAGCTTTAACTTTTAGCTTGCTTAAAAAAAAAAAAGTGTAAAAAAAGTATATTTGATTAAAGTTCATTCTAAGTTTTATTAAAAATGCATTTACTTTCTTTTAAAAAATAGCTACTAAAAATATCAATATTTTGTTATATACAATTGAACAACAGCAGCTATATCGAAATATGTTTCAATTTGGACCAAATACTAATGAGTACAAATTAAATAGTATTTGGTCCAAATTGGAACATATTTCGATATAGCTGCTATGGGACATAAGGTATGCATTTTTCACCGGATTTTGACGAAAGGTCGTTTACATATATACCCGAGATGGTGGGTATCCAAAGTTCAGCCCGGCCGAACTTAACGCCTTTTTTATTGTTCTACTCTCAAATACCCCTTATTTAACCCCACATTGCAATAGTCAATAAAAAGTCATGTTTGGGTCTGGGGTGAATCCCCAGAGACTTGGACCCAAAAGTGGAAGTGGAAGTCAATTTCTCTACTCTACACCCAAAGACCTTTCGTTGTTGATCCATATTGCCATGTTCGGAAAATATGTCCTATTTGAGGGTGGGGTGATCCACGAAACACTATTTCCACAATTGGATATCAGATTCGTTTTCTACTCTCAAATACCTTTAACTTGATACTCACATAGCAGTGATTGGTTTATATATCCGTTTGGCATGTTTTTAAGGTGGGCGTCCCTCCTAGGCACCCAACCCCATACTTTGATACCAAAATTTTTTTTTTTTTTTTTTAGGTTACTGTGGGTGTGCAAGCAAAATGTTGCTTAAATCGATGTACCCATTTCCGAGATCTGGTGTTTTAGAAAATTGGTGAAAAGGGGAGGGTCCGCCCCAAAAAATTAAGTACCCTTTTTTCATCACTGTTCCATAACGCACCATCTTTGAAAATTTCTGGAAAATCGGTTCAACCGTTTTTGAGTCTAACGGAAAACACAAACAAACAAACACTAATTAATTTTTATATATTAGATTTGTTTATTCATTTGTTAATTTAATTTTTTATTTATTTATTTATTAAATTTATATTTATTTTCAACTAATTAATTAATTAATTTATTTAGTTATTAGTGATTTATTTATTTATGTATTTATTTGACTGTCGCATACGGTGAAGCTACCTTGGACAAAAGCAACGTTTACAGGTGATGGGGAAAAAAACAAAAACGTGCTTCGAAAAAGATAAATAACAATAAAATTTCTTATTTTTATACTTTAAAACTATATTTTTTATGGATTTTAAAAGCTTTCGCGTAAGTATACCTGTAGTTTTAGAATGAGCGCAGAAGATCAAAGTACTTGGAATGCTATTCTACGTTCGGCTAGTGGAACAAATTTTCTCTTATAGCTAATTAAAGTAAAGTATGTAAGTATTCCTGTAAAAAAGTAATATGTACTCCTTTATGCAAGTAAAATATGTTTTAATTTATATTATCCTTACTACAAACATTTGAAACCATTTAACATCAAATGATAAACGATTTACATTGGAGAAATATTCCACTATATTATGTATCAATTGAAGGTTTATCATTAGACTTCAATTGAAAAAGTTTGTTATAAAGGAAGTGAAATATTGTACGTTCTTCATATTTGTTTAAAAATAATATTGAATTTCAGTGTCCTATTAACTTCTCTAAAGTATAGATATTCCAACATTTTGTAAATTTTAACTAGATTTAAGTTCATCTGTATATACCCAAAAGAATTATTTGATTAAACTAAAAGGGGAAAATTAATTTTTGGCGCCAAATAATGTGCAATTTTACCATGACTTAATTCATTTTTCTTTTATTTAGGAGTAAGGTTTTTTTAGGTGCACTGTGACCAAGGATATCTTAAACGGTCTTAGATGAATATTTCAAGGTATTTCCAGCCGAGCGATGGTGTAATTATACTTTCCACCCTAGAATGAGATTAGAAAAGGATATATTTATAAATTTGACAATTTAATTGAATTTTATGTAACAGATTGCAATGGTGTCAGTGCCACTTATTTTTAATATATAATATAATTTTAGCCGTTTTCAAAATAGAAGAGCTCATTGGCGTTACCCTCCTTTGATGATGTGTACATACATCAAGTGAAACCAAACATCATTTTATTATTGCTTCACTCCGAGAGGAGGCAATGTTCCTTCGATGAAAAACATGAAAAAACACATACATATAAAGAAATACACGTTCAACTACAGTACAAATATAAATAAATATTATAATAATAAAAAAGTGATACACATGTACGAATATGTGCCTGTGCAAATACACAGACAAGCGAGCATGTGAATAAAATTACTTTCACAGATGCATATCAGATATCTGGTATCTCGTAGATATGCAAATATTGATGATGATATCCATACTCCCACATTGTATTCGAATTCAGGCAATGTGCGCCTATATACGCCCAGTGAGTCCAAATATATGAGCACCAAGAAAAGTGCTCCCATATAGAGCAGCCCTCGTTTCTTAAAATATATGCGTGAATTTCAATAACGGCAATCATACAATTAATTCAAGCTACCATAGATTGGGCTGAGAACAGACGATTTGCCACAGTAGGATTGGATAGATTTTTGAATGTTAAACAAATTTGTCGGCCAATTGTCTTTCCCTGACATTTTGTTTGCTTTCTCTGACGGATTCAAATTTCGGCTAAGTGTTAAGGGACCTTCTTTTTAGATTCCAGTATGAATGGCTAGACGCAGGGCAACGTAACTTAATGACACCACACAGTGAAAAAAAATCTTTATCACCTTTACAACTAGACAATAACCCTCTGATTTCGCCAATAGCACCATTTGAAACAATCCTAGCAACGGGTGTTTCATAGATAATTTATCACCAAAGAATTTCGCTTCACCCTAAGGTGAAGCGCTCAATCACTCGTTGTTGCCAATATTTATTTTGGTTTGGAAAATACGAGTACTGAACATATTGTTGTGGATATATTATTTAATATTTGCCATACAATAATGGCTAAAAGTGGAAGTGGGAACAAATTGTAAATAAACATGCATCTATTCTGATTCTCCTCCAAGGCAGACACATTGGTTTGTATTGCTAAATAACGACGTAGTAGCGATTTATTGGACTTATATTGACTACAAAAGAAGTGTTTCATAATTTTGACTTTGGTCAACAGGAAAATTTTTTCGTATCTGTAAACGAAAGCTGAGAGCTGGTGATAAACGAAGTCCTATTGGATCCCAACAGAGATGGCGTCGTTCAATTGATTCGAGACAGATTTCTGTCGACGATCAACGAGTCGAGAAATAGGTTGAAGGTATGAGCGGAAGCAGGGGAGGACGAGACTGTGCATTTACTTGGAAACACTCGACGTCGGTATGTCAGTTAGACCAGTGAACGATTTTTCAGGCAGAGGTCTGTGCTATTATTGGGTTGCCCAAAAAGTAATTGTAATTTTGCATATAGTCGGCGTTGACAAATTTTAAGCAAATTTTAAGCATTAATCGAATTGGATCGTCATGTAACTTGGACTGGTGAAAAAGCTTGATATTTGGGTACCACATGTATTGAAAGAAATTCATTTAACAAAACGAATCAACGCTTGTGATATGCACCTTAAACGCAATGAATTCGATCCGTTTTTAAAACGAATCATAACTGGAGATGAAAAATGGATTGTTTACAACAACGTTAGTCGAAAACGATCATGGTCCAAGCATGGTGAACCAGCTCAAATCACTTCAAAGGCTGATATCCACCAAAAGAAGGTTATGCTGTCTGTTTGGTGGGATTGGAAGGGTGTGGTATATTTTGAGCTGCTTCCAAGGAACCAAACGATTAATTCGGATGTTTACTGTTAGCAATTGGACAAATTGAATACAGCCATCAAGGAGAAGCGACCAGAATTGGTCAATCGTAAAGATGTCATATTCCACCAGGGCAACGCTAGACCGCACACGTCTTTGGTCGCTCGCCAAAAACTGAGTGAGCTTGGCTGGGAACTTTTGATGCATCCACCATATAGCGCTGACCTTGCACCATCAGACTACCATTTATTTCGATCTTTGCAGAACTCCTTAAATGGTAAAACTTTCGGCAATGATGAGGCTATAAAATCGCACTTGGTTCAGTTTTTTGCAGATAAAGGCCAGAAGTTCTATGAGCGTGGAATACTAAATTTGCCAGGAAGATGGCAAAAGGTTATCGAACAAAATGGCAATTATATATTTGATTAAAGTTCATTCTAAGTATTATTAAAAATGCATTTACTTTCTTTTAAAAAATCCGCAATTACTTTTTGGGCAACCCATAGCATTTTTCATATGCTAGTTTTATTTGTCATGCGATTAATTTGGCATATCATAGGACAACTACATACCGTGTAATAGTGCCTTAACTTAGTTGGATATCACAGACTGTTTGAATCCTATTCATTTAGTATGGTCTAGCCAACACAATCTTTTTGATACGTTTAACTATGCAAATGTCGTCATTCAGCTCATAGTTCATATGACGCCTACATGCGTTGTTCTATCCAAATCAACATGTCACCTTTGTTCTTAGAAACTCCAATTGGCAATCCATCGGCTAATGCAACTTTAACGCCACTATGACTAGTCGGTATACATACTATATCATCATCAGGGGTTGGTTCTGCGGTATTCCCGCCACCACCACCATCCTATACTAGCAGCTTGGCAAACAAATAAAAAATGCTGAGTTCGACCGGGCTAAAGTTTAAACATAATAAAATTAGTTGAATGGTATTTTACCCTACATTCGAAACTTCAGTCAAAATATGGCAAAAAGCCGAACAATGTTAATCGAAAGATCGGTTTATATGGGAGATAGGCTAGGTTAGGTTTAAGTGGCAATCTAACTAAGGCGTTTTCTTCCATTGTGATACCACAGGTCGCCTCAAAAAGCCCAACCTCTTCTTTCTCGACGTCCTCACAGCTTCGACGAAACCTTCAGCCCGGCGGCTTGTTTTACGACAGCGACAGTAAAGCCTTACGCCTCTTCAAGTCTAGGTCAGGTCATATAATTTTGCCAGGCCAATGCTGCGCCTTTCCAGATCTGGCCAATCTTTCTTAGGGCGCAACGATTAATTTCAATTGAGCTTTCGAGAATAGCATCGTCACAAATCGAAAGAGTCTCAGGCAATTCCGCAAGGACATCAGAGTATACAGATACCAGTCCATTGACTATCCCACTGCAATTATTCCACCCTCATCTAAAACTTCCATCACCAAGCTGTCCCTAGCAACATTAGCAAATGTTATTGGACCAGATTTATAATTGTTCATCTTAATCCTTTTGGGCATGGGATGCCCTCCAGGTGACAGCAGCCTCTTGGCTGAATGCCGTGCCGTTTCCGCATCTAGACGTGTAGCATTTGGGGTTGTCGGTGCAGTGAATTTCCGGGGAGGGCGGCTCCCTTAATTGAGACTCTTCCCTTATCGGTGAGAGTTTTAGGATCATTCACACCAAGTCTCTCAATAAACCTGAGACCTATACGGCTATTATTATTACAACCTCTTATAGAACATTGGCCTAGGCAAATTATAGGCATGCGAAGATAAAATAGGTTTGGCCTTATCCTTAAGACTCGAACCAGGTGTCCTCCTCAAAAGCCCCAGCTGACCAGAGGTCTCTCGGATAATCTGGAGCCTGGTGCGGCTGCTCCACCAGTAGTGGTTTCGCTAGCAGACAACATGCTACGTCCTAATACCATCACCGCAGCAGTGGAGTCTTTAGAGTTCATTCAAAGTTTACTCCCAGTCTCTAGATCTACCGCTTCACTGGAAACAGACACAGATAATCAACCGCCTAATGGATAACATTATCGTAGTTATCCTTGAGTGACTTAAAATTTTTTTCAAAAAATAATAACCTATTACGAGGAACAGAAAATTCTTGCGGAGTGAAATAAAAATACATCCGCTTCGCTCAAAGGTTCAAAAAAGAAGTCCATGGGAGATTTATACGGTTAAAGACCGACTTGGACCGTATTTGTCACAGTTGTTGAAAATGGTAAAACGAACTACGTATAAATATTAGCCAAATCGGAAAAAATGACGCCTTCCAGTGGCTCAAGGTGTCAAACAGGGAGATCGATTTATATGGGAGCTATATCATCTAATAGAAAGATTTAAACCATCTCGGATCTTCATTTCTCAAGCCTCTAGATGGCCCAATCATTATACGATTTGGCTGAAATTTTGCAAAATGTGTTTTGTTTGACTTCCAACAAGTATTCCAAGTATGGTCTTAATCGGTTCATAACCTGATATGGCTCCCTTATAAGCCCCATTATTCCAAAATATGGCCTGAATCGGTATAAACCTGATATTGCGAATGCAAGTTTGGACATAAACACTCCATTAAGGCACTGGGGCATGATTTAAACTGATTTTTTTTATGTCATGACGATCAAGAATATATATATTTTAAGGAGTCTGAGACGAATATTTCGAGGTGTTACAAATGGAATGGTGGAGGGTATAAAAACACCCCTGCGCATTCTCATTGGTTGCTGTCTCAACAACTATTGAAACAAAGAGAATAAGAATACGTGTGACTTGCCATCAACGCTATCGTAAAGGGCTGTTCATCGGGTCGCAGGGTTTAGGTTGAATGGGTAGCCCACGCCGAAAGGTGCGTTCACTCAGAAGCCAATCCGGCTCATTGTGACACCCTAGCAGGAAAAAAGAAAAGGATGAATTCAAGGCCTTCAGGGCCGCAATTACTTTTTGGGCAACCCATATTTTGAGTATAAGAGAGTGCTATATTCCTTCTGACAAAATAAATGTTGTCAGTTTCATTCGACTGAGCAAACCCAAATTAAATTGTTTCCACAACGTCATATTTTAACCAATTTTCCCATAACTTGAACAATTTGTACGCATTAAAGGTTAGCTTTTTCTGACATTTTTAGGTTATGTCATACGAAAATAGCATACAGGTGTAATACCAAAAATTATGAATTCTATGTAAAATGCCAATTTTGACAAACATTTTAAATTATATGTGAATACAAAAAGTGACGTGCCATAAGACAACTACATACCGTGTAATAGCGCCTTTAGAGAGCAAAATTTGTAATGAAAATTTTGCACATTGGGAATGTCACTGAAATACTATAGCTGAAATAAGTTCAGAAGGAAGTGAAAATGGATCACTGATTCAAATAAATGATTTACTAAACGAAAAAATAGATCAGGATGTAGGAAACTTATTATAAATGTTCTGCTTATTTGTTTCGCATACCCACAGTGCCCTGCTATCTGTTTGTATATAATTCATATTTGTGGAATTATGCTACGTGTCTATGAATATCAAATATCTGACCGACTTACGTGACGAAGTTGATTGTTCGCTTGTATGTTATTTGATTTCATAATTAAACCCAAAGCGGAATTTGTTCACAGGTGCAATTTATGTTTTATGTCGTTCGTTTAGCTTTATTATTTATATTTTTGCTGTAGTTCCTTTCCCCAATATTGGTAAGAAATACAAATAATCTAAACAAGAGAAGAGTGAAGTACTGCACAAGAGGAGGGGGAACGCGATAACAAATTTGATTTAATTTCATGCGTAATTTTGTGTTGTTTTTCCTGTGTAAACACTTGAAATGTGATTTTATCGATAATTTTGGGGGATTTTCCATGGCGTTTTATTGGGACCCCTGATAGCATCAGTAGCCCCATGAACATTCAATTGGTATTAAATTTAGTACTCGCCCACCCAAGCACCCTCCGCCGTGTTCTCTTTTACTATACATAGATAAAACATGTCCTTGTATTTGTAATTCAAAAGTTTGTGTATGATATTGCAAAAAATTCACTAAGAGACGTTTGTTAATATCCTCTCTTCTAAATAACTTTAAACGGAACTCAATATTGTTATGATAGGATTATATGCCTATTAGTTTAAATTTAAGGAGAGGTGGTCACCCAGATACTTGACTTTATATGTCCACTAGCCGAACCGGCCCGCTCCGCTGCGCCTTCTTTAACTCTCTTATATCTTTTTAGGGTGGGGACACTTCGCCCTGAATGCGGATATCGAATTCGTGCCATTGTAGCCTATGACGCTGAACGCGTTCGAATCCTGGCGAGAACATCGGACAAAACGGTGTTTATCCCCTTAATGTTGGCGAAATTTGCGAGGTCAAATAACCCATTTGATGTATCAAATAACCCATTTGACGTATCTTTAGGGAAAAAACGCAAATTTTAATGTCATATTCGAAATCTACTCCCTAATACTTTCCATTTGAGTCCCATATAGCCATGGTCGGCTAATACGCCCATTTGGGGGTGGGCGACCTCCCATTACTAGGACCTAATGTTTTATGCCATGTTTGTAATCTACTGCCTAATACCTTTCATTTGAGTCTCATATTGACATGAACTTCGAATATGTCTGTTTAGAGAAGTTTTGGGGATGGAGAGGGGAGCCGATGGGTGCTTAGACTCAAATTTTATTACCATATTCGTTTTCTGGTCTCCAATACCTTTCATTTGATACCTATATTGTCCCGATCGGTCTACTTTTGATTTTGGGTTGTGTTTTTGGCATAAGGGGGAGGGTCCAACCCCCTTCCGATACCGAAAAATTATATAGCCTACATATTTCGAGAAAATCGGTTCTGCCGTTTTTTCAGTCTATACGGAACAAACAAACCGAGTCTCATATATCCGTGATTGGCTAATGTGCCCATTTTGGGCGTTTTTGTGGGGTGACCCTCTATACTTCGACATGAATTTGTATGCCAGATTCGTTACCTACTCCCGCATACTTTACATTTGATACCCATATTGTCCTTATCAGTCCACTTTTGATTTTGGGTGGTGGATGGTCCGCCCCCTCCCGTTATCAACAAATTATAAAGCCTATTCCTACTTCCTGACCATATTCATAATCTACTCCCGAATACCTCTCATTTGAGGTATTCATATGATCGTCAAATAAACCTATTTTAAGGGGTTTTGGGGCTGGGCGGCCCCCCAGATACTTGGACCCAACTTTTATTATAAAATTCGTACTCTACTCTTGAATACCTTTCATTTGAATCCAATATTGTCCCGATCGCTGCACTTTTATTTTTGGGTAGTACTTTTAGGGTAAGGGGAAGTGTCCGGCCCCCTCCCGATATCAACAAATTATAGAGCCTATGTTATCTTCCAGACCAACCTACACAATCTGTGAAAATTTCAAGGTAATCGGTTCATCCGTTTTTGAGTCTATACGAAACAAACAAACAAAGAAACATACAAACAAACACAAATTGAATTTTATATATAAGATTTCAGGTGGAAAGTAAACACCTGTTTGGGACTTTGCAGGGGAACGGCAAACATTTTAATTCTATTGCTTTAATCGGACTTCATGTCTACTTGAGAGATAGAGGACGAGTTCCCATGATTTTGTTTCATGTGTCAATGCGTAATCTACTCCTAAAACCTTCTTGAGACCCAGATTGGCGTAAGCATGCTACATGCCCCATTGATAAGGCTTGGCGGCCCTTAAGATACTTGGCCCAAAATTTGGATATCAAATTGGTACTCAGCTCTCAAATATTTTGTCTTAATTAGGTAAGCCTTTTTCGAGTTAAAGCTCTCAGAAACTTGAATCCATATTTTAATGTAAGGTTCGTATTGTATTTCTAACACTTCCGCAATTGAGTGCCACCTTTTCATAATCGGAGGTTTTTCAAGTTGGGATGACCCCAGACACTTGAAGCCATATTTCTATGTTAGATTCGCTATACCTCCCATTTGAGATACAATATTGTCATGATCGCGCCTTTTGAACAACCCCAAAACGGACAGGTACTCTTTGTGGTTGTTGGGAAATAGGCAACCTCTCAAATAACCCGTTTTTATATCCACCACCATAGGATGGGGGTATACTAATCTAGTGATTCTGTTTGTAACACCTCGAAATATTGATCTGAGACCCCATAAAGAATATATATTCTGGGTAGTCTCGATATTCTGATTCGATTTAGCCATGTCCGTCGGTCTGTCGTAATCACGATAGCGGTCGAACGGATAAAGCTAGCCGCTTGAAATTTTGCAGAGATACTTCCAATTGATGTTGGTCATTGGGGATTGCAAATGGCTATATCGGTTCAGGTTTGGATATAGATTTCTTGGATTTCTTGAGCCCCTGGAAGCCGCAATTTTTGTCCGATTTAGGTGAAATTGCGTGTGTTGATCTATTATAACTCCTAACATCACTGCCAAGAACGGTCCAAATCGGTTTATAACCTGATATAGCTCCCATATTAACCGATCTCCTGATTAAACTTCTGGAGCCACTAGAAGCGACAATTTTCATCCGATTTGGGTGAAGTTTCTAATGACTTTCACAATTGTGCCAAGTACGGTCGAAATTGGTTTATAACCTGATATAGCTCCCATATAAACGGGTCTCCCATTTTGAATTCTTGAGCCCCTGGAAGCAGCATGCGGTGCTCTGTTAGGACTTCCAATAACTGTGTCAAATACGGTAAAAATCTGTCTATAACGTGATATAGGTCCCATGTAAACCAGTCTCTCGATCATCCTTGTTCGGTTAGTAGAAGCTATTATTTTTGCTGTTGTGACAGAAATTCCCCCGGCCGCTTTTACTTGTTTCATCATAGAATCATTCTTCTCTGCGTACATTTCAAGAAAATCGCGTACTTCATTTTTAAGTCTATATGGACATACAAACAAACAGAAATTGATTATTTTTTGCATAATAAAGATATGAGCCCATAACATAATGCAAAATATTGCGTCCTCTCCCTTACTTCTTTAAACTACCAAAAAAACTTTTCGTTCATTGAGTTCGTAGTACAGCCACGCAATAAGTTACTTTGACTAAGCAGAATCATTTATAACCGGCAATCTCTTTAATGCCAAGTAGGGCCATACACATCACACCCCCACGACACTCTCTCCCTTAATAGTGATACTCTTTCTCATGCACATTTACCAGTTGATTCTGTTACTCTCACCACTGATACTCCCAACTATGAGAAAAGAACCAACAACAATTTGCTGTGTTTATGCTTCCTCTTCTTTTATTGAAAATTAATTCCTTATTTTCATGGATTTTCTTTAAAGAAAACTAATTTTCATATATATTTGTTGCTTCCCTGGAAAAATATCGTATCTTTCGATTGATTCATTAAAGTCTATTCAGCCGTTTGGCAGTAATATGTAACACAAAAAAAAAAACCTTGGACGTTTAATAAATATAATAATACTAGCTGAGCCCGGCTCCGCTGCGCCCGATAATGCTATGTACTCTAAATTTGGAAATTTCTGCCGATTTTCAGTTGAAGGTGTATTCCAATTTTCCTGTGTATTTTTCTACTCTCAAACTAATTTTTCTACTCTCAAACTCATTTAAACCCCATGGTGCAATGGTCAGTAAAAGTTCTGTTTAGGGGTGTGGTGGACAACCAGAGACTTGGTCCTAAAAGTGAAAGTCAATTTTGAGTTCTACTCCCAAAAACCTTTCATTAAAGGTCCATATTGCCGTAGTCGGTAAATATGTCCAACTTGAGGCGTTTTTTGGGGGGTGGAGTGACCCACGAAACACTAAGTCCCACGATAGGATATCAGATTTGTTTTCTACTATCAAATACCTTTAATTTAATACCCATGTTGTATTGATTGGTCTATAAATCCGATAGGCGGGTTTTGTGATTGGGCGGCCCTCCTAGGCACCTCACCCCAGATTTTGCTACCAAATGTTTGTTGTTAGGTTACTGTAGGTTAGGTTAGGTTGAAAAGAGGGTGCAGATATTAATCCGCCCCATGCCACTTTGGACATTCACCCAAGCTAGTAATCGGCTTGTTTTGCGCTCTATTTGAGCCCCATATTTTGATGGTCAGTAAATAATTTCTGTTTGTAGGGTGTTTTGGGGAAAGGGTGGACCCCCAGAGAATTTGTTCCGAAAGTAGGTATCAATTGGTATGGGTATCCTCACCCCAATACCTTTCATTTGAACCCAACATTGACATGGGAGGTAAATATGTCCGATTAAGGGGCCCCAAGCACTTAGCCTTGATAATATATCAGCTTCGTGATCTACCCTCAAATATCATTTATTTGAACTCTATATTTCCAGTGGCCCCAAAATTGGTTACCAAATTTGTTTTCTAATCTCAAGCACCTTTCACCTGGTTTGGGAGGCCCCCAAACACTTGGTCCCACATTTGGTTATCAAATTCGTATTTTACACTCAAATAATTTTTATTTGAGCCCCATATTGCCAATGGTCATAAATACGCCCTGTTTGGGGATGCTTCGGGGAAGGGATGGACCCCCCCCCCCCTTGCTAACACATCCGAAATTTGGATACCGAATTTTTGGTTTTTGTTTACTATAAGAGATCACACATAATTTGGTTTAAATCGCACCACTTATTTCGAGGACTGGCGTTTCTGAAAATTAGGGTAAGGGGGAGGGTCCGCAATAGGCTCTGAATATAACAATACATGGACAGACCGACAAACGAACATAGCTAATTCAAATCAGGAAGTAATTCTTAGCCGATCGGTGTACTTAACAACTTCTTGCAAACAAATGCACAAATTAGTAGTAAGCTATATCACATTGTAGGGTATAAAAAGGATCACGTGAGATCGAATTGAATTATTGGACATAGACTTCTTGCCAACACTACTGTTTTCGAGTTTCTACGCTCCTGCTTTCTGTTGCGTTTTTGTGATATCTCTTTCAGCCCGTTTTTTCTCCAATTCGGGCAAAACATTCAACGATAAGCGTTTGCGGTGGTATTCTTTTTTTTAGTTTGATTAAACGACACGAATGGGAAGACCAGAAAATGATAACAATTGTTGATAAACAAAATGTTTGATAATATGGTCAAAAAATATTAGTTCCTGAAATTATTCACTCCGGCAGATTTTCAGCAACTGCAATCATTGTTGTCAAATGTCATTGTATCTCTGTAGATATTTAATTGGAATTATTTATAAACTGTTATGTGAATTGATAGATACACTGATACGTTCGATCAAATTATGATAACACACATAACAGGCACCGTAAAAAGTTGCAGATGCACACAAGGTCAGTAAAATTTTTGACATATTCAATTTTATTACGCGAAGATGATTGATAGTGGGATACAAACGAATGACAATTTTGCTTCTATATGGAAAACAAAAATGTCAATACTGTTATTACAAAATATTTAAATTGAACTGGGTGTTTAATAAAATTTAAAAACGGGCCAAAGGCTGCCTTGAGTACCCTTAACCACGGATTCGGTTACACTCACAGAAAAGGGTTTGCTGAAAATAGCAAACACTGTCTGCTGATTATTAGTAGTTAATTTTGCTGCTATTGTAGCAGTAGTTCTGCAATTTCAGAGCAGCAGGTTTGCTGATGAAAAGTCTGTTGTTTGCTGAAAATGACTGCTGCCTAATTGTGAAAGGGGTGTTAGAAGAAAAAATAATAAACAAATGTAAATGTGTGCCTCAGTGGATGTTTATAATCCCCTCTGAATGTATACTTTCCATAATCTTCTATACCCACCACCGAAAGATAGGGGTACATTCATTTTGTCATTCCATTTGCAACACATCGAAATATCCATTTCCGACCCTATAAAGTTTATATATTCTTGATAAGCGTAAAAATCTAAGACGGTCTAGACATGCCCGCCCGTCTGTCTATCACGCTACAGTCTTTAAAAATTAAGAAACTTTGCACAGATTCTTTTTTTATCCATAAGCAGGTTAAGTTCGAAGATGGGCTATATCGGACTATAATAAAATAGTAAAATAATAATAAACACGTATGTTGATGGTCATGAGATGATCCGTCGTACAAAATTTCAGGCAAATCGGATAATAATTGCGACCTCTAGAGGCTCAAGAAGTCAAGATCCCAGATCGGTTTATATAGCAGTTATGAACCGATTTGAACCCTATTTCACACAGTTGTTGAAAGTAAGAATAAAATATGTCATGCAAAATTTCAAATCGGGTAATAATAGCGCCCTCTAGAAGCTCAAGAAGTCAAGTCCCAAGATCTGTTTATATGGCAGCTATATCAGGTTATGGACAGATTTGAACCATACTTGGCACAGTTATTGCATATCATAAAAAAACACGTCGTACAAAATTTTATTCCAATCGGATAAGAAGTGCGCACTCCAGAGGCTCAAGAAATCAAGATCCAAGATCGGTTTATATGGCAGCTATATCAAAACATGGACCGATATGGCCCATTTACAATCCCAACCGACCTACACTAATAAGAAGTATATGTGCAAAATTTCAAGCGGCTAGCTTTACTCCTTCGGAAGTTAGCGTGCTTTCGACAGACAGACGGACGGACAGACGGACGGACATGGCTAGATCGACATAAAATGTCGCGACGATCAAGAATATATATACTTTATGGGGTCTCAGACGAATATTTAGTTGCAAACAGAATGATGAAATTAGTATTCCCCCCCTCTTATGGTGGAGGGTATAAATACATTTGCAACATAGCGCAGTGTATTACTATTTC
This sequence comes from Stomoxys calcitrans, assembly GCF_963082655.1. Classification (NCBI taxonomy): domain Eukaryota; kingdom Metazoa; phylum Arthropoda; class Insecta; order Diptera; family Muscidae; genus Stomoxys; species Stomoxys calcitrans. The sequence goes on from NC_081554.1 coordinate 96,334,765, forward strand.
AAATGAAATATTTGTGATATGAGAAAGACCATAATACAATTTATCCTCAAACTAAACTAGTCGGTTTTCGGTAGGTATTTAGTAACAATGCATAATTATAAATGGTTTCTTAAATTGAGATTTAGTGTTATCTTTTGAATTCATAATGCGAGTACGCTTGAAGTGCACTGAAAATAATTTGTTGTTCATTCACACAGAATAAGTAAAAAGGCATTTAGTTTGGTTGGGCAGAATTTAGCATACCACCACCTCGGATATATATATTTATTACCATCTTTCGTCATAATACAAACAAAAAATGTATCCTTTATGAACCAATTACAGCTATTTTTAAATATAGTCCGATCTCCACGATATTCAACAAGGTTATGCAAGGATCTAAAGCAACTCATTGTATCACATTCATCGGTTAAAAAATGCGACTTTTGTTGGTCTAAGAACTTATATCGAAAGATCGCTATTGGGGATCACCTCACCCCCCAAAACACCGGACATTATGAAAATATAGGTTTTAATTCTTTTAAGAATGGAATACATCTACTATCCAAACTTAAATGATATTAAATTCTCCGAGCAAATTCGTAGACTAATAAAGATCATATGGGATTCAGATAAAGGCGTTTTCATTGTTTTACTGTTAATCAAGCGATATAATTAAATTTATTCATTTTTAACTGTCGAAAATTAACATTCAAAGGATAATTTTGTTCCATATTAATTAAAAGAAAGGGGAGCGGGCCCGGTTCAGCTTGTTATAATAAACAAGTAAAAGCATGCTAAGTTCGTCCGGGCCGAATCTTATATACCCTCCACCATGAATCGCATTTGTCGATTTCTTTCCCGGTACTTTTTTTTAGATAAATAAAGTATAAATGAAAAGAATTGTTTTGCTTAATGAATTGAATGTTGGAGACCACAGTAGAAGTATATGTGAAAAATCTCAGCCAAATCGAATAAGAATTAGGCGTTTTAGGGGCTCAAGAAGTAAAACAGGGAGATCCGTTTATAGGAAGCTGTATCAGGCTAAAGATCGTTTTATATGGCAGCTATATCAGGTTGTAGACCGATTTGAACCATACTTGGCACAGTTATTGAAAGTCACAACAAAACACGTCGTGCAAAATTTCAGCTATATCAGGTTATGTACCAATTTGAACCATTCGTAACACATTTGTTGGAAATTATAACACAACACCTCACGCTAATAAAAGTGGCTTTTACTGGTCTAAGACCCTAAATTGGCGGATCGGTTTATATGACAGCTATATCTAAATCTGAACTGATCTGGGCCAAATTAAAGGAGGATGTCGATGGACCTAGCACAACTCCCTATCACAAATTTCAGCAATATCGGATACTAAATGTGGCTTTTATGGGCCTAAGACCCTAAATCGGCGGATCGGTCTATATTGGGGCTATATCAAGATATAGTCCGTGCAAATCTGTGCAATATTTCAGCTCAATATCGGACGGACGGACATGTCTAGATCGTCTTAGATTTTTATGCTGATCAAGTATATATATATTTTATGGGGTCGGAAATGGATATTTTGATGTGTTGCAAACGGAATGACAAAATGAATACACCCCCATCCTTCGGTGGTGGGTATAATAAACCAACCTTTGATGGCCCGGATGCCAGCCCAATCTGAAAACAGCTTCCAAATACCGAGACGCTCCTTGCAATATCCTACAAGACTCGATCTCATATGACCCGCGCACTGAGGATCGCAAAAACCTCACTCTGAAAGACATTGCACACGTCCAGAAGTCAACGTGACTCCTAAGTCCTGGTCGTCTGTCTCTAAGTCCCCTATATATTAGTCATCACGAACTGAAAGGCGCTGTTACCGAACAACTCTCGGTATAGGCATGCTAGTAACCGGTTACCAGCGATGAGTCAAGTAGATTCCTAATTAACTCGAAAAACAATCCCTCAAGTAACTTGAAGACGAAAGACGAGAGACTGATTGGCCTGTAGACCTTGGGCAGAAAGACATTCGGATTCCGCGACTCCCACCACTTAGGCGGCAGATAGCCAAGCAAAACACAGCCCCTAAAAATCCCCCTACATAAGCCGCATGGCATACGATTCCGCCTTCTGTAGCATAGCTGGCAATATTTCATCCAGTCTGGTCGACTGGATCTGTTATTGTCCCCACAATTAAATGTAGCGAATCAGCACTGCTTTGTATGCGATATACATTTATAACATCGGAAATCTCCGGCTCTAAGCCACATCCAAGCACCCCGTAAAGTGCATTGTAGCCAGAATGAGAATAGAACATGTATTTGTCATGTGAGAAATATAGCAACTCTTTATTGTATAAAGCTCCTCACAGGGAACTTCTCATAATATTGTAAAGGGTGATTTTTTAAGAACTATAGTAAAGATTAAAAGAAAAACACGGACTGCATGAAATCTTTATTTGAACCAATAGTACGGTTCATATAATTTAATATTTGAAAAATTTTTCATGCAAATGTTGACCGTGATTGCGCCTCAAACTCTTTCCAACATTTCGGGCGGTATCTCACGAATAAATGCTTCAATGTTGTCTTCCAATGAGTCAATTGAAGCAATCTTGTCTGTATAGACATGAGCTTTAACATAGCCCCACAAAAAATAGCCTACTGGGGTTAAATCGCGCGATATAGGCTGCCAATTGACCGGTCCCGAACATGAAATAAAATGTTCACTGAACTCGCCTCTCAATAAGTCCGTTGTTACGCGTGCTGTGTTGAAACCACATGTCAAGTCCTTGCATTTTGGGTAAAAACAAAAATGGACATCATCTCACGGTAGCGCTCACCATTCAAAGTTACGTTACGATTCATCTTTGAAGAAGTACGGTCCAATGATACCACCAGCCCACAAACCGCACCAAACTATGACTTTTTGGATGCTTTGGTAACTCTTGCAATGCTTCGGGCTGATCTTCACTCCAAAATCGACAATTCTGCTTATTTACGTGCCAATTGAGCAATAAATGAGCTTCGTATATAAAATGGAACATGCGCGCAATGAACTTTCTTAAAAGAGCACTCATTTTGATAATAAAATTCAATAATTTGCAAACGTTTTTTGTTTGGATTGATGACGACGATTGATGGTTAAATTATAGACCAAACTGAAGATGTTTGAGAGTGAAACAAAACACAAAAAGGGCACAAACCAGTGTCGCCAAAGAAGAAAATGGCTAAAAATTAGCCTTTACTAAGATTCATTTCTTAGTGTTGATTGAAAGTCCTTCGTATAAAAATTGGGTTTTAATTATTGTATTTTTCATATTTTTCATTTATTTGTATGTAGTTTGACAGTTGTCCACGTGAAAAGAGGGAAGGGTAACTAGCCCATTGTCGACACAGGCGATGGACAGTGTGGTTGCATACCTTTGGATTGGTCTGGAAATGTATTTAATCCTCTTATTGTCGATGTCTTAGGATTTTTCTCGGGGTTTTCGTACTTTCGCCACTTAAACTGCGATTATTGATGAAGTGTTTCGCTTGCTTCAGTTTTGCTGCCTTCAACATCGTACAGGATGTTACATATTTACAACTACATTCAAATACACTCGTATACATGTGAGTGTGGCAGGGGATTTGTACGAATATATATTTTATAGGATGTATCTGTTTGGGTATTGTTGGGTTTCCGTTGTTGTTTGGGTATTAATCCGATTGGGAATTGTTCATTTGCACGTGAGGATAATGAACGCCTCAGTGAACTTTAAGCATTTAATGCGGTGTGATGCGATTCCATTGAATGCGATCAGAGGCTGTGTAGTAGAATACTTTCCTGCTCAGCATGTTCAAGTTCCATTGTTGTACTCGTATTATGTTTGAACTTAAGCCAGGCATTTGGCATTGATTGGTTGTTTGACCATTTTTGCTACCGATTTTTATTTTGTGCACACCAATACTTATCGATGTACTTTTGCTTTTGTGCCACATTAAACGGTCGTTTGTTGGACAAACAACAAGTCTATGGGACAGAAGTGCACGCCGAGAATACTGTTTGTATGCTACATATGCTGTTCATAATTAAATTGTACTAATGCTCGTAAAGGGTGATTTTTTTGAGGTTAGGATTTTCATGCATTAGTATTTGACAGATCACGTGGGATTTCAGACATGGTGTCAAAGAGAAAGATGGTCAGTATGCTTTGACATTTCATCATGAATAGACTTACTAACGAGCAACGCTTGCAAATCATTGAATTTTATTACCAAAATCAGTGTTCGGTTCGAAATGTGTTCAAATTTTCACAAATTTTGTTCAGCGATGAGGCTCATTTCTGGTTGAATGGCTACGTAAATAAGCAAAATTGCCGCATTTGGAGTGAAGAGCAACCAGAAGCCGTTCAAGAACTGCCCATGCATCCCGAAAAATGCACTGTTTGGTGTGGTTTGTACGCTGGTGGAATCATTGGACCGTATTTTTTCAAAGATGCTGTTGGACGCAACGTTACGGTGAATGAACACATTTCGAACCGAACACTGATTTTGGTAATAAAATTCAATGATTTGCAAGCCTTGCTCGTTAGTAAGTCTATTCATGATGAAATGTCAAAGCATACTGAGCATCTTTCTCTTTGACACCATGTCTGAAATCCCACGTGATCTGTCAAATACTAATGCATGAAAATCCTAACCTCAAAAAAATCACCCTTTATATACATTAGCATTTATTTGCAACATTTCATGATCCAATATGTGCTATAATTATTTTATATTACATTGGAAAAATGTGAACTTTTGGAAAAGGGCACATCAGATAATCTTTTGCATCGTCCAGGATCGCTCTGTTTGTGAAAAACGGTTAAAAAGACAAGTGATTTTAATTAAACCCAAAACCTTAGGTATATTAACATTCCATTCGGATTTCAACACAAATGTACTGAAACACCCAAAATAATGACTTGAGAATTTTGAACCCCTTCAATTTATATTTGTTCCATAGCAGCCCAAAATTATTGAAGAGGTTTCTAGAACAGGAAATTTACTGTGGTACTAAAAGCCTAATTTTTTGGGAAAGGGCATGTTAAGGGCCCTCTGAGCCACTTTATCTATGACTTTGATAGAATTATACGGAAAATGAATGTAAGTACTCTAAAAAGAGCAGATGATATAGACAGTTTAATAAATTAATAATAATAAATAACATATATCAAAAATTAAACCCAAAATCGTAAAATGATTGAAAAAAAAATGTTTGATTTCTTGAATTCTTTTCATTCTTTCGTTTCGATCAAGTATTGCTTAATTTTCGGGTATCCTTCAACTTCTTATTACCAATAATTAACTATTGTAGTTAACTCACAACAGGTAACCCATTATTTCGTATTCTTAGGAGTAACAAGAATTTATGATTTTTTTGAGGTTAGGATTTTCATGAATTAGTATTTGACAGATCACGTGGGATTTCAGACATGGTGTCAAAGAGAAAGATGCTCAGTATGCTTTGACATTTCATCATGAATAGACTTACTAACGAGCAACGCTTGCAAATCAATCAATCTTCTTTAGGGCGCAAATATACATCTCAATTGAGCGTTGATCGCTGAAAGTTGTAAACATACTAGAATTATGTGGTCTAATCTTGACTTGGAAAATCCACCCCGGACCAGATTTTCACACTGCGCCAAATCCTGGAAAAGACCCGAGAAGGACAAATCAATACCTACTATCTCTTTGTTGACTACAAAGCCGCTTTCGATACTCCTTTATGTTCAAAGGTATTTCGAGCCATGTGAGAGTTTAGTGTCCCTGCAAAATTAATAAGACTCTGCAGGATGACACTTGTTGACACGCGTTCCTCACTAAGAATAGGAAAGAATCTCTCCGAACTATTTATTATCAAACGAGGTTTCAGACAAGGAGACAGCCTTTCGTGTGATCTCTTTAATATCCTGCTGAAGAAGATTATACGAGATACAGATGTGAATTGATATGGCACACTAATCACAAGAGAACACATGCTACTCGCCTACACCGACGACATCGATATCATAGATCAGTCACCGGAAGTAGTAACTGCTGCCTTTGAAAGAATCGAAAGAGAGTCAGTGAAAATGGATCTGGCAGTAAATGGAGATAATACGAAATGGATGGTTTCAACTCCCAAAACACCTTGCACAACCGAGCAGATGAAGAAAATGGAGAAAGTGGAAAAAAAAACATTATGATAGTCAGTAACTTTATCTATCTCGGCACCGCCGTAACCGAAACGAATGACACTAGTTGTGAGATAAAGCGAAGAATAATACTGGCAACAGATGCTACTTTGGACTAAGTTGGTAGGTTTAGAAACAAACCACCTCTCGACAGACAAAGACACTGATACTACCCGTGCTGTTATATGGTTCTGAAGCATGGGTACTTGTGAAAGAAGATGAGGCAGTACTTGGAGTATTTGAGAGAAAGATTCTTCGTAAAAAATATGGACCACTTTGCGTTAATGGAGAATATAGGCGACGTATGAACCACGAGCTGTATGAGCTGGTATGACGACGATAGCATAGTTACACGCATCAAAATACAATGGCTGCGTTGGCTAGGTCATGTTGTCAGAATGGATGAAGAAGCTCCAGCAAAGAAGTCTTTTGAAGGCAAACACGTGTACCACGCAAACCGGGAAGACCAAAAACCCGATGGAAAGATCAAGTGGTGGGAGACACCTCTAAACTTGGTGTCAGAGATTTTAGAATGAGTGCATTAGATCGAGGAGTTTGGAACGCTATTCTACGTTCGGCTAGTGGAACAAATGTTCTGTCATTGCGAATTAAAGTAAGTAAGTAATCTAGATTTGAAGGGGTCTACAGTCATCTGGGTCATTGTGTCCGCTATAATAGGTCACTGCTGATTGGAAAACATGCTGCCAAACTGAATTTTGCAAGTAACGACTTTTGCAGAAATTGTGAGGACATGGAGGAAGAGAAGACTATAGAACGCCATTTGTTTGTGTGTACCGCACAATTTCTTTGAGAACTTGTCTGATTAAGCGGATCTATTCCTCAAGAAGCACTACTTCCAACTTTGTACGCCATGTCGGCACGGGTTATCGTTAACCGGTCGCCTAAGGAGAAAACAGAGAGGGTATCTAGTATATAACTTTGATCGTCATAGAATTTTAAGATGTTTTAGCATGTGCGGCACTTGTTATCGTTAATCAATCATATTTCTTTGGAATAGGAAATGGTTTGGGAACCTCTAATATACCTATATTAACAGACTTTCCGATTGTGGTGTTGGCCATAAATACTCATACCTAACGGCATGCCTGAAGTCAAATCAACTAAAGATAAAGATAAATTGAAAAATTGAAAAAGAGAACTTCTGAATTCATTGTAAGCAAATCGAGTACAATTATTTTAATTTTGCTTCGCACCTTCGATTATAATATACATATAATCCATCCATGAACGTAATGCTTTCTCAATTATATATTAAACTTTAAAGCGAAATCATAAAAAAGTACAGATATTTTCATAACGACACGAAGGTGCACAATCAGAACGTTAATTCCATGACAAACGTTTTTGTTTTTGCTTCGATGCGTAGATGTTGGTTTTAACCAGTGTCCACACTGTGTTAATGCTTTTGAATATTTATTGGTTTACTTTAACGATTTTTGCGATATCTGATCATAAATAATATATTTTATTTCAATAATTACCTCCACTGGATGCAAGCAAGGTTGCGCTGCTTAATAATTCCATACAAAGTGCAAAAGCAACCCAACAAGCATTTTGTGCTATCGACAATAAAGATAATAATTTTTAAGCATTTCAACAAAAAAAAAGTTTTAAAATGTCGATTTGGGTCCGCCATAGCGCAGAGCATGTTTAGCTATGACGCTGAAGGGCTGGGTTCGAATCCTGGCGAAAACATCATAAAATTTTTTCTGCCGTGGTTAAACCCTCGTACTGCTTGCGAAATTTGTGAAGAACTATGCCATTTGAAACAAGTAAAAAGGCGTTACTTTGGACACCCATCACCTCGGATATATATAAAAAACCACCTTTCATCAAAATCCGGTGAAAATTGCATACCTTATGTCCCATAACAGTTATATCGAAATATGATCCGATTTGGACCAAATACTAATGAGTACATGTCATTGTTCAATTGTGTATAACAAAATATTGGTGTTTTTAGTAGATACATCTAAAAATAAACCGATCTGAACCATAAACAACATAGATGTCGACAAGCCTAACATAAGCCAATATGTCAAATTTCAGTTAAATCAAATTATAAATGCGCCTTCTTTGGGGCCAATATTTTAAATCGAGATATCGGTCTATATGGCAGCTATATCCAAATCTGGATGGATCTAGATCAAATTGCAGATATATGTCAAGGGACTTATCTTAACTCACTGTCCCAAATTTCGGTTTCATCGGACAATACATACGCCTTAAATCGAGACATCGGTCTATATGGCAGCTATATCCAAATCTGATCCGATCAGGGCCAAATCGAAGAAGGATATCGAAGGGCCTAAGACCACTGTTCCAAATTTCAGCAAAATCGGATAATAAATGTGGCTTTTATGGGCCTAAGACCCTAAATCGGATGATCGGTCTAAATGGCGGCTATATCCAAATCTGAACCGATCTGAGCCAAATTGACGAAGAAAAGAAGGGCCTAACACAGTTCACTGTCCCGAATTTCAGCAAAATCGGATAATAAATGTGGCTTTTATGGGCCTAAGACCCTAAATCGGATGATCGGTTTATATGGCAGCTATAACCAAATCTAAACCGATCCAAATTGAAGAAGGATGTCGAGGGGCCCAGCACAACTCACTATCCCAAATTTCAGCAAAATCGGATAATAAATGTGGCTTTTATTGGCCTAAGACCCTAAATCGGCCGATCGGTCTATGTGGGGGCTATATCAAGATATAGTCCGATATGGCCTAACTTCGAACTTAATCTGCTTATGGACGAAAAAAGAATTTGTGCAAAGTTTCAGCTCAATATCCCTATTTTTAAAGGGTGTGGCGTGTTTTCAACAGACAGACGGACGGACATGTCTAGATCGTCTTAGTTTTTTTATGCTGATCAAGAATATATGTTGGAAATGGATATTTCGATGTGTTGCAAACGGAATGACAAAATGAATATACCCCCATTCTTTGGTGGTGGGTATAAAAATGGTATGGCAGCCATGTAAAAGCTTCTTCCCAAAGAGTTGGCGCACTGCGGCTCGCCATTCGTACTCGGGTATAAAATGGAGGCCCCTTATCATTGAGCTTAAACTTGAATCGGACAGCACTCTTTGATATGTGAGATATCATGGGCAAATTAGCATTTGCCTCGATGTGGGAACGCACGTTAAACTTTTCCACTAGCAATGAACAAAAGTGCTTCCACTTTCAATGTGTCCTATTCGTCTTATTTGGGTGGACTATTACCAAAAATCAGCGCCTTTAGATTTCAATAAAGAAAAATAAGTAAACGGGATTACGACTGCCATCGCTACCTTTCGATAGCTAAGATCCCGTCACGGGATGACTATGAGCACCACACACGTTACCAGCTGAGAGCTACAGGGCGCGTCCACATGTTGCATATAATGCTCCATACGGAGTAGTTGCAATTGCAATTGCGGTCGCGGACAATCAGTGATATCGAGTGGAGAGTCGCAGTTAAAGGCCGGGTGACATCGTCTCGTGCTTAAATACGAAATGCCTACGATACCTGATGTGGCAAGGGGAGTTATTGGCGTCAGTGGCCATCACGTTCCCACGGCGATCGGACCTATGGACCGGAATGAGCTAGTTCACCCATTGAAGCACGACTAGGATCGCTAGGTTCATATGCAAATGTGCCTACGACAAAATTTTTCGAAAATAGTTTTCCTATTCGGGATAGAAAATTAACAGAAGAAAAACCCTGCATGACTGAGGGATTCTCAACATTGGAAGCAGGTGCGCAGACTTTATAACTGAGCACGTCGCAAAAGAGCGGCAGTCTATTGGTATATGTCTAACACACGTCTCAAGGAATACAATAAGATAAACTGAGCGGTAAAGCGTACCTCCTAGAAGCTTTTCTATGAACAAGTCGATAGCGTTAATGATTCTGCCATGTGGAAGAAGCTTCTCTAAAAAACCCATTTTCAAACTGAAATGTAAAAAGACGACAGGGTAAGAAGTGCGGAGACAACGGAGGGTATGTTGAGGCTTTTGATGACAACTTATTTTCCATAGTATATGACGGAACTCCGGAATCTTGAAGTAATGAAGTTAATCGACGGCTTATCGTTACAGACTTTTTTGTTAAAGAAAGCACCAAGGAGCTTCCAGCCATTTCTGTTACCCGGAACTGATTGAATATTTCCGGCGTTACTACAGAAGAATGCGAATTATGTGGTGCTGCCTAGATGTATATGCAAGCCCGGCAATGTAAATTACGCGACACCAAAGGCCTACAGACCAAAAAGCCTTACGTCCTTTCTACTCAAAACCGTGGAACGTATTGTAGATACCATGGATATCCAGCGATCTGCTCAAATACAAACAGTATGCCTATGTTAAGGGAAGGTCGGTATGGACTACTCTTCACGAGGTTTTGCATGAAACAGAGAATCCTTCGATGCCAAGACGCACACACTGACAGTGTGCCTTGAAACCGAAGGGGCTTTTAACATTGTTCGGAACGACACACTGATCCAATCGTAAGACCAGCACCGGTTGGACCAAGTCTTTAGAGACTGGAAAAACCATATGTTAAGGGACAGATGGATAAATTGTCGGTCCATGACATAAAGATAAGGGAGAAATTGACACAGGGCACGCCACAGGACGTAAGTTCGAATGGCTGCCCACTGGCTATACAGGAGCGTGATATAAGGAGTAGTAATTTACACCACAGTAGTTTAGTGGACTGTGATGGAGAATAAGCGCAACATAACACTCGGAGAATTTGCCTGTAAAACAGTAGAAAAGTAAGCTTGAAAATTGGACTGCAGTAAGCTAAAGCAGCAAACCTTTTCTGCTGTTTTCAGACAATAAAGTGACGATTAAAAATATAGATATCCGACCCATAGACATACGGATTAAATGTGAGGCAGCCACTACGGCTATGAGGCAACGATAGGAAACGTGAAAGCAAGGGAAGAGGTTTCCGATTGGATACCTGAGACAAATACTTGAAGTCGAGTGCGAGGCACTGCTGCCAGCGGCATAGTCTTGGATTGACGGAAGATCATGTTACTCGGATGGATCAAAGCTAGAGGACAGAATAGGCATCGTGGTCTACATTGAGAACCCAGGAACTGGGATCGGTTTTAGACTGTCTTACCATAATATGGTCCTGAAGGTGGAAGTCCATACGTGAGGTGGTATGGTCTTAACGCAAGGATGTTGAGTGTGAACATCTTTACGGACAGTAAACTGGAAATCAGGATGGTAAGGTTAGGAACGGTCTGGGAGTGTTAGAAGGAAATTAAACCCTTTTCTGGAGAAGGAACGATCCGCATGGTTTGGGTGCCGGGCCACAGGGGAGTAAGGGGGAATGAAAGGGCGGATGATTTAGCAGTAAAGGCCAGAGGATTACCGTCAAAGAACTTGTAAATCCGAAGCCTTTCGGGGCGAAACAGCCCGAATTAAGGACGAGGGCGACAAACGCACGAGTAGCTCTGTGGAACAGTGAAATGGTAGGAAAGACGACAAAGATCCGCTGGAGAGATCAGGATTGTGAGAATTGAAGGAACACAACACTTATGCAGAATAGGTGCGAAATGTGATAGCATGAGTATGGCATGTGGGGTAGATGACGAGACGTTGGAACATTTCCGGCTTTCACGGCTAATCGAAACCGGCTCTAAGGTAGTCATGGAAAGGAGAACAATTAGAAATTTTGTGAGTGGCACGAAATTTCTGAATTAGATTTATTCGAGAATAGTTTTTCGCGTTTAGAGCACACAACACGCCCATAATTGGCTTAGGTGTAAGTCCATAGTGGCATGGGGCGGATTAATATCCGCACTTTCTTTTCAACCCAACCTCGTAGTTTTAAGAAGGTTGAACAACGGCTATTGGAACGGCTTGGACGACAAGGATGCAACAAACAAATACAGCCCCTTCTACAAGTGTGGGTAAAGGAGAGCAAAAGTGTACCAAATTTGAGGTTTTTTGGAAATTCGAGAAATAAAATTAAAAAATTTTTGAACCTTTGTGGTGAGAAGTTTGGAGAGAGGATGTTGGAGTCCAATGGTGTAAAAAAATTATATGTTGGGGATATGGATGAACTCCAATTCTCTTATTTTATTGTTGTGTTGGTTTAATAATCTCAATGTTTTTTAAATTTAATAATCTCAATATGGTTTTTTAAGCAAGATCTTGGGAGCAACTACGAAAATCGCAACGTAATGTCGCTGAGATAAAATGATCAAAGTAACTATAAGAGCAAGAGAAATCCGACCAAAAATTCTGCAAGAGTTTGAAGAAACCCTAGTAGGAATAAAACAAACTTTATCGCTTTGGAAGTTTAAATGCTGTTTTTTTTAGAATTATTTCCAATTTATTTTGCTGGTGAGTGCATCAAATATCTGATAAACATTTAACCTTCTTGGAGGTTCATGTTTAGTTTGAGTGGGGTCTCAAGACCGATATTTTAATGTTAGAAACAGAAGGATACCTCAGTATTGGAGGTATATTCCATTTTGTGTATCCAAAATGTTAACTAGACAAAAGTTGCTCAAGCCGACAAGTCTTTTTTCGGGGATTTACTAAGCCTACACTTATGCCAATATTTTATATCAGTAAATGATGATGCTTCTTAGAGTTTTTTCGTCGTAAGTTTTGAGTGTTTCATTAATATAAATCTTTATCAGATAAATTTTGTGTTGGGATATCGACCCATATATAATGTTTTTTGCGATTGGAGAGTTTGTGTTTTCTTTACGTTTGCCATCGATACATTATTGAAAATCCATAAATAATTACCACCGGGCAATTTTTAAAGCAAATGAATGCAAAGTTAATGCACATGTATGTGTACGTAAAAGCAAAATTTCAAAAATACTAAGTTTCAAAAATGTTTATTCAGCAAGAAAAAATAAATTCTCTCATATCAAAAGCCTATATCAATCACAAGCAAATTAATGTCTGCGGAGCTATACTTATCGAATGATGTTATCAGCTTGAAGTCCAAAAAACAAGAGAGTCATTGGATTAACATTTGATTTGCTTAAGCCCAATAAGTTTCAATGTTTCGTCTATTGAGTGGTTTTAAAAATACATTACAACGGTCAAATATTCCAATCCATTCCAATTACACTTAGGCCTATTCTCAAAACAAACACAAATATTTAATAAATTAAATGTTTTCAAGTGAGCAATGGTTGGAAGTAAAGGCCTCAGTGTAGCAGTATTTACTGCATGTGCATCTCGGCTCATTTGAAGCATGGGTATGCTGATTAAGTCATAACTTCGGCTGTTGCTATGCAGAACCGATTGTGGTGAGCAAACGAAATGAATGCAAAATGTGGAGTAAAGGAGCAGTGAGAAAGAAATGCATTGGAATAATTAAAGTAAGTTGGGAGTACAAATCAAATACTATTAACATAATAAACGAGTGAGCAAAATACTATTTAGCATTAATAATGTTAAGTGTACATCAATGGTTTGGTTGTACCAAGTATAATGTTAAATATGTAGCTTCTGTTAGATGTTTTTGTTAAGGTTTTAAAGTAGAAAAAAAGGGAAAAATATAGCAAGGCAGACATCGTTAGGTAAAACTAATAAAATTACAAGTATATAAGAAAAGTTTATATGCAAAGGGAATAGTTATAAATTATATTTAATAGACGTTGGCAAGATGTTTTACTTTCGCCAACATTCTCCCCCCGAAGAACGACAGTTTTTGCAGGTAACGATGACTTTGGATGGCCTAGCGTTGGGAGTATTTTAGTCGAGTTTTTGACTCCGCTATGCTCCAACTCACAGCGAACGGGATCAGGCCCCATCCAAAGATGAAGTCATCAGGTTTGAATCAGTTTTGAGATGAGAAGATGTGTCCATTGTATTGTTGGTTCTGTTTTGGAGTTCATTGCCTGGAAGTAAACATATTTTAGATATTGGTCTTTTAATTATATTATGTTTTGTTAGAACAGATACGACCCTTATGTGACCATCTGCTCCTGGATGCGTTTGATGTATCCGACCTAGAAGCCACTGTCCTGGCCCGCACCGTTCATCAGCTATTAGTACCAAATCTCCAACTTTGATGTCTGGTTGACGTTTCAGCCATTTAGGCCGTGATTGTAGGCGATTAAGATACTCATTACGCCACCGCTTCCAAAAATGTTGTTTGAGCTTTTCTATGCATTTCCATCGAGTTAGGTGGTGGATGTTACTGTCCAGTAGCGATTCCTCTTGGATGCAGTTCGTGGGTTCCCCAATCAGGAAATGTGCTGGCGTAAGAGCGTCGAAGTTACTGATGTCTGAAGACACAGGGGCAAGCGGCCGAGAATTTAAGCAGCTTTCAATCTGACACAATAATGTAGTCAGCTCTTCAAAATTTAAGAGACGATCGTTCATGATTCTTTTGAGGTGGTACTTGGTGGATTTAACACCTGCTTCCCAAAGGCCACCGAAGTTGGGAGAAGCAGGTGGAATAAAGTGCCAGGTAGTCCCAATAAGGCTTAATGAATCCCTTATGTCATCAGGCAGAGAATTCTTATTTTTGTTGTAAAGAACCTGGAGTTCTTTGGATGCTCCAACAAAGTTCGTACCACAATCAGAGTACAGATCTGTGCATGCACCCCTCCTCGATATGAATCTCCGAAAAGCGGCCAAAAAAGCATTAGTAGTCAGACTCGAAACGGCTTCTAAATGTATAGCCTTCGTCACCATGCAAATAAATAAACAAATATAACCTTTCGTCGTGGAGGCCGATCTAAGTGAGGAAGCCTTGATAGAGATAGGGCCAGCGTAGTCCACACCGCTGTGCCTGAATGGCCGGGTTATATTCAGACGTACATGTGGCAGATTACCCATAATCTGTTGTGATGTTTTGGCAGAATATCTGAAGCATCGAATGCAACTTTGTATTATAGATTTAGCCAACTGATTTCCGGAGATTATCCAAAATCTCCGGTTAACATACGCCATTGTCAATGTTATTCCACCATGTAACGTCTTCTCATGTGCGTCCAGAACAATGAGGCGCGATAAAGGATTGGACTTTGCTAATAAAATCGGATGCTTGACCCCATATGGCAACGAAGAATTCTGCAGGCGACCCCCAACGCGTAAAATTCCACTTTCATCTAAAAATGGCATGAGCTTTAGAAGCGAGCCAGTCCTAATTCCACAACCTTTTGACAGCTGTGCCAGCTCTTCGGGAAAGTCCACCATCTGGGTCAATCTTACATAAAGAAGCACGATCCTGTTTGTATCCGGCAAAGTCAAAGGGCCTGTCACCCTGAACTCACGACCTTTACAGTTCCGGATAAATCTAAAACATAGAGCAGTGACTCGGAGCAGACTTTGCAAAGTAGAAAATCTCGACAATAATCCTGGGTACGAAGCTGTACAAACTTCATTAGAAGAAATCTTAGTCCTACGCCGTTCCTCCGTAGTGTCCAGCTGAGGTAAGTTAGGAGGCCATGATGCCCTCGGTTGGCACAAAAACGGTGGTCCATTCCACCACATATCATCCTCAATCAATTTGTCGGGCAGAACCCCTCTCGAAGCACCGTCCGCCGGATTCAACGCCGAAGGTATATACCTCCAATCATGAGGATCGCTGAGGCGCTGAATTTCTGCCACCCTATTGGCTACATAGACATTCCAAGTGGAAGGCGCCTTACGGATCCAACTCAGCACTGTCGAGCTATCACTCCAGTAAAATACAGAGTCAATGTCTACTGTCGCAAGAGACCCCTTTACCCTTTCAGCAAGCCTTACCAATAGAACTGCAGCGCACAATTCCAATCTTGGAATTGTGACTGTCTTCATAGGCGAAACCTTCGACTTAGCCTGTAAAAGGCTAACAAAAACACCCTGGGCAGTCTCAACCCTCGAATACACAACCGCCGCATACGCCGTATTCGAGGCATCACAAAAGCAGTGCAGTTCGCACCTATGACCTCGAGACCAGTGAATCCACCTTGGCAACCGCAATCGGACCATCTCGGACAAAGATGAACGGTATTTCAACCACCTATCCCTTATGAACTCAGGAATATCCGCGTCCCAATCAAGCCCGTGCTCCCAAAGACTCTTAAACAAGGACTTCGCCACAACAGTGGATGGCGACCCTTGTCGCAAAATGAACACTTTGACTGGCTGGACTTCACAAATTTGCCCGAATGGACGGAAGCCCTCTTGGTCTGTGAACCACCCTTGGAAGACCTGGAAGTCGTCTGAACCTCAGAGAAAGTAAAATCATCATGGAGGGACTCAAGAGTCCTGAAGGTGGCCTCGAGAAACTCAAACATCTGGGCGCGGGTAGGAACCTCAGTCGATGACTTTAAAGATTGTTCCCAATCTCTTCTAGTCTGACAGTCCAACTTCTGAGCCACCAAATGAATCAATAACGGATCCCAACTATCGGTACATATATCCAAATTCTCCAACGAGGCAATACATTCTCTCGTGGAATCAAGCAACGTCTTTATCGACTGAAATCCACCATCCGACCTACTGACATTGAAAAGCCTGGTCACCAAATGGCCTACAATCATCCTCCTGTTATGATACCTGGATTCCAGCGTAGCCCACGCCGAGTCATAATTGGCCTCGGTTGCAGCAATCGTCCTAATCAAACTCGCGGCCTCCCCAGACAGAGAGCCCCTCAAGTAGTAAAATTTCTGAACTCTGGTAAGTGATTCGTTATTGTGGACAAGCGAGACGAAGATATCACGGAATGGAATCCATTCCATGTAATTTCCCGAAAACGAAGGAAGTGATATCTTTGGTAGCCTCGCCTCAACCCCCATCGTAGTGTCCGCACGACCGCTATGTGTGACGAAGGTGCTAGACAAAGGGTGAGAAGGAGTGGAAATGCGTGACAAAATGTCCATCAGCCGCCCTTTAAACGTGAAATATCGTTCCGAAAATTCAAAATACACATCCTCCCTTAAGTACGGGACAACAGATGCATCAATGGCATCATCATGAACTTTCTGCAATATCTCACAATGTTGACTCTCAAACACGTTAAACAAATCATCAATTCTCTGTGCAAGTGATTGTAAATAACCGGAGCCTAAATCACGACCCTGTCTCAATTCAAATCTTTCCTCATACTTCACCAAAACTGAAAGAGTGTCTCTTTGCATTTGAATATACTGATCAAGGGAAGTCATCTTTCCTTATTAACCAACACCAAGTTAGCACCAAACACGTCCCAATATAGAAGGCAAACGAAAAAAAAAAAAAAACAACAGCTCAAATCACAACCAGAACTCAGAACTTCAATAAAGAAAATATCAATCTTCAATAATTCCAAGATTATGTCCCGGGTTTCGGCACCAATTTATGTACGTAAAAGCAAAATTTCAAAAATACTAAGTTTCAAAAATGTTTATTCAGCAAGAAAAAATAAATTCTCTCATATCAAAAGCCTATATCAATCACAAGCAAATTAATGTCTGCGGAGCTATACTTATCGAATGATGTTATCAGCTTGAAGTCCAAAAAACAAGAGAGTCATTGGATTAACATTTGATTTGCTTAAGCCCAATAAGTTTCAATGTTTCGTCTATTGAGTGGTTTTAAAAATACATTACAACGGTCAAATATTCCAATCCATTCCAATTACACTTAGGCCTATTCTCAAAACAAACACAAATATTTAATAAATTAAATGTTTTCAAGTGAGCAATGGTTGGAAGTAAAGGCCTCAGTGTAGCAGTATTTACTGCATGTGCATCTCGGCTCATTTGAAGCATGGGTATGCTGATTAAGTCATAACTTCGGCTGTTGCTATGCAGAACCGATTGTGGTGAGCAAACGAAATGAATGCAAAATGTGGAGTAAAGGAGCAGTGAGAAAGAAATGCATTGGAATAATTAAAGTAAGTTGGGAGTACAAATCAAATACTATTAACATAATAAACGAGTGAGCAAAATACTATTTAGCATTAATAATGTTAAGTGTACATCAATGGTTTGGTTGTACCAAGTATAATGTTAAATATGTAGCTTCTGTTAGATGTTTTTGTTAAGGTTTTAAAGTAGAAAAAAAGGGAAAAATATAGCAAGGCAGACATCGTTAGGTAAAACTAATAAAATTACAAGTATATAAGAAAAGTTTATATGCAAAGGGAATAGTTATAAATTATATTTAATAGACGTTGGCAAGATGTTTTACTTTCGCCAACAGTATGTATATGTATATGTATTAAACGTTTATTTATGGTTATAAATATAATAAAATCTAACAGTTATGCAGTAGTGAAAAGTAGGGAACGAATAGTTTTAGGAGAGACTGAAGTCTCACTGTAGAATATAGATTACTTGATCAATCCTACCAAAAATATGAGTTTTTTGGGGGTGGTCCCCACACTATTTTTGGCGACCCTTGTAAATGTTTTAGCTTTGTAAAGGTTCTCTACAAAGAAGTTTTACCCTAGGACAAGCACGGCTGCACAGTGGGATAGAACGAAAAAAACTAGTATAAAATATGCCGTATGAGTATGAACGAGTAGAGATATATCTTTGCAATTTGAAATGGTTACAGTTGAGATGTTAGCTAGCAAGACCATGTGCAAAATTTCCTATGTCCTAGGTTATCCGAGCGCCTTTTGGCAGGCGCCTCGGTGTTTCGAATATTTGTTGGGGCTGCCAAATTTTCATTTGCGGTCCAATTTATTTGCTGGATTGTACTCAAAAATCCCTAAAAAATCGTCCGTTTGAGGTCTACAACATCTTGTCTTGATTCGGGGATACACGACTTTTAATTTTTTATGCCCACCACCGTAGGATAGGAGGTATATTCATTTAGTCATTCCGTTTGCAACACATCAAAATATCATTTTCCGACCCTACAAATCATATATATTTCGGATCGTAGTAAAATTCTAAGACGATTTAACGATGTCCGTGTGTGTGTCCATCTGTCCGTCCGTCTGTTGTAATCACTCTAGAGTCTTCAAAAATTGAGATATTGAGATGAATTGAGATATTGATGCACGCTGGTTAAGTTCTTGAACGGGCAAAATCGGACTATATTGCTGCTATATAGACTGATTTTCCGATAAAAGGTTTAATGCCCACAAAACTTTATTTTTTCATCTGAGATCTGACCCAAATATGATTCCGATCGGACTATATTTAGATATAGCTACCATATAGACATATCTCCTGATAAAGGGTCTGAAGACCATAAAAGATTTATTTATTACCCGATTTCGCTGAAATTTGAAACAGTGATTAGGTTAAGACCTCATAACATCCCACCCAAATAAGGTACAGATCGGACTATATTCAGATATAGCGGCCATATAGATCGATCTGCCGATAAGGGGACTGAAGCCCATAAAAGCTTTGTTTATTACCCGATTTCGCTGAAATTTGAAACTGAGTTTTTTCTGAGCCTCACGTCCTTATTATGGTTCAGATCGGTTTATAATTGGACATATCTGCCAAAAAGACCAATATTTTGTTCTACAAAATTGAAAGTGACATATATATTAGACCACTCAATATCCGTGCCGATTTTGGGTGCTTGAGATACCCAATTTTCACCGGATTGGGACGAAATGGGGTTTACATATATACCCGAGGTGGTGGGTATCCAATGCCTTTTTACTTGTTTTTTTCCAATTTTGACCAAGACCTTCTTCGTATATTGCAATTCAAGAAAGCATTAATTCCCATGCATATGTTTTATTCGTAGGAAAATTTACGAAAATTGCCCCAAAAAAATTCCACATCTGACCATTCAGTTAAAAGTTGTGCAGTTTGGTAATCAATAAATATAAAACAGTGTACTTTTAGCATTTTTTGGTAAAAAGAATTATTTTTATTGATTAAATATTCTTTTTTTTTGAGAAGAGGATATATTGCAGATGCGTTTAAAGTGAAACTTTAATAATATATGTCAACTTAAACGGGTGCTTTATGTACTTCAAACTAGGAAAGTTTTTATTAAAAAAAATGGAAAAACCTCTCGAGTTCTCAAATTCCAAAACCCAGATGTGCCCTAAACCAATGCAAAACTTTTTTGCACCTAACAATATTTGTACCTCCAGCAAGTTTAATAAATAAAAGACGATCTTTGGCCGAAATGGATATATTGGGAATTTTTGTAAAAAAATTCGGGCTGAACCTATTTTTGTTTTTTAAGGACATTTTGGTCTGCAAAATTTAAAAGGAATTATTATGACATCACTTTTTTATTAGAATCTTCATCTACTATATGGCCTCTTCACAAAAAAAAAAAAAAAAAACAGTAAGGAAAGGCAAAAGTTGGGCGGTGCCGACGGTACAATACCCTACACCCACCCTATAAGTACAAAGTGAGAGCTATATCTAATTCTGAACCAATATTGATGGACCTGGGCGGATGTTTTCAGAATGGTTATGAAACAAAACTTATTAAATTTCGAGTTAATATGTTCAAACTGTTATAACTACGGTTTACAAATGACAACATTATTGCAAATTATCCAAAACCTGACGAATATATATATGGAAGCTATATCTAAATCCGAACCGATTTCGGCCAAACTTCTTAGATATTATGGTAGTCATCAAAGAAAGCGTTATGAGAAATTTTGGCAAGGGTGGTCAATAAATGCCCTTGCAGTGTCTCTAGAAGTGAAAATCGGGCGAAATACATGTATGGTAGCTACATCTAAATCAGAACCGATTTCTACTCACTACTACTCGAAACTCACAAGTAATTCTAGGTTAGGTACAGTCCCATGGCAGCCGGTTGAAAGTACCGGATTGACCCGAAGGAGTTCTTTATCGGCAAGGGCTGCCGCCTCAGTGTATAACACACTGCTACAACAACAACTAGGTTAGGTAAGGTTGAAAAGAGGGTGCGGATATTAATCTGCCCCATGCCTCAATGGGCATACACCAAACCAGTAATCGGCTAGTTGCGCGCTCTAAAAACTAAAAAGTAATCTCGAAAAAGAGAATTTTAAGTTTTGAATTCAGTGCTACTTACACAATTCTTAATTGTTTTCAATACCATCCCCTAAGTGGTTTCATGTCTGGTATTGTGTCCCCGCCTAAGTGCCGGTATCTGTTAGAGGCGAAAGCCGGGCAATGACATTGGAAATGCTCCAACTTCTCATCAACTTCCCGCATACCCAACACTTGCTATCACTTTCCGCACCGATTTTGCATAAGAAAGCTCGTTGTTCTATCCCGTTGTCCGTCCCTTTATGATATAGAAAGCTATACTGACCTCCATCTTATATCCTTTCAGTAATAGCCTCGCCTTCTTACGATCTGCATCTTCCCGTAGGATTTTTGCTGTCTAACCGACCGTTTCGCTGTTTCACAGTGTTACAGGCGCATTCATCGCTCACGCCCTTATCGCGGAGTGCGTCGACTTGAAACGCTTCGGGTTAACCAAGTTTATTGACGGCAGTTCTCTGGCGTTCCCTGCCAAATCGTCTGCTTTCTCATTCCCCCTTACTCCGCTATAAGCCGGCACCCACCGGATCGTGCCATCCTCAGAGAAGGCGTTAATCTCCTTCTTACATTCCAAGACTGTTCGTCATCTCACCGTCCTGGCTATTATTGCCCTTGTAGTCTGTGTATTGTCCTTATAGATATTCTTACTCGAAACCCTCGCTTTAATACCACACCATCTCATGCATTCCGTGATTGCCCGGATCTCCGCCTGCAGGACCGTATTATGGACAGTCAATCTAAAACAGATCTCAGTCCCTGGGTTCTCAATGTAGACTCCAGGCCTACTCTGTCCGCTAGCTTTGATCCATCCGTGTAACATGATCTTCCAGATGGCAGACCTAGGGTTCAGCTAATGCAAAACTGTGCCGCTGGCAGCAGTGCCTCGCTCTCGACTTTAAGCATAGTCCTAGGTCCGCACATTGCTAAACTGCCCCTCGATGTCAATGCAAACCGCCAATGCGTACGTCTTGGTATCGAAGGATTCTTCTACTTTACAAATTCGTGCAGGGTAATCTCCACCGACCTTCCCTTAACATAGGCATGCTGTTTGTATTTGAGCAGTTCGCAGGATGTCATACTCTTTATCAATACGTTCCATGGTTTTGAGGCTTATAGGTCTGTACGCCTTTGGTATCGCATATCTTTCCTTGCCGGGCTGGGGTATCAACACCACCCTAACCACCCTAACCTCCTTTTGTAGTAACGCCGGAAATATTCCAACAGCTCGGGGGACTTAAGTGGTTCCCATTGTATCCTGTGCAAAATGGGTTTTCATCAAAATTCTCAACATGTCCTCCGGTGTCTCTGCTCTCACTCCCATGTCGTCTTCTAAAGTTTCTGATTGGACATGGATTTTTGAGAGAAACTTTTTCATCTTGGTAGCGTCATTATCGCTATCGACCTGTTTGCAGAAAAGCTTCCAGGAGGCACGTTTTGCCGCTCTGGTAATCTTATTGTACCAGACACATCCCAATACACTTCCGCTTTTTTGCAACGTGCTCTGTTAAAAAGTCTGCGGACCTCTTTCCCAATATTTCGAATCTCCCCGGTCATCCAGGGTTTTTCTTAGACTGATTTCCTTTCCGATGAAGACAACTATCTTCGAAAGACCCCACCAGTGCAGTTGTATTCCTGTAGACATTGTCGCCAATGTCGTCTATGCTTGGACAAAGCAAATTATCTTACCCAAGTCTTCCTCTGAGTAGTCATCCGAATTTTGGCCAGTTGGTTGTCAACTTATTTTGCAAGATTATCGGATTCGGCGCTGGTCGTGCTATTCTAAACCTAATGTAGCGGTGGTCTGAGAAGGAATGCTCCATGGAAACCCTCCAATCCTGAACCTCATCCATTAAGTTTTCCGAACATATTGACACATCTTAAACCTCCTCCCTAATCCTATAACAAAAGTAGCAGTGTTACCAATATTAAGTCTTATTAAGTCGGAAGGTTAGGTTAGGCAAGAGTGGTAGTCCTTTATAGACTCACTAAGACAATTTTAAGTCCATTGTGATACCACAGTAGCGACAGACCAAGGCTTCCTGCGGGAATCGAACCCACGACCCCTTCACTGGTTATTCAATCACGCTACCATCTCGGCTTCCGGGATGCAATTAGTATTCAAGAAATCCGCTGCATCCGACGTTGACAACTCTGAAGAAAATCCATAATTTAGATTTTTATGCTAAATAACACAGGTCGTCGACCGAGTACCAGTGTTAGCATAGAATAATTGGTGTTGATATGGTTCAGTCCAGAAACTTTGTTCCGGGTCGTCCATGGCTCCTGAATTAAGGCAATATGAACCTTGCCCCTGCTGATTTTCTCCATCAGAGCGTGAGTAGCTGACTCGCTCCGGTGGAGTGTTATGTGGATGACCTCAATCATTGATAATCCTTTAGATGGGCTTCTTGAGAGTGGGTGATGGTTTCATCGTCTGCTCCCTGTTCGTTACGCTGCATTGAGTTTTCCGTCACTGCACTGCTTGATGTTTTAATGTTAGGATCTTTGCATATCCTAATCTTCCGAATCTTGAGAATGTAGGTAATGGTTCCACCATGCTGTTGTTGTAGCAAACTTTATTGCCGTTTTACAAACAAATTTCTCCGATTGTATCTCAATTCCCGGCTTTAGCAGTAAACAGACTCCAGCACATGGGTGCAGCTGTGATGCCAGACTTGGACCAGCTTAGCAACATAAAAAGGAGAACCAGTAATGATTTTGTAAGCAGCACAAATCGAGAGATTGGTTTGTATGCGAGCTGTGCCAGAGTTCTGCATGATAAGTATATAAGTGACTTGGGCGACGGAAGTCAAAACAAAAGTCATCATTCAAAATTCCAGTCATATCGGATAAAAATTTGGCTCTCCAATTTCTCCAGAAGTCAAATCGGGAGATCAGCATATATGGGAATATTTCTTAAAATGGACCGATTTGGCAGTCAATAGAGAGAACTAATGAAAATGTTTGGCCAGAAAGTTGTATTGAGCCAGTTTATAACCGGATTAGTAAGAAGAAATCAAATCGGGCAATGATTTAATTTTTATACCCACATTCCGTTTGCAACACATCGAAATATCAATTTCCGACCCTACAAAGTATATATATTCTTGATTAGCGTAAAAATCTAAGACGATATAGACATGTCCGTCTGTCTGCTGAAATCACGCTACAGTTTTTGCACTTTGCACAGCTTCGCTTTTTGTCCATAAGCAGTTTAAGTTTGAAGATAGGCTATATCGGACTATATCTTGAAATAGCCCCCATATAGGCCTATCGGACTATTTAGGGTCTCAGGCCCACATTAATTATCCGATTTTGCTGAAATTAGGGACAGTGAGTTGTGTTAAGCCTTTCGAAATCCTTCGTCAATTTGGTTCAGATCGGTTCAGATTTGGGTACATCTGCCAAATAAACCGATCCTCCGATTTAGGGTCTTAGGCCCATAAAAGCCACATTTATTATCCGACTTTGCTGAAATTTGGGACAGTGAGTTATGTTAGGCCCTTCGACATCCTTCGATTATTTGGCTCAGATCGGTTCAGATTTGGATATAGCTGCCATATAGACCGATCCTCCGATTTAGGGTCTTAGGCCCATAAATGACACATTTATTATCCGATTTTGCTGAAATTTGGGACAGTGAATTGTGTTAGCGCCTTCGACATCCTTCATCAATTTGGCTCAGATCGGTCCAGATTTAGATATAGCTGCCATATAGACCGATCCTTCTATTTAGGGTCTTAGGCCCATAAAAGCCAATTTTATTATCCGATTTTGCTGAAATTTGGGGCAGTGACTTATGTTAGGCTTTTCGAAATCCGCGTCGTATATGGTTCAGATCGGTTTATTTTTAGATAAAGCTACTAAAAGGACCAATATTTTGTTATACACAATTGAACAATGCCATTTACTTGTTAGTATTTGGCCCAATCGGAACATATTTCGATATAACTGCTATGGGACATAAGGTATGCAATTTTCACCGGATTTTGATGAAAGGTGGTTTACATATATACCCGAGGTGGTGGGTATCCAAAGTTCGGCCCGGCCGAACTTAACGCCTTTTTACTTGTTTCTAAGTAGGGCCTCCTAAAGCCAAATCGGTGCATCGGTTTTATGGGGCTGCAAATCAATAAATGCAGGTGTTGCAAACGGAATGATTATAATAGTATATCCTCCCACACCTTTAAGAACTTTCTCAATGCAGTACAATTACTTTCATAATCACCCTATACGCATTTTGCTCTTTACTTTCTTTGTAGCCTATTAGAGTAAAACAATTTTCTAATGCATTTGTACTCTGTATAATTTGAATAAATCTTTGTTATTAAAGGATTTACTGCAAAACAAAGCCATTGTGAAGCCACTTGTCAACGGTCAAGTGAACTGTCATGGAAAGTGTCAAAATGTCAGTGATTGTTGTGTCTACGAAGCGCGAGTGTCAAATCCCTTTTGACACCTTGTACTTGTCCAGCACACGCGGCTCGCAGCAGCGCTCTCCTTCCCTACGAAGAGTGATGGAACATGCACACAGCTATTCACTGAATAAGAGGTCTGTCTGTCTGCCTGTTTGGACTTGTATGATTTGCAATGTCATTAATAATGCATTCGTATTGGGGTAGGAATTAATGAAAATGTATCACTTTGCAAAAGTTATCATCTACATCCATGTTAATGAATGTCCATCTTTGTCCACACAAACATAAAACCCAGCATCACAACCATGCCGTGCAAGGTGTTGTAATTTGTAATCCATGGCCAAGGATTCGGGATTAATTCTTCACACCAATTTACACACGTATGCATGTCTCGGTTGAATTTGCACACTCTTGTAAATTAAGGGTTGTGAATCGAAAACTTTGCCAACGAGCACAAGAATAATATCAATATTAGCAAAAGTTTAAATGCCAAGAAATCAGTGAATGGTCGCATACATTCATGCACTATAAAATTGAACCAAATGAGATAAAATGTGGATTATCATCTTTTTTTTGGCAATTTGTATGAAACACAAACACACTCGTAGGGGCCAATAAGAAGAAGTTGGAAACCACTTTCAATCTCTTTAGGGAGATCGCTAAATTATGCGACATCAGGAACAAGTAAAAAGGTGTTGAGTTCGTCCGGGCCGAACTTTGGATACCCACCACCTCGGGTATATACCTTTCATCAAAATCCGGTGAAAATTGCATACTTTATGTCTCATAGCAGTTATATCGAAATATGTTCCGATTTGGACCAAATACTAATAAGTACAAGTCACTGTTCAATTGTGTATAACAAAATATTGGTCTTTTTAGTAGCTATATCTAAAAATTAACCAATCTGAACCATATACGACATGGATGTCGAAAAGCCTAACATAAGTCCCTGTGTCAAATTTCAGTTAAATCGGATTATAAATGCGCCTTTTATGGGGCCAAGACTTTAAATCGAGATATCGGTCTATATGGCAGTTATATCCAAATCTGGATCGATTTGGGCCAAGGTGCAGAAAAATGTCGAAAAGCCTAACAAAACGCACTGTCCCAAATTTCGGCGAAATCGGGCAATAAATGCACCTTTTATGGGCCCAAAACCTAAAACCGAGAGATCGGTCTATATGGCAGCTATATCTAAATCTGGACCGATCTGTGCCATATTGCAGAAGTATGTCAAGGGGCTTAACGTAACTCACTGTCCCAAATTTTGGCGACATCGGACAATAAATGTGCCTTTTATAGGCCCAAAACCTTAAATCGAAATCGAAAGATCGGTCTATATGGCAGCTATATAACCAAATATAACCTGCTATATCCAAATCTGAACCGATCAGGGCCAAATTGAAGGAAGGATGTCAGAAGGTCTAACACAACAACCATCCCATATTTCAGCAAAGTCGGATAATAAATGTGGCTTTTACGGGCCTAAGACCCTAAATCGGAGGTTCGGTCTATATGGCAGCTACATCCAAATCTCGACATATCTGGGCCAAATTGACGAAGGATGTCGAAAGGCCTAACACAACTCACTGTCCCAAATTTCGGCAAAATCGGATAATAAATGTGGTTTTTATGGGCTCAAAACCTTAAATCGAGAGATCAGTCTATATGGGGGCTATGTCAAGATATAGTCCGATATAGCCCATCTTCAAACTTAACCTGCTTAGAGACAAAAAAAGAATCTGTACAAAGTTTCAGCACAATATCTCTATTTTTAAAGACTGTAGCGTGATTTCAACAGATAGATGGACGGACATGTCCAGATCGTCTTAGATTTTTACGCTGATCAAGAATATATATATACTTTATAGGGTCGGAAATGGATATTTCGATGTGTTGCAAAGGGAATGACAAAATGAATATACCACATCCTTCGGTGGTGGGTATAAAAAATTGTATAACAATTTAAAAATATATATGCTGACGAAAAATCTGGTGGGCTTCAAATTCTTTGGTGCAGGCTTAGCCGCCCGCGAAGACTCTCCCGATTTTTTTTAGCTTAATTTTTGGCTGATTTTTTAGAAATATTGTAATAGAGGTGTGCACGTGAGTAGTCGTATAACGCGTGAGACAGGTGATTCGTGAGTGAGATCTAAATCTAATCACGATCACATGATTAGATTTAGATCCTAAATTAAAATTCTTCGTGCGTGAGCGTGAATCACTACCCACAACTCCAATCACGAACCACGAGATATCACAACCTATAAGAAAGTAATGACTTAGGGTTGGTATTTTATTCTGCTTTCGGAAAAGTCGCTAACATTTTTAATTGTTTTGCGAGTGAAGTTTGACCAAAACACGTTTTTTTATCTGCACTTATTTTTTTTTTCTTTATTTTATTTTTGTAGGAAAGAAGCAATTTAAAACAAAAACAAGTAAGAGCGTGCTAAGTTCGGCAGGGCCAAATCTTATATACCCTTCACAAGGTTCACATCTGTCGAGTTTTTTGCTCAGTATCTCTTTTAAGGCAAACAAAAAATTATGAATAAGGACGGAGGAAGAGCTATATATAGGAGTTATAGTCCGATTCGGGGCTTAAGAAGCAAAATGGGAGCTGTATCAAGCTATTGATCATTTCAGACCATATTGCACACGTACGTTGAAGACCGTCAGAGAAGCCGTTGTACAAAATTTCTGCCAAATCGGATGAGAATTACGCTCTCTAGAGGCTCAAGAAGTCAAGATCCCAGATCAGTTTATATGGCAGCTATATCAGGTTATGAACCGATTTGCGCCATACTTATCACAGTTTTTGGAAGTCATATCAAAACACATCATGCAAAAGTTTAGCCAAATCGGATAAGAATTGCGCCTGCTAAAAGCTCAAGAAGTCAAGACCAAAGATCGGTTTCTATGGCAGCTATATCAGGTTATAAATCGATTTAAACCATACTTAGCACAGTTATTGGAAGTGATATCAGAACACTACGTGCAAGATTTCAGTCAATTCGGACGTGAATTGCGCCCTCTAGAGGCTCAAGAAGTCAAGACCCAAGATTGGTTTATATGGCAGCTATATCAAAACATGGACCGATTTGATCCATTTACAATCCCAACTGACTTGCACTAATAAACAGTAGTTGTGCAAAATTTCAAGCAGCTAGCTGTACTCCTTCGAAAGGTAGTCACACTGGTTTCTAGGGTTGCTAATATAATTTTTTATGCTATTTTTCCCACTATAAGAAGGGAACTACTTTTTCGCCAATGTTTTTCGAGTCATGATATTTCTTGTGGGTCGTGTTTTTTTCGTGAGTCGTGCATGAGCATGCGTGAGTAAAATTTTTGTCTCGTGAGAGTGCGTGAACGTGAGTCGACCAAAAAAAGTCTGGAGTGAATAATTTTTATGTCTCGTAGGTGGGACGAAAATCCTATGGGGAGATCCGGATCGTGAGTCTATTACTGAAAGGAAGTAATAAGTAGGTCAATATAGCTTTCGTTATAAAAACGGGACACATAGGACTACGAACTCAATTTAGCAAAATCGGTGCGGCAAGGGATAGTATGTGTAGAGCGAGTGGGGAAGATGATCAGACGTTGGAATATTTCATATGTCATTGACCGGCTTTCGCGGCAAACTGACACCGGCACCTTTACCAGACATGAAGCAACTTAGGGTTGTGCTATGGAAAAGATTTAGGGATTTTGTTAGTGGCACACAATTCCTAACTTAGATTTTCTTTTTCGAGGCTACTTTTCAGTATTTAGAGCGCAGAGCTAGCCGATTACTAGCTTAGTTGTAAATCCAAAGTGGCATGGGGCGGATTAATCTCCGTACCCTCTTTTAAACTTAACCGAATCTACTCACAAAGGCATAATTATTGTAGGGTGTTTTATATACTATCGAATATTTTGAATCCATAAAAATTTTTATATTCAAGGTGACCAAAATTAGGGGCTCATCATTTACTCTCTGGACTTTCTTGGGCTCTGAACAGAACATCTGGTTAAAACCTGCGTAAAATTTCGGAAAGATATTTTTATCCGTTCAAAAATTACAATCTTAATTTTTATACCCGTCACCATACGATGAAATGAATACACCCCCTATTCATTTAGTCATTGCACGGATGCAAAATTTGGGTGGTCCAAATCGGACTATATATAGATACAGCTGCCATGTAGACCGATCTGGGGTTTTTGGGGATGTAAGCCCGTAAAAGCCGCATTTTTTGTCCTATTTCGCTGAAATTTTAAATAGGAAGTTGTACTAGGGGCCCCTATATTCAAACCGAATATGGCCCATAACGGATTATATTTACATATAGCTGCCATATAGACCGATATGCCAGTTAATGGTCCGTTTATAGCCCGTAGCAAGAGCATTTATTATCCGATTTCGATAAAATTGAAAATAGTGAGTTATTTTAAGCCTCTCGACATCCGACTCAAATATGGTTCAGATCAGACAATATTTAGATATAGCTGCCGATTTAAGCCCATAAAAGGCGCAATTATTATTAGATTTTGCTGAAATTTTAAATATTGCGCTGATTTCTGCTTCCCGACATTTGACTCAAATATGGTTCGGATCGGACTATATTCAGATACAGCTACCACATAGAGCGATCTGCCGATTACTAGGTTGTACTAGGAGCCCCAATATTCAAACAGAATATGGCCCATATCGGATTATATTTACATATAACTGGCATATAGACCAATCGGCCGATTTAGGGCCTTGAGCCCATAAAAGCTGCATTTATTACCCGATTTCGATGAAAATTGAAAAATTGAGTTATTTTAAACCTCCCGATATCCGACCCATATATGGTTCAGATCGGACTATATTTAGATATAGCTGCAATATAGACCGATCTGCCGATTTAGGGTCTTAAGCCTACAAAAGCCTCAGTTGTTGTCCGATTTCGCTGAAATTTGAAATAGTAAGTTGATTATGGCCTTCCGATATCCGACTCAAACATGGTTCAGACCATATTAAAATATAGCTACCATATAGAGCAATCTGCCGTTTAAGGGTCTTGAGCCCATAAAAGCTGCATTTATTACCCGATTTCGCTGAAACTTGACACGGTGAGTCATTTTCAGCCTTCCGTCATCAGAGCTAAAAACGAGACAGATTGGAATATATTTAGATATAGCTGCCATATAGACCGATCCGCCGATTTGGGGTCTAAAGCATGTAAAAACCGCAAATATTATCCTATTTCGCATAAATTTTAAATAGTGAGTTGATCAAAGCCTACCAATATCCGTCTCAAATATGATTCTGGTCGGTCTTTATTCGGATATACAATAGCTATCATATAGACCGATCTGCAGATTAAGGGTCCCAAGCCCAAAAAGCTGGATTTATTACCCGATTTCGCTGAAACTTGACACAGTGACTTGTATTGAGCCTCCCGACATCCGACTCAAATATGGTCCAGATCAGACTGTATTTAGATATAGCTGCCATATATTCCGATCTTCCATTTAAGGGTATTAATCCCATAAAAAGAGGATGTGTTGCCCGATTTCACTGAAACTGTGACTTGTATAAGAGTTATCGGGAACTGAATCAAATATGATCAAGACCAACCCCATTTGTAAATATGGGTTTCTACCGGGTAAATACCCAACGCTTGGGTATTTAGAATTTCGCAGATATCTTGGATATAAAAAAGTTTTCCAAACAATATTTGATGATTTCGTATTCTTTGTATATTAACCTGACATTCTGATCTCATAAAGTCGGATTTTAGTTTTTTAAAGCCGCTATATAGACCGACCGGGAGATCGGTCTATATGGCAGCTATATCCAAGTATGGTCCGATCTGTTCCACATTTGGCAGGAATGGGTAGGGGTCTACCAGAACACGCTGTGCCAAATTTCATCGAAATTGGATGAAAAATTATATTTATCGGTCTATATGGCAGCTGTATATAACTAAAATCCGACTTTGTGAGATCAGAAGGTCAGGTTTGTATACAAGGAATATGAAATCACCAAAAATTTTTGAAAAATGTTTTTATACCCAAGATATCTGCAAAACTATACAATAAATACCCAGCTTTTGGGTAGAAATGGGTAAATACCCGCGTATTTACCCAATTTACCAGCTAAATACCTTTTAGGTATTTACCCATCGCCCATCTTTACATTTGCATATTACTATGGATGTGGTAGTGGAGTGTTATTGAAGAGGATGGTTAATTTTCATGGTGGTGGTTATCCAAAGTTCGACACGGCCAAACTTAACACGTTTTTATTAGTTTGTAGTCCTTTTTACGAGGCCAAATGTGGTTTATATGTCATATGTATCTAAAGTCGTTATTCAACAAATTTAAAACCTCTAAATGACGTCTTTTCGGCTATGAAACATAATCCCTTTTGGACAATGACTGCAATTAACTTCACATATTTACGATACATTTACACCATTAACATCTTGCAGATGTCTTGCCCCATTTCCAGCACCAACCAACCAAGTGACAAATGTGCCACATAAAGAAAACTTCAAAAAGAGTTGTTCCAGCCGACTAAAGAGTCTGTCAACGGTGTGACGCCAAACTACTTTGGCTACATTGGCTAAACTAATTGTGGAGCAACTTGAGTATGATATGTCTTACTTTATAATTTAAAGTTGCACATCTGCCGAGAAGTTGACATTCATATTAATTTATACGAAATTGAAATGTTTGATAAAGGGGTGCATAGTGTAGTTCAGTTGGTTGTGTCTGAAGTTGAGATTGCTACATAATGATGCAATATTTCGGACTTAGAATCAATTTAAGGATTAGAAGACAAAATTTAAGATAGATAGAAAGCTGCGCCGGAGTTGTCCATAGTTAAAATTGTAGTCATAACTTTTGAGTTCCCAATTTGTTGAAAATTTGAAATTTGCTTCGTTTGGAAAAATGAGGAATAAACATAGTTCGCCAACGGAATGAAGAAATAAGTAGTACATAATAAGTAGTAGTACACCTACATCTACAGTGGCGCAGAGCCACGCTATAAAAAGTAGGTCGCTTGTCATTAAGCTTTAAACGTGAATCGAACAGCACTCATTGCCCCTTGTTCCTTAATGGAATGTTTGTTGGAAAATTTGCAAATTTACCTTCATTGTAGAGGGTATATTAAAAGATCGAACAAGAACCAATCCACAGAGGAGCAGATGGTGATATAGATATATGCTTTTATGTGTTAAGAACTTTGCTGAATCGCATGAAGACGACGTAGTAACAGCTAGAGCCAAGAAAAAATTCGAAGCGAAATTTCTAAAATAACAAGTAAACAAAGTCTAAAGTCAGATAGAGCAGACTGCATAATACCATGCATTCAGTCTACAATTATTACAGGTAACTTCAGTTCTAATAATGGAACCAATTGGGACCATTTACAATACCCAATGATCAACATTGGTAAGAAGTACCTGGACAAAATCAGTATATTTTGAAAACACATTTTAACTCTAACAAGTAAAAAGGCGTTAAGTTCGGCCGGGCCGAACTTTGGATACCCACCACCTCGGGTATATATGTAAACCAACTTTCGTCAAAGTCCGGTGAAAAATGCATACCTTGTGTCCAATAGCAGCTATATCGAAATATGTTCCGATTTGGACCAAATACTAATAATTACAAGTCATTGTTCAATTGTGCATAACAAAATATTGGTCTCTTAAGTAGCTATATCTAAAAATAAACCGATCTGAACCATATACCACACGTATGTCAAAAAGCCTAACATTAGCCTAACTGTGTCAAATTTCTGTGAAATCGGATTATAATTTCGCCTTTTATGGGACCAAGACTTTAAATCGAGATATCGGTCTATATGGCAGCTATATCCAAATCTGGACCAAGAAAAATGTCGAAGAGCCTAAACAACTCACTGTCTCAAATTTTGGCGAAATCGGACAATAAATGTGCCTTTTATGGGCCCAAAACCTTAAATCGGGAGATCGGCCTATATGGCAGCTATATCCAAATCTGGACCGATCTGTGCCATATTGCATAAGTGTATCGAGGGGCTTAAGTTAACTCAGTGTCCCAAATTTCAGCAACATCAGACAATAAATGCTCCTTTTATAGGCCCAAAACCTTAAATGCCATATAGACCGATCCTCCGAATT
Organism: Stomoxys calcitrans; assembly: GCF_963082655.1. Lineage (NCBI taxonomy): Eukaryota > Metazoa > Arthropoda > Insecta > Diptera > Muscidae > Stomoxys > Stomoxys calcitrans. The sequence continues at coordinate 96,368,444 of NC_081554.1, forward strand.
AGGGTCTCAGGCCCATAAAAGCCACATTCATTATCCGATTTTGCTGATATTTGGGACAGTAAGTTGTGTTAGAACTTTCGACATTTTTATTCCATTTGGCTCCGATGGGTCCAGATTTGGATACAGCTGCCATACACACCAATTTCTCGATTTAAGGTCTTGGGCCCATTAAAGGCACATTTATTGTCCGATTTCTCTGAAATTTGGCCCAGAGCGGCCCAGAGTGGAATATTGCTGGCACATAGAGGGATATCTCGATTTATTGTTTAAGGCCCATAAAAGGTGAATTTATAAACCGAGTTTGCTGAAATTAAGCAATATGAGTTACGTTAGGCCCCTTGGCATTCGAACCTTGACCATTTCAAGATCGTTTTTAATATCTCTATTTAAGGTCTTGGACCCATAACAGGCGCATTTATTGTCCGATTTTGCTGAAATTTGGGACAGTGAGTTGTGTTAGGTCCCTCGATGTTCTAGTTTAATATGGCTTATATCGGTCTCGATTTGGATGTAGCTGCATTATATACCAATCTCTTGATGTAAGGTTTTAGGCTCACAAAAGGTGAACTAATTAACCAAGTTTGCTGAAATTTAGCACATTGAGTTGTGTTAGGTCCCTCATATAAAGGGTGATTTTTTTGAGGTTAGGATTTTCATGCATTAGTATTTGACAGATCACGTGGGATTTCAGACATGGTGTCAAAGAGAAAGATGGTCAGTATGCTTTGACATTTCATCATGAATAGACTTACTAACGAGCAACGCTTGCAAATCATTGAATTTTATTACCAAAATCAGTGTTCGGTTCGAAATGTGTTTCGCGCTTTACGTCCGATTTATGGTCTACATAATCGACCAAGTGAGCAAACAATTAATGCGATTGTGACCAAGTTTCGCACTCAGTTTACTTTATTGGACATTAAATCAACCACACGAATGCGTACAGTGCGTACAGAAGAGAATATTGCGTCTGTTTCTGAGAGTGTTGCTGAAGACCGTGAAATGTCGATTCGTCGCCGTTCGCAGCAATTGGGTTTGTGTTATTCGACCACATGGAAGATTTTACGCAAAGATCTTGGTGTAAAACCGTATAAAATACAGCTCGTGCAAGAACTGAAGCCGAACGATCTGCCACAACGTCGAATTTTCAGTGAATGGGCCCTAGAAAAGTTGGCAGAAAATCCGCTTTTTTATCGACAAATTTTGTTCAGCGATGAGGCTCATTTCTGGTTGAATGGCTACGTAAATAAGCAAAATTGCCGCATTTGGAGTGAAGAGCAACCAGAAGCCGTTCAAGAACTGCCCATGCATCCCGAAAAATGCACTGTTTGGTGTGGTTTGTACGCTGGTGGAATCATTGGACCGTATTTTTTCAAAGATGCTGTTGGACGCAACGTTACGGTGAATGGCGATCGCTATCGTTCGATGCTAACAAACTTTTTGTTGCCAAAAATGGAAGAACTGAACTTGGTTGACATGTGGTTTCAACAAAATGGCGCTACATGCCACACAGCTCGCGATTCTATGGCCATTTTGAGGGAAAACTTCGGAGAACAATTCATCTCAAGAAATGGACCGGTAAGTTGGCCACCAAGATCATGCGATTTGACGCCTTTAGACTATTTTTTGTGGGGCTACGTCAAGTCTAAAGTCTACAGAAATAAGCCAGCAACTATTCCAGCTTTGGAAGACAACATTTCCGAAGAAATTCGGGCTATTCCGGCCGAAATGCTCGAAAAAGTTGCCCAAAATTGGACTTTCCGAATGGACCACCTAAGACGCAGCCGCGGTCAACATTTAAATGAAATTATCTTCAAAAAGTAAATGTCATGGACCAATCTAACGTTTCAAATAAAGAACCGATGAGATTTTGCAAATTTTATGCGTTTTTTTTAAAAAAAAAATTATCAAGCTCTTAACAAATCACTCTTTACATACATTCATACCGAGTGTGGTCAAGATCGAGCTATACTTAGATATAGTTGTCATATATACTGATCTCCCAGTTTAAGTTTTTGGGACCATAAATGCTTGATTTCGCATTGTCATTCGTATTCAATATGGTTAAGATCGGTCTATATTTAAATATAGCTGCGATATAGACCCATCTTTCGATTAAAGGCCTTGGACCTATAAAAGACGCAATTTTTGTTCGATTTCGCTAAAATTGGCACAGTGAGCGCTTCTAAGCTCTTCTACATTCTTTCCCAATATGGTTCAGATCGATCTATATTTCGATACAGCTGTCATATACATATACCAATCTCCCGCTTTAAGTTCTTTGGCCCATAAAATATGAATTTTTTAACCAATAAATTTCGTACAAAGAGTTGTATTAGACCCTTACATAGCCTTCCTAAATTAGGTGGCGATCGAATTATATTTAGATATTGCTGCTATGTATTCATAACTGATGCATTTTTCACCGTATTATGACGAAATATGGTTAAAAAGGGTGATTTTTAAGCCAATATATTATTGGCAAAACTGGTTTAAAAGCTCACATTCGAACCGAGTATGGTTGTTTCATTGTCAAAAATCTTCACTTTGGTCTATAATTGAACCATGAATCGTCTTACAAACGAACAACGCTTGCCGATTATTGAATTTTATTATCAAAATGCGTGCTATGTTAAAAAAGGTCATCGCGCGCTACTTCCATTTTACTACAAAGCTCATTTTTGGGTCTATGGGTACGTAAATAAGCAGAATTTTAGATTTTTGAGTAAAGATCAGCCAGAAACATTGCAAGAGCTACCAATGCATTCAGACTAAGCCTCAGTTCGGTACGGTTTGTGGGCTGGTGGCATCATTGGACCGTACTTCTTCAACGATGATGTGAATCATAACGTAACTATGAATGGTGAGCGTTACCGTGAGATGATATCCAACTTGGATTTTGCTCAAAATACCACACAGCACGCGTAGCAACGGACTTGAGAGGCGATTTCGGTGAAAATTTTATTTCACGTTCGGGCCGCCTAGATCGTGCGATTTAACGCCTTTAGACAATTTTTTGTGGGGCTATGTTAAAGCTCATGTCTATACAGAAAAGCCCTCTTCAATCGACGCATTGCAAGACAACATTGAAGTATTTATTCGTATCAATGAAACTGTATTAAGTTTAGTGTCATAAAAGAGTGTTTCAGAAGTGTTTCAAGGATTGGAAAAACGGAAAAATATCTGAAGGGAATTACTTTGAAATGTCATTGCGTGTTTGATAAAGGTGAAGAATCCGATTTTTATACCCTCCACCATAGGATGTAGGTATACTAATTTCGTCATTCCGTTTGTAACTCCTCGAAATATTCGAGGTCTATGGGCCCATACGGTCTACGGAGGCCACTGTAGCGCAGAGGTTAGCATGTCAGCCTATGACACTGAACACCTGGGTTCCTGGCGAATCCGGGTGAGAGCATCAGAAAAATTTTTCAGCGGTGGTTTTCCCCTTCTAATGCTGGCAACATTTGTGAGGTACTATGCTTGGTTAAACTTCTCTCCAAAGAGGTGTCGTACTGCGGCACGCCGTTCGGACTCGGCTATAAAAAGGAGGTCCCTTATCATTGAGTTTAAACCTGGAATCGGATTGCACTCATTGAAATGTGGTTTGCTTCTGTTCCTTAGTGGAATGTTCATGGACAAAATTTGCATTTGCTATGGGCCCATAAAGTCTACATATGTGCTTGATCTTCACGATATCTTAAGTTGATTAAGCCATGTCCGTCCGTCTGTCGTGGCAAGCTAACTTTGGAAGGAAAAAAGCAAGCCACTTTAAAGTTTGCACAAATACGATAGATTAGATTGAATGAGTTGCCCACCTTAAGTGTGTTTACTCGGACGCCAGTATGGGGCGGGGCTTAAACGTCTATCCCTCACGCAAGTTCGTATGTAAATTCACCAGATCTTATCGCACGCTCCGTCGGAACCATTCCGTTCCGTTCACAAATCTCTCGAGACCTTCCAGAGGTACGTTCGCAAAATCATACAGATCGTAGACCTGGACATAGCGAAACTGGTCCAGCAGTCTCTGAGACATACCTATGTTGTGTGCGTTGGAATAGACCTCCAATCCGGTCCCTGACTCCATCCTGGAGTCAACAGTGAAGGAGGGGGTCTCATTCCCCTTAAACACAGCATTCGCTCTCCATTCGTCGCCCCCTGGAAAACAAATCCTAAATCTCCTAATCCCATTCGGTACCTGTGCCAGATAGTCGATTATCCTCCTCATTTGACCCCCCACATCAATATCATCCCAGATGGATGTGAATGCACCTATCCTTCTTCATCATTCCGAGCTCACTCAGTCAAAGCGCCACCTTGGTGGCGCCGTTCAGAATATCGGCCTCAGTGGGCTGCATATCCAGCATCCCACCAGACCTGAAAGCGGTGCGGATCTCAGTGCCCCTGTGATTCCAACGCAAGCCGATGTCTGGACCTTCTCACATTACCTCGCACGAGTCCTTACCACGGTCCTCCACCATACCAATGCCCCATAGGTCAGTGCTGGTCTCACAATGGCTGCATACATCCAATAAAGGGTTACACCCCATTTCCTACCGAACATCTTTCCGCAGGAGTAAAAAGCACACAGTGCGTTACGGCTCCTTTCCTTTGTATTCCTCTTTCAGGATAGCTTCGAATCGAGGATTTTGTTAAGGCACTCCGCCTCCTTTGACAACTGCGGGTTGATTCCATCCAATCTACCTTATATCTGCTAGTGAAGAGCACCAACTCTGGTCCTCAACCCAATTCTGGTAGCCGATCGTGACGCTTCCATGATCTCGCTAATTGTCGAAACATACTTCGGACCAGCAACACAACATCGTCCGCATAAGCGATAATCCTCGTGCCATATCCGCCAACAACCAACAAGATTTCATTCATCACGAGCCTCAAGAAGGCGCAATTTTTAACCGATTTTGCACAATGACTTCTCCTTCGACTTTCATGATATATACCAAGTATGGTCTGAACCGGTTTACAACCTAACATAGCTTCCATTAAATCGATATTCCGATTTTACTTCTTGAGCCCCTAGAGAGCGCAGCATTTATCTGATTTGGTTCAAATTTTGCACAACGATTTCTCCTATGATCAACATATGTGCCAAGTTTGGTCCGAATCGGTCCAACCCTGGTATAGCTCCGATTATGAACCGATCTCCCGATTTTATTTCTTTCGCTCCTATAGGGCGCAATTCTTAGCCGATTTAGTTGCACAATGACTTCAACTATGATCTTTAACATCCAATGCAAGTATGGGGCGAAACGGTCCATATTATCCATTATCCTTTTTTGCATATGAAGGGATACCGGACAGGGAACTTGACAAGTGCGATCCAGGGTGGAAGGTACATAAGATTCTGCGCGGCAGAACTCAGCACGCTTTTATTTGCTCTAAATAAAATGTTATCACAAAGTACATACATAAATTAAACTTTCTAAACTTCAATAACACAAGTAGATCATAATGAATTCTAACAATAAATTGTGGGTGATCTTAAAGTAAACATTTTCCAAATGCCATTTGTTATGGGACACCACTTGCTTCAGTTTATCATCACCATTTGATGGATATCCTCCACCTCCATAAATTTCGTGTGGCAGATTAATAAAATTTATTTTAGAAACTATTTTCAAGGAAAGCTAACATCAACTGAATGTATACAGTACGGGCAATCGCTCGAATGATGGCAGAGTAGGTACTTAATTTTAATCGAATACTTTTGTTTTCAAAGTGCTTTAATGTGGCGACTTGCTGGAAGGAATGCCAACAGCGACAATGAAATCTATCACCATCACCCATTTGGAGTCCATTAGCAGCATGTGCTATCTTTTGTTTCGGTAGGCACACGTCTTGTCACCTTTGCACTCCTCAGCAAATGTACACCCCCATCACATGTTGCCTCCGATCGGATGCTGAATAATGCTGTGTGGTTTGATCATGTTAACAAGATCCATTAGAGAAATTTCAATTTGGATGTTGTTGGCTGTAAAATAAGTAACCAGAAGTATTTACGTTTTGTTTTCAATTCAATCAATAGACAAATGTGTTACAAGGTTGGGCGGTATGGGATCACTCACTTAACATAACTTTAAGATACTTTCTTTCTTTTTAATTCAATCTCAGTAGTAAAAGTACATTTCATAATTGCCAACGTTAATTTAGGCAAACCTTTTTTATAGGAATAATAAAAACAAGATATGACACCAGCGTGCCCTAGCCCGATTTGTTTTTATATACCACCCTAGACAGGGGGTATACTAATCTAGTCATTCCGTTTGAAACATCTCGAAATATTGATCTTCGAACCTATAAAGCATTTATATTTTTGATCGTCTGGACATTTTGAGTCGATCCTGCCATGTCCGTCCATCTGTCACACAGTGGCAGAAAGTCGAAAAAAAAACTAGTAAAAAATATACCGTCTGAGAACGGGTAAGAGATATCTCTTTGAAATGGTAAGAGCTGAGGTGTTAAAGAGGTCGTGTGGTCCTAGGTTGTCCGGGCGCCTTTTGACAGACCCACAAAGATGGTCACCTCGGTACTTCGAAAAATTGTTCGGGCTGCCAATTATAAATTTATGATTTGATTTTTTTACTAGATATGGTCGAAAATCCCCACAGAAAAGATGCTTGAGGTCTACATATCTCCACATTCGACATATTTTTTTGTGCAATTTTGACCGAGATCTGCTTCGTAACTTGAAATTTGCGAAAGCATTTGTGTTTCGATTTTCATTTTTATACCCACCAACGAAGGATGGGGATATATTAATTTTTTCATTCCCTTTGCAACACATCAAAATATCCATTTCCGACCCTATAAAGTATATATATTCTTGATCAGCGTAAAGAAATCTAAGACGATCTAGACATGTCCGTCCGTCCGTCTGTCTGTCTGTTGAAATCACGCTACAGTATTTAAAAATAAAGATATTGAGCTGGAACTCAGGTTAAGCAGGTTAAGTTCGAAGATGGGCTAAATCGGACTGTATCTTGAAAGAGCCCCCATATAGACCGATCCGCCGATTTAGGGTCTTAAAGCCACATTTATTATCCGATTTTGCTGAAATTTGGAAGAGTGAGTTTTGTTAAGCCCCTCGATATCCATCGTCAATTTTGGCCAGATCGGTCCAGATTTGGATATAGCTGTCATATAGACCGATCCTCCGATTTAGGGTCTTAGGCCCATAAAAGCCACATTTATTGTCCGATTTTGCTGAAATTTAAGACAATGAGTTGTGTTAGACCTTCCGACATCGTTCGTTAATCAGATCGGTGCAGATTTGGTTATAGCTGCCATATAAGCCGATCCTACGATTTAGGGTCTTAGGCTCATAAAAGCTACATTTATTATCCGATTTTGCTGAAATTTGGGACATTGAGTTAAGTAAAGTCCCTTGACATACTTCTGCAATATAGCACAGATCGGTCCAGATTTGGATATAGCTGCCATATTGACCGATCCTCCGATTTAGGGTCTTAGGCCCATAAAAGCCGCAGTTATAATGCGATTTTGCTGAAATTTGGGACAGTGAGTTGTCTTAGGCCCTTCAATACATTTCTTCAATTTGGCCCTGAACGGTTCAGATTTGGATGTAGCTGCCTTATAGATAAATCTCTCGATTTAAGGTTTTTTACCCATAAAATTTGCATTTATTGGGACAGTGAGTTGTGTTAGGCTCTTCGACATTGTTTTGAAACTTGGTCCAAATCGGTCCAGATTTGGATTTAACTGCCATGTAGACCGATATCTCGATTTAAAGTCTTGGCCCCATTTACATCCGTGTCGTATATGGTTCAGATCGGTTTATTTTTAGACAAAGCTACTAAAAATACCAAAATTTTGTTATACACTATTGAACAATGACTTTTACTTATTATAATTTGGTCCAAATCGGAACATATTTCGATATAACTGCTATTGGACGTATGGTATGCAATTTTCACCGGATTTTGATGAAAGATGGCTAACATATATACCCGAGGTGGTGGGTATCCAATGTTCGGCCAGGCCGAACTTAACGCCTTTTTACTTGTTATGCATGATTTGGATTCAATTATAACAAGACAAGATTTACAAAGACTTTACCAATTTCACATCCACTTCTGATTATTCAGTTAAAGTTATACATTTTGGAAATCTTCTTTTTTATTAAAAAAACTTGCTTCATTACTTGAATTTTTTTTGTTGGTGAAGAGAACATATTGAAAATGCGTTTTAAGTGAAATTTGAACAAGGTATGTTGATTTAAATGGGTGCTATATGTACTTCAAAAATTTTTATTACAAAACTGGAAAATCACCTCGAGTTCAAAATTTCCAAATCCCAGATCCCCCAATTGGACACATGCTTTTTTTACTCCATATGTTGCATGGGTTTAGCAAAACCTTTTTTGCACCTAACAATATTAGTAGCCTCAAAGCATATTTACTAAAAAATACCGATTTTGAAACCATCCTTGTTCGAAAGGGGTATTTTGGGGATTTTTGTAAAAAACTTGGGGCAGAATTTAGTTTTGCTCTTACCATTTCAAATTCGTAAGAGATATCTTTACCCGTACTCACACGGCATATTTTTTTCTAGTTTTTTTTTCGATTTTCTCTCACTGTGCGTCGGTCTAAATCACTATAGGGGTCGAACGCATAAAGCTAGCCACCTGAAATTTTGAACTGATACATCTTACTGATGTAAGTCGTTGGGGATACCATATGGGCCATATAATTGGGCTAAAAGTTTGCATGTAGTGTTCAGTTACGGCGTCCAACAACCGTGGCAAGTACAGTTGAAATCGGTCCCTAACCTGTTATAGCTCCCATATAACCTGATCTCCCGATATGATATCTTGAGCCCCTGCAGTCCGTAATTTGTGTCCAATTTGGCCATAATTTTGCAAGCGGTGTTCTGTTACGACTTTCAATAACTGTGCTAAGTACGGTCCAAATCGGTCTTTTCCCTGATATAGCTCTTATGTAATTAATTATCGTAAAGTAAAATTACGCCTTTCAACAAATTTTTTATACCCACCAAAATAGGATAGGGGTGTACTCATCTAGTCATTCCGTTTGTAACATCTCGAAATAATCGTCTAAGACTCCATAAAAAGTATATATTCTTGATCGTCTGGACGTTCTGAGTCGAGCTAGCCATGTCCGTCCGTCTGTCGAAATCACGGTAGCGGTCGAATGCGTAAAGCCAGCCGCTTGAAATTTTGCTCAAATATTTTATATTGATGAAGGTCGTTGGGGATTGCAAATGGGCCATATCGGTTCAGATTTGGATAAAGCTCCCATATAAACCGATCTCCCGATTTGACTCTTTGACTCCGATTTTGCGGAAATTTTGCATGTGGTGTTCCGTTATGACTTCCAACAACTGTGTTAAGTACAGTCCTAAGGTAGTAGCTCCCATGTAAGCCGGTCTCTCGATCATGCCTTATACCTACCCTATATATTTTGATGCACTTCGATAGAGTTTTTCAGATGAGTAGTTCCGAATTTCGAACAAATATGTGCAACATTGTAATAACTTTGTGGCTCTGTAAGTGTAAATCGGACGATGCATACATACGAGTATATATGTGAGCTATAACTAAATCTAAACCGATTAAAAAAATTAGTTAAAAATTTCGACAGTCATATGAGTCACTTAAATGGGGATCGGTTGTAAAATTGCAATGCTGTTAGAATATTAGCCAATAGCGGGCGAATATATATAGCAGTTATACCCAAATCTGAAAATATTTTGTACAAAGAAGAAGAAGAACGGTTGATAAATGCGCTAACAAGGGGTCTAGAACTAACCAGTGAGGAAAGGCTATATGCGGGCAGTGCCGACTGTATAATAACCTACACATACCATATAAATACAACTTGAGAATGTTCACACCCTCTAAATAAGACATGTTCTCAAAGCAATGAGAACCTAAAGTGGAACTCCTTCTGACGGCCAGTGCGGGACACACACACAGAAGGTGTTCTATAGTCTCTTCTCCTTCGATGCTCTCACAGCTTCTGCAAAAGTCGTTGCTGGCAATCTTCAGTCTGCCAGCATGATTTCCGATTAGACAGTCACCTGACATGACGGACACAATGACTGAGACGTCTGTTCTAGCAAATGACAGCAAAGCTGTAGACCTCTTTAAGTCTAGATTAAGTCACATAGTTTTGGAATGCTCACAGCCCCCTATTAGTGACCATGTATCATCCTTCGGGCCTGGTCCTGAAAATTTAGCTTACATGTCGCTAGAGGCATACCCATAGATTCCAGTATCGCTGGAATGCGTAAGGTAGTTCCTAGTCTCGCAAGCTTGTTCGCTTTACAATTCCTTGGTATATCTCTGTGGCCCGGCACCCAGACGTCACAAGTAGGGAAAGACAAAAGTCGGGCGCTGCCGACTGTACCCTATACCTACTCTATATATTGATTGATTCCAGTTTCCCTGGAATGTGTAAGGTAGTTCCTTGTCCCGCAATCCCATCCGCTTTACAATTCCCTGGGATATTTCTGTGGCCTGGCAACGAGAACAGGTGAAATTTTAACTGTTCAGCCATCTCGTTGAGATATCTGCGACAGTCGAGGGCGGTTTTTGTGTTCAGAAGTACGTTCTACAGGGATTTAATGGCTGTCTGAGAAAATATTTATGCCAATCGTCGTTATGACATTGTATCTTAGCCATTCAACCACTTCCTTAATTGCAAGGATCTCGACTTGCAGTGGTCGGGTAACCTTTTCGTCATGACCAGTTCTAGATCTTCAGAGTGCACCTAAAGCCCATCTGGTCGTGGTTCTATCAGGAATAGTGGTACAGCACTTTTTATCAAAAAGCGGCTCAGGAAGGATGTAATCCACACTGCCTGGACCATCGGACATTATATCAAGGATAACACAGTGTCCGTAGCCGCCACAAAATCAAAGATCCTTAGCATCACTGTGATGCACAAATAAGCCATCCTTTGGATCCGGTTGAGTATTTAACAATGGGTGGACTTTTGAAGCGTCGTCCACCAGACCACAACACCATATAGCAACAACTGCAGTACATTCCTAATGCATGACACGCGGTATAAATCCCCAACTTTTGCCAATGGCTCTCATGCAAGTGTATAGGGATAGAGCTGCGTTTCTTGCCCTTTCCAAAATCTTGGATTTGAAGTTTAATTTCCTATCCATTATAACACGCAGGTATTTTGGGCTTTTTTAAAAAGATAATTCTCTCCTTCCAAGGAGACAGGAGCCACTCTAGGCAACTTGTATCTGCTGCTGAAAAGAAATAATTCTGTGTTGCACGGATTTATACCTAGACCACGGATTTAAACCAATTTGTACGTTTAATTCCATTAGATTTAGTTGACACCAGTCATATAATCGGTCAAGGTAGGATTGTAATTTCAGTTGATATGTATCATTTTGAATACAGGTACATAAGTACCTAATAAAAAAATGGCACTGGATGGAAGATCATTCGTAAATAATGAAAACAAAATAGGCCTAAGATAACTAACTAATGGGACTCCAGATAAAACATCAATTGTTCTAGAAACAGAATTATTAAATTTTACAGATTGAGTGCGATTAGAAAGGTAATCCATGCTAGCAATGAGTCTGAAAATCCCAGTCGGATTAGTTTGACAATATACTTAATAAGGCTTTTCAAAGCCTTATTAAAATCTGTATGTTAAACATCAGTTTATAAACGTTTTCTAAATCCTTCGTTTGCAGTTGTAGTCAATTTCAAAATATTTGTTGCAGTTAAATACGATTTACGAAATCCATGCAGATATCGTGGTAAGAGTGAAGAAACTTGATGAGACAGTGAGTCAGTGATGATTTATTCAAGAAGCTTAGGAACAGCGCTAAGCCTTGCGATTTCTCTTAAACACGTTGTACTTTACGAAATATGTATGTTAGAGAAATCCTGAGTAGAAACCATGGATTCAGAAACATTTTTATACCCTCCACCACAGGATGGGGGTGCACTAATTTCGTCATTCTGTCTGTAACACCTCGAAATATACTTCTCAGACCCCATAAAGTATATATATTCTTGATCGTCATTTTAAGTCCATCTAGCCATGTCCGTCCGTCCGGCAGTCCGTATGTCTGTCGAAAGCACTCTAACTTTCGAAGGCGTAAAGCTAGTCGCTTGAAGTTTTGCACAAATACTTTTTATTAGTGTAGGTCGGTAGGGATTGTAAACGGCTCAAATCGGTCCAAGTTTTGATAAAGCTGCCATATAAATCGATCTTGGATCTTGACTTCTTGAGCTTTTCGAGGGCGCAATTCTCATCCGATTTGGCAGAAATTTTATACAATGGCTTCTCTCATGACTTTCAACATACGTGTCTAGTATGGTCTGAACCGATCAATAGCTTGATACAGCTCCCATATAAACCTATCCACCGATTTTGCATCTTGAGCCCCTACAAGGCGCAATTCTTATCCGAATGAACTGAAATATTACACAATGAATTCTACAATGCTCTGCATTAATTTATGGTCGGACTATAACTTGATATAGCTCCAATAGCATAACAGTTCTTATTCAATATTTTTTGTTTGCCTAAAGAGAGATACCGCGCATAGAACTCGACAAATGCGATCCATGGTGGAGGGTATATAAGATTCAGCCAGCCCGAACTTAGCACGCTCTTACTTGTTACTTCTACTTGCAATATGCTTTTAAAAACACTACTACTGTACAAGATTTACGGCAGTAGGTTGTATTAAACCCCTCCCTTAATACGGTACAAATTAGACCATATATGCATACAGCTACACTGATAGAAAAAGGACGGTTCTTTACCAATACAGGCTGGTATTAGTATTTTCGCGTTATAATATTTTTATTGCCATTTGGTATCAATTTAATACCAGACGAAGGAGGCTATCAAGCATAGACGACGTCATTGCCATTGCGGCAAAAGTATTGTTTAGTTTTCTCATTAAAATATTGGCGCCATTTTAAAATGTTTGTTTTAATTCAATTCGTATTAAAACATTTAATACGAATTGTGTGCCTTGAAAACGGAAATAGTATAAACTCTAAGGACGTTATCTACATCAAAAACAGCATAAAGTATCTTTTGTGGTAGACGATGCTGTATAAATGTATTCATATGAAAGCCACTTCTGGGTATCAATGCATATGAAATCAATTGCTAAATACGTACAAAGAATCGAGATTGGTAACATTAGTTTTATACCCACCACCATAGGATAAGGGGTATATTCATTTAGTCATTCCGTTTGCAATACATCGAAATATCATATTCCGACCCTACGAAGTATATATATTTCGGATCGTCGTAAAATTCTAAGACGATCTAACGGTGTCTGTCCGTCCGTCTGTTGTAATCACTCTACAGCCTTCAAAAATTGAGATATTAAGCTGAAATTTGGCACAAGTACGTATTTTTGATGCACTTAACTTAACCAGCCTTAAGTTCTTGAACGGGCCAAATCGGATCATATTTGAATATAGCTGCTATATAGACCGATCTGCCAGTTAAGGGTCTAATGCCCATAAATGCTTTATTTTATTCCGATTTCGCTGAAATTTGAAATAGTGAGTTGTTTGAGCCTCCCGATAACTGACCCAAATATGGTTCAAATCGAACTATATCTAGATATAGCTGCAATATAAACAGATCTGCCGGTTAAGGGTCTAAGGCCCATAAAAGCTGCATTTATTGGGTTGTCCAAAAAGTAATTGCGGATTTTTCATATAGTCGGCGTTGACAAATTTTTTCACAGCTTGTGACTTTGTAATTGCATTCTTTCTTCTGTCAATTATTAGCTGTTACTTTTAGCTTGCTTTAGAAAAAAAATGTAAAAAAAATATATTTGATTAAAGTTCATTCTAAGTTTTATTAAAAATGCATTTACTTTCTTTTAAAAAATCCGCAATTACTTTTTGGGCAACCCAATATTAACCGATTTCGCTGAAATTTGAAACAGTGAGTTAATTTAAGCCTCCCGACATCCAACCTAAGTATGGTTCAGATCGAAGTATATTTAGATATAGCTGCCATATAGACCGATCTCCCGATATATGGTCTGAAGCCCATAAAAGCTTTATTTATTACCAGCTTTCGCTGAAATTTGAAACAGTGAGTTATTTAAGGCCTGTCGATATCCGTTTAAAAATGTGGTTTAGATCGGACTGAATTTAGATATAGCTGCCTACCGATCTCTCGAAAAAAGGTCTGAAGCCTATAAAAGCTTTATTTTTAATCCGATTTCGCTGAAATTTGAAACAGTGAGTGGTTTTAAGCCTCCCAACAACCTAAAAAATATGGTTCATATGGCAGCTATATTTTGATATAGCTGCCATATAGACCGATATCTCGAAAAAGGGTCTGAAGCCCATAAAAGCTTAATTTTTTTATCCGATTTCGCTGAAATTTGAAACAGTGAGTTGGTTTAAGCCTCCCGACATCCGCCTTAAATATGTTTCAGATCGAACTATTGTATATTTAGATATAGCTGCCATATAGGCCGATCTACCGTTTAAGGGTTTGGAACCCATAAAAGCCGCATTTATTGCCGAATTTCTCTGAAATTTGAATCAGTTAGTTGATTTAAGCCACCCGCCATTTGATCCAAATATGGTAAAGATCGGACTGTATTTAGATAAAACTGTCATATAGATCGATATGCCGATTAAGATTACCAGATTTCATTGAAATTTTAAATAGTAAGTTATTTTAAGCCTCCCGAAAATCGACCTAAATATGAGTCAGATCAGACTATATATATGTACTATGTGCTTGTTTAATTTGGCCCAGATCGGTCCAGATTTGAAATCTGGGCCCTTAAAAAAACGCATTTATTATCCGATTGACGAAATTTGACGCAGTGACTTATGTTAGGCTTTTCGATATCCGTGTCCTATATAGTTCAGATCGGGTTATATTTGGATATAGCTGCCAAAAACACCAATATTTGTTCTACAAAAATGAACAGTGACTTATATTTATTAGACACTCAATGTCCGTGCCGAATTTGAGTGCATAAGTTATCCACTTTAACCGGATTGTGACGAAAGGGGGTTTACATATATACCCTAGGCGGAGCGTATTCACAGTTTGTCCCGGCCAAACATAATGCCTTTTTACATGTTTGTAATTATTTAATTGTAATATTAACATAAATAATCGAAATAAGATTAAAATAATTTTCTATGGTTATTTTTTGATTCATTAGAAGGTCGAAAATTCATTAACGGTTTCGAATTAATACCAAAAATTAATGCCAGCTCGGTAATAAGGCTAGCACCAAACGGTACTAATAATTGTATACTGGATTCATACAATGCGGTATTGCTTTGTAACCATACGGTGTTGCTTAACCATCAATACAGTATGGTAATGAATGAGTACGTTTGGTATTTAATTAGATTAGTTTGCATTGAACCTGTCGATCCATGGTGGCGGGTACCCAAAGTTCTTACCGGCCGAACTAAATGCGTTGTTATTTCTGATTTAAATGTAATTCAAACAAGTAAAAGCGTGCTAAGTTCGGCCGGGCCGAATCTTAAATACCCTCCACCATGGACCGCATTTGTCGAGTTCTTTTCCCGGCATCTCTTCTTAGGCAGAAATGGATATAAGAAAAGATTTGCTCTGCTATTAGAGCGATATCAAGATATGGTCCGGTTTGGACCACAATTAAATTATGTGTTGGAGACCTGTGTGAAATGTCAGCCAATTCGAATAAGAATTGCGCCTTTTGGGGGCTCAAGAAGTAAAATAGAGAGATCAATTTATATGGGAGCAGTATTGGGCTATAGACCGATTCAGACCATAATAGACACGTTTGTTGATGGTTATGAGAGGATCCGTCGTACAGAATTTCAGGCAAATCGGATAATAATTGCGACCTCTAGAGGCTCAAGAAATCAAGACCCAAGATCGGTTTATACGGCAGCTATATCAGGTTATGAACCGATTCGAACCATACTTGGCACAGTTGTTGGATATCATAACAAAATACTTCGTGCAAAAATTCATTCAAATCGGATAAGAATTGCGCCCTCTAGAGGCTCAAGAAGTCAAGACCCAAGATCGGTTTATATGGCAGCTATATCAGGTTATGAACCGATTTGAACTATACTTAACACAGTTGTTGGATATCATAACAAAACACGTTGTGCAAAATTTCATTCCAATCGGATAAGAATTGCGCACTATAGAGGCTCAAGAAGTCAAGACCCAAGATCGGTTTATGTGGCAGCTATATCAGGTTATGAACCGATTTAAACCATACTTGGCACAGTTGTTGGATATCATAAAAAAACACGTTGTGCAAAATTTCATTCCAATCGGATAAGAATTGCGCACTCTAGAGGCTCAAGAAGTCAAGACCCAAGATCGGTTTATATGGCAGCTATATCAAAACATGGACCGATATGGCCCATTTAATTTGGCCCAGATCGGTCCAGATTTGAAATCTGGGCCCTTAAAAAAACGCATTTATTATCCGATTGACGAAATTTGACGCAGTGACTTATGTTAGGCTTTTCGATATCCGTGTCCTATATAGTTCAGATCGGGTTATATTTGGATATAGCTGCCAAAAACACCAATATTTGTTCTACAAAAATGAACAGTGACTTATATTTATTAGACACTCAATGTCCGTGCCGAATTTGAGTGCATAAGTTATCCACTTTAACCGGATTGTGACGAAAGGGGGTTTACATATATACCCTAGGCGGAGCGTATTCACAGTTTGTCCCGGCCAAACATAATGCCTTTTTACATGTTTGTAATTATTTAATTGTAATATTAACATAAATAATCGAAATAAGATTAAAATAATTTTCTATGGTTATTTTTTGATTCATTAGAATGTCGAAAATTCATTAACGGTTTCGAATTAATACCAAAAATTAATGCCAGCTCGGTAATAAGGCTAGCACCAAACGGTACTAATAATTGTATACTGGATTCATACAATGCGGTATTGCTTTGTAACCATACGGTGTTGCTTAACCATCAATACAGTATGGTAATGAATGAGTACGTTTGGTATTTAATTAGATTAGTTTGCATTGAACCTGTCGATCCATGGTGGCGGGTACCCAAAGTTCTTACCGGCCGAACTAAATGCGTTGTTATTTCTGATTTAAATGTAATTCAAACAAGTAAAAGCGTGCTAAGTTCGGCCGGGCCGAATCTTAAATACCCTCCACCATGGACCGCATTTGTCGAGTTCTTTTCCCGGCATCTCTTCTTAGGCAGAAAAGGATATAAGAAAAGATTTGCTCTGCTATTAGAGCGATATCAAGATATGGTCCGGTTTGGACCACAATTAAATTATGTGTTGGAGACCTGTGTAAAATGTCAGCCAATTCGAATAAGAATTGCGCCTTTTGGGGGCTCAAGAAGTAAAATAGAGAGATCAATTTATATGGGAGCAGTATTGGGCTATAGACCGATTCAGACCATAATAGACACGTTTGTTGATGGTTATGAGAGGATCCGTCGTACAGAATTTCAGGCAAATCGGATAATAATTGCGACCTCTAGAGGCTCAAGAAATCAAGACCCAAGATCGGTTTATACGGCAGCTATATCAGGTTATGAACCGATTCGAACCATACTTGGCACAGTTGTTGGATATCATAACAAAATACTTCGTGCAAAAATTCATTCAAATCGGATAAGAATTGCGCCCTCTAGAGGTTCAAGAAGTCAAGACCCAAGATCGGTTTATATGGCAGCTATATCAGGTTATGAACCGATTTGAACTATACTTAACACAGTTGTTGGATATCATAACAAAACACGTTGTGCAAAATTTCATTCCAATCGGATAAGAATTGCGCACTATAGAGGCTCAAGAAGTCAAGACCCAAGATCGGTTTATGTGGCAGCTATATCAGGTTATGAACCGATTTAAACCATACTTGGCACAGTTGTTGGATATCATAAAAAAACACGTTGTGCAAAATTTCATTCCAATCGGATAAGAATTGCGCACTCTAGAGGCTCAAGAAGTCAAGACCCAAGATCGGTTTATATGGCAGCTATATCAAAACATGGACCGATATGGCCCATTTACAATACCAACCGACCTACACTAATAAGAAGTATTTTTGCAAAATTTCAAGCGGCTAGCATTACTCCTTCGGAAGTTAGCGTGCTTTCGACAGACAGACGGACGTACGGACATGGCTAGATCAACATAAAATGTCGCGACGATCAAGAATATATATACTTTATGGGGTCTCAGACGAATATTTCGAGTAGTTACAAACAGAATGACGAAATTAGTATACCCCCCATCCCATGGTGGAGGGTATAAAAATGATAATTTTGTTTTACAGAGCCATTCTTATGACCATTGGTGGAATTGGGTTGTAATTACGGTGTTTGATGCAACAAGTCTGCAAGCCTTAAAACTAAAATTGTCTTCTCAAGCTTTGCAAGTATATTCTCTGGTCTCTACTACACATTTGCAAATGTTCAATCGTTGACTGTAAATTTCTGTATGAACTTCAACACACATTAAAAAGTTACCGCTGCCATTGAGACCGGCACCCTCTGTCACGACTTTGGGGTGGAGACAGCATAAGTAATAATGTTGTTTGATAAGTTGCAACAGCATTTTGATTTGATGGCGGCGGCAACCTTTGCTTTAATGGAATGATGGAACAAAACAGAACGAAATGATGCCTTTTTTTATTTTATTTCGTTACAACAAATAAATGATGACAATTGTTTTATGTTTTCTTGTTTTGTTTCGATTCGATTCGGTTCTTTTCTTCGTTCGAAAATATTGAGTGCGTGTGCCCGGGGTTTTAGCCGCAACCGCGCATTTAAGCGCCAAATGACGGCGCTAGACGGCGGCATTTTGAAGTGTTGCCTCCATTGGTTGTATCAATAAATTACACACTTGAGGCTCCGTTTCCCCTTGGCTGCTTAACATTCGGCAATTTAAAGTAGCTTGCTTTGCAGCGTTTAATTTTCAAGCACTTTACATAAGTGGCTCGCAGCGGCCCTCGGCTGGCTGACTAGTTGGCTGGATGGGAGAATTTATGATGAGACAAGCACAAATTCGAGTCAGATCTTAAAAAGACACCAAATGAATCACTTATTTAGGCAGGCACTGGGGCAATTTCCTGCGACCATGAATGTAAGACATTGGCATTGAATGAAGTTCACTAAATTTTCACAAGATGCAATCATATTTTTCATTAATATAAGAAAACAAAACATTTCCACTTTCATGGGATGCGGAAATAGGAACGTGGGACCATGATATCTTCCGATGGGCCTCAACATTTTTCGAAACACTAAAAGAATATTTCCCTTTTATCATGGGGTTTTAAAAGATTTTGTCGTAGAATTATGCAACACATATCAAGTGGGAAATTTCATCCAACTCTTCACATTGGTACTTTTTTAATACAGTTTTCTTCTACTGTGATACAGAGTATTGTGACTTTGTTCAATCTTTTGTGAAGCTAAGAAGATAAGACAGGCAGATGGTTAAGTCTTGATGCCAGGTCGCAAGCATTGATGCTAGCTCTCATCATCACAAATTGTACAAATTTGGAGTGATCTTGATTGCCACATTTGGATGTGAAAATCGCTTCAGTTATGTTAAAACTTTTAAGAACTTCTTCTGTGGTAAAGAATGACTCTTTTACGCAAAAATTAAAAACTCAAGTCAAAATTGCCTCGTGTACAGCAGAAGACACGAATGGATAGTTCTTTTGGTAAGTTTTTATATCCACCACCGCAGCATAGGGGGTATATTCATTTAGTCATTCCGTTTGCAACACATCGAAATATCAATTTCCGACCCTACAAAGTATATATATTTCAGATCGTCGTAAAATTCTAAGACGATTTAACGATTTCCGAGTGTATGTCCGCCTATCCGTCTGTCCGTCCGTCTGTTGTAATCACTCTAAAGCCTTAAAAAATTGAAATATTGAGCTGAAATTTAGCACAGATACGTCTTTTTGGTGCACTCTGATTAAGTTCTTGAACGGGCTAAATCTGACCATATTTGGATATACCTGCTATATAGACTGAATTACCGATAAAGGGTCTAATGCCCATAAAAACTTTATTTTTCATCCGATTTTGAAACAGTGAGTTAAGGCTTCCCGATAACTGACCCAAATATGGTTCGGATCGGACTATTTTTAGATATAGCTACCATATAGACCGATCTCCCGACAAAGTGTCTGAAGACCATAATAAACTTTATTTATTACCCGATTTCGCTGAAATTTAAAACATCTGACCTATATATGGATTAGATCGGTTCATATTTAGATATAGCTGGATTATGGATTAGATCGGTTCATATTTAGATATAGACCGATCTGTAGTTAAAGGGTCTGAAGCCCATAAATCTTTATTAATTACCCGATTTTGCTGAAATTTAAAACAGTGCGTTATTTTAAGCCTCCCGACATCGTAAATATGGTTCAGATCGAACTATATTTAGATATAGCTGTCATATAGACCGATCTCCCGATAAAGGGTCTGAAGGCCATAAAAGCTTTATCTTTTATCCGATTTCGCTAAAATTTGAAACAGTGGGTGTTTCTGATAAAATTTTACGCAAACAAACTGATAAAATTAAGCACTTTTAATTGATAAGTATTCATAAAATAAATTCACACCAATTTTTACGAAGAATCATTTACATTCTGCTTAAATGATGTCTTCTTGGAACATAATTAAAATCGATCGAAACTCCGCTTTCGTTCCATCATGTCTTTATAACTCCAAAAGTTTTCCTACACTCATAGAAAAAAGTTTGCTGATAATTGCAAACACTATCTGCTGAATATTAGCAGTTAATATTTTTGCCATTGCAGAAGTAGTTCTACTATTACAGCAGTAGTACTGCAATTTCAGCAGCAGGCTTACTGCTACAAAGTCTATTGTTTGCTGAAAATGACTGCTGCTTAATTATGAAGGGCATGTAAGACGAAAAAATAGAACACATATGTAAATGGATGTCTCAGTGAATGTTTATAATCACAACTAAATGTAAACTTTCCCTAATCTTTTTTCTTTAAATGTACACTAGTAGAGCAATAACAAAAATTCGATCAGGTAGCTTTTTTACAGTAATATTCCACAAATAAAAATCATATCTTCCACCAAAATTTCTAAAACAATTCTAAAAAATGCCTTAAGTAATCAAAATATCAATAAGAAATGTGTGTTAATATAGCAGCCCTATGCTTGCTAAAACAACGGTAATGTCTGCTTTCCTATTTACAGCAGACAAAAACTGCTGTTTTAGCTAACACGTTTTGAATAACAAATTTTGTTTATTGGAGATAAAATGAGAAAATGTGGTATAACTAAATATCAGAAACACGAAGAAATCTCTACGTTATTGCAGTTGTAAACTTTTTTCTTTCTTTACTCACCAATTGATGTCGAATGACATAGCGACAAACGTAAGTGTAATATAAAACTTGCTCTCATAGATGGATCTGCTGACTAATATTATTTCAGCACATTTCTTGACTTAAGGTAGGTATTAAGTTAGTGTTTCACAGTGAAAACTAATATTTTTACGATTACTTTTTGTAGATAATAGATTTGAAAGCCAAAGGACTTTCTGATTTTATTCATTTGGTCATTCTCATTATTTATGATAAATTTTTAATAAAATAATTATTATGTTGTCAGCAAAGTCCTGTTTTTTATGCAAAATCGAAATGTTGTAGTTATCAGTGATATTTTTGTAGTTTTTCGATTACTTAATCGTAAAAAACAACGGCATTTCACTGTGAAATACCAACTTAGAGCACACCTATATGTAACATGCAATTTGACTCTTCGAATTTCATTATGGATTTTCGTACATAAGGAAATCATTGCAAGTATTCTCAGAATCTTTTCATCGTAAAACGATTTTCTTGAAAGAAAATCAAAAATTCTAAAAGTAAATTTTAAAATGTTTTAACAAATATTTCACTACGCTCAAATCTACTGTCAAAGCCAACAGAACTAAAAGTTGTCATCCCTTATTCACTATGAGCTCCGCATCAATAACCCCTTAAATACTGTATAGTCAATTATGGAATTCCTAAAAAAAAAAAAACGAAAAGGTTTTATTCGAAGAAATTATTTTAAAATGTTAATTTATCTGGGTGATCATTTCGGGTTTGTGTTTCCGAGTCATTAAAATTTGTCATTTCATTGCTGATGTAATTTAAATAATTTATAATTAAATTTTACTAATTATTCTTTGGAAAAGTTTTTCAGAGTAACAAGCAAAATATATAATTTAAAGAAATTTTTTAAGGTATAGGAGCGATTTTATGCCAATATCATTAAATCCAGCTTTCTTCGCTAAATGGCCATAAAATATTTATAAAATAATATATTTGTTGTAGGAGAAAAGAAGATAAAATGAATTTTTTTTTTCAAAAATTTTTAAAATTCTAAATATTTAAAAACGCGTAAACGCGTGCTAAGTTCGGCCGGGTCGAATCTTACATACCCTCCACCATGGATCGCATTGGTCAAGTTCTATGCGCTGTATCTTTTTTTAGGCAAACAAAAAATAATGAATAAGAACTGTTATGCTATTGGAGCTATTTATATTAAATTATAGTCCGATTCGGACCATAAATGAATGCTAAACATTGTTGAAGTCATTGTGTAATATTTCAGTTCATTCTAATAAGAATTGCGCCCTGTAGGCGCTCAAGAAGCAAAATCGGGAGATAGGTTTATGTGGGATCTGTATCAAGCTATCGATCGACTCAGACCATATTAGACACGTATGTTGAAGGTCATAAGAGAAACCGTTGTACAAAATTTCTGCCAAATCGGATGAGAATTGCGCCCTCTAGAGGCACAAGAAGTCAAGACACAAGATCGGTTTATATGGCAGCTAAATGACATCTTGGACCGATTTGGCCCATTTACAATCCCAACCGACCTCCTTCGTAAGTTAACGTGCTTTCGACAGACAGACGGACGGACGGACGGACAGACAGACGGACGGACGGACGGGCATAGCTAGATCGACTTAAAATGTCGTAACGATCAGGAATATATACATTTTATAGGATCTCAGACGCATATTTCGAGGAGTTACAAACAGAATGACGAAATTAGTATACCCCCATCCTATGGTGGAGGGTATAAAAATTGCTACGTCAATATAAACATTCTATATTATAAATATATATAAAATGTCATCAAAATCGGACAACGGAATCGAGGGTCAGGCATAATGGGTCAAAAATTGTCTTTAAAAATATTTATTGAATGCAAAATGTAGTGTCGCAAAATGCAAAATTTTTTTGAAATTTTTGCTTTTATAATTATTCTTAGGGTAAGGTTGTTTTAAGAGAGTTTTTCGCTAGAACTTAGTCCCTAAAAAAATTCTCTAAAAACATTGAATTAAAATTTTGTTTTTTACAAAAATTTTGTCTTTAGTAAGATTTAATTAAAAAGTCTTAAATTTTTTTTTTTAAATAACTTTGAAAATGCAAATTTTGCTTATGAACTTTCCACTAAGGAACAGGGACACATGTCAATGATTGCAGTCCGATTCAAGTTTAAGCTCTATGACAAGGGGCCTCCTTTTTATAGCCGAGTCCGAACGACATGCCGTAATGTGACAACTCTTTTGAAAAAAGTTTTACATGGCATAGTATCTCACAAATGTTGCCAGCATTAGGAGGGGAAAACCACCGCTGAAAATTTTTTCTGATGGTCTCGCCAGGATTCCAACCCAGAGTTCAGCGTCATAGGTGGACATGCTAACCTCTGCACTACGGTTTAAAGAAATTTTGTCTTTAAAAAATAATTTTAAGAAAATTACGCTGAGATGTTGTCTTCAGATAAAATTATATTGCAATTTTGTTTTTACTAAGAATTTCATTACAATTTTGTCCTTAAGAAATATAATTTTAAGGCGGCTCTGGCCTAGACCAAAATGCTGTCTTTGTAGAATAATTTAAATTTAAAATTTTGTCATTTTAAAAAATGTTACTGAAATTTTTTGTTAAGAATAAATATAATTTAAATTTCTTCTTTAGACAAAATCATTTTGAGGGAGGCTCGGGCTCAAGGCCGCCCCTGGCTTGAATTCATGAGCGTCTAGAGGGCGCAATTCCTATCCGATTTGCACGTGGTGTTATGGTATCACTTCCAACAACTGTTCTAAGTATGGTTAAAATCGGTTCATCGCCTGATATAGCTGTCATATAACGGGATATCCCGATTAGATTCCTTGAGCTTCTAGAGGGCGCAACTCTTACCTGATTGGTCTGAAATTTTGCATACATCGTTAAGGATTTACTTCCAATAACAAGTATGGTATAAATCAGTCCATACCCTGTTATAGCTGCCATATAAACAAATTTCCCAATTAGGTTAGGTTAGGTTGAAAAGAGGGTGCAGATATTAATCCGCCCCATGCCACTATGGACATACACCTAAGCCAGTAATCGGTTTGTTGTGCGCTCTAAAAACTATAAAGTAACCTCCAAAAAATATATTAAAGTTGGGAATTCCGCGCTACTTACATGTCTGGTATTGTGTCTCCACCGAAGTGCCGGTATCTGTTAGACGCGAAAGCCGGGCAATGACAAAGGAAATGCTCGAACGTCTCATCATCTTCCCCGTATGCCGCACAGATTTTACATAATTGAGCCCGTAGTCCTATGTGTCCCGTTATGATACCAATAGCTATACTGACCTCCTTTTTGCTTCCTTTCAGTAAGACCCTCGTCTTCTCACGATCTGGATCCCCTCATAGGATTTTCGCCGTCCTACCGACCGTTTCGCTGTTCCACAATGTTGCATGAGCATTCGTCGCCCACTCCCTTAATTCGGACTGCGTCGACCCGAAAGGTTTCGGGTTAACCAAGTTTATTGACGGCATTCCTCTGGCCTTCACCGCCAAATCGTCTGCCCTTTCACTTCCCCTTACTCCGTTATGGGCCGGCACCCAAACGATGCGGATTTTCCCATCCTCAGAGAAGGCGTTAATTTCCTTCTTACACTGCAAGACTGTTCGTGACCTTACCGTCCTGGTTGTTGTTGGCCTTATGGCAATTTTATTGTCGGTAAAGACTCACACTCGACGTCCTCGCGTTAGCACCACAACACTTCACGCATTCCGTCATCGCCCGGATCTCCGCCTGCAGGACCGTATTTTGGTCAGGCAGTCCAAAACAGATTTCAGACCCTGGGTTCTCAATGTAAACTCCCAGGCCCACTCTGTCCTCTAGCTATGATCCATCCGTGTAACATGATTTTCCAGATGGCAATACTAGGGTTCCGTGAATCCAAGACTGTGCCGGTGGCAGCACTGCCTCGCACTCGACTTCAATGTTCATCTCAGGTATCCGATCGGAAACCTCTTCCCTTCCTTCCAGGTTTCCTATCGTCGCCTCGATTATACCGCGATGGTATGTCTGCTCCCACCCTCAATCCATTCACCCATCGTCTTAAGTCTCATAGCCGCTGTGGCTGCCTCACACTTAACCTGTATGTCAATGGGTCGGATATCCAGAATAGTCTCCAGTGCCCTAGTGAGCGTGGTCCTCATCGCTCCGCCTATGCCAAGACAACATGTTCTCTGAACCTGTTGTATGGTCCTTTTGTTGCACTATTTCTCCAAAGCAGTCCACCAAACTACTGAGGCGTAAGTAAGTATTGGTCTAATCACTCTCCTGTAGAGCCAGTGGACTATCCTCTGATTCAGGCCCATTTGAAGCCTACGGCCCGTCTACATAGTGCCAAACATCTGGGAGCCTTCTCAGTACGCTCCTGAATGTGGCACTTCCAATTCAGTTTCCTGGCCAAGATCACACCTAAGTATTTGACCTTATCAGATATCGAAATCGTCTTATTGAGAAAATGTGGTGCGTTAAATAGGCCCACCTTCGTCTTCGTCGTGAACAGGCATATTTCAGTCTTCTCTGGGTTAACATTGAAACATCTGGGTATAGCCCAGTCATAAGACATATGCAAGACCCTTTCGGCCCTTCTGCAGAGCTCATTCGGATCCTTACCGATTAGATATCTTGAGCTTTTAGAGTGCGCAATTCTTATCCAATTTGGTTCAAATTTTGCATATGTCGTTTTGGTATGACTTCCATCAACTGTGCCAAGTATGCTCTAAATCGGTTGATAACCTTATATAACTGCCATATAAGCCAATCTCCCAATTGGGCACTCTGAGTCACTGGAGGGCCCAATTTTTGCTCGATGTGCCCGAAATGTTGGAGGTGGTATTTTTCTATGACTTCTAACAGCCATGTCAAGTACGCTCCATATCGGTCAATAACTTGATTGATAAATATGAATTGAATAAGGCATTCAAAGAACTTGGGAAATGCGATCCATGGTGGAGGTTATAAGATTCGGCCCGTCCGAACTTAGCACGTGTTTACTTGTTTTTGTTTAATTGGGTAAAATCTCAGTCTGCCTGCAGTCAGTATTGTGAAGTTCGAGATCGTGTGAGAATGTATTCTCGGAAAGTGAAGGTTTTCAACTTGTAGTTTTGGTGAGAAAATGCTCGTATATATAATGCCACAAACAAAACCCTGAGCACCAAACAGCGCCTGGTGGGAGGAAACAAGAATTTCTACTGCGCATAGATTGTTTGAAAATATTTTGTGCCATAAACAATTATACATCCATCCTATTCGTCGCAAATTCTAGCGATTTCATCGTAAACAAGCTGCCAACGTTTCACTAGTCACTAGTCGAAAATTTTGTTATGGCTAATGAATTATTTTTTTACGTTTGGAAACGATCTTACACATTCCAGGGAAACTGGAATTTGTGGGTATGTCTCTAACGACATGTAAGCTAAAATTTCAAGATCAGGCCCGAAGGACAATGAATGACAGATGGTCATAAAGTGGGAATTATGAATAATCCAAAATTAGGTGGCCCAATCTAGACTGGTTAGAACAGACGTTTCACTGTGGTGGTGGGTATAAAAGGAGCAATTAAATTGGAATGGTGCCCAGCTTATTATACCCTTCACCATAGGATGGAGGTATACTAATTTCGTCATTCTGTTTGTAACTCCTCGAAATATTCGTCTAAGACCCCATAAAGTACATATATTCTTGATTGTCATGGCATTTTAAGTCGAACTAGTCATGTCCGTCCGTCCGTGCGTCTGTTGAAAGCACGCTAACTTTCGAAGGAGTAAGGCTAGCCGCTTGAAATTTTGCACAAATACTTTTTATTAGTGTAGGACGGTTGGGATTGTAAATGGGCTATATCCGTCCACGTTTTGATATAGCTGCCATATAAACCGATCTGGGATCTTGACTTCTTGAGCCGCTAGAGGTCACAGTTCTTATCCGATTTGGCTTAAATTTTGCATGAGGTGTTTTGTTATGACTTCCAGCAACTGTGTTGAAATCGGCCTATAACCTGATATAGCTGTCATATAAACCTATCTGGGGTCTTGACTTCTTGATCATCTAGAGTGCGCAATTCCTATCCGATTTGGCTGAAATTATGCACGACGTGTTTTGTTATGACTTCCCAAATCTGTGTTAAAAATAGTTCAAATCGGTCCATATCCTGATATAGCTGCCATATAAACCGATCTGGAGTCTTGACTTCCACAGCCAATAGAGGGCGCAATTATTATCCGAGTTGGCTGAAATTTTGCATGAGGAGTTTTGTTATGACTTCTAATAACTGTATTAAGAATCGTTTAAATCGGTCCATGATCTGATATAGCTGCCATATAAACCGATCTGGGGTCTTGACTTTTTGAGTTCACTAGATGGCGCAATTATTATCCGATTTAGCTGAAAGTTTGCATGAGGTGTTTTGTTATAACATTCAACAACTCAGCCAAGAATAGTTCAAATCGGTCCATAACCTGATATAGCTGCCATATAAACTGATATGGGATCTTGACTTCTTGAGCCACTAGATGTCGCAAGTATTATCCGATTTGGATGAACTTTTGTACAACGGCTTCTTCCATAACATACGTGTCGAATATGGCATGAATCGGTTTATAGCCTAATACAGCTCCCCTATAAACCGGTCTCCCTATTTACTTCTTCAGTCCCTTAAGTGCGCAATTCTTACTATATTTGGCTGAAATTTTACACAATGTATTCTGCTATGGTCTCCAATATTCATTTCAAGAAGAGAGCTCGACAAATGCGGTTCATGGAGGAGGGTATATAAGATTCGGCACGGCCGAACTTAGCACGCCTTTACTTGTTTTATACTGTTGTTGGAATACACCATTTGCACTATACCATTCGAGCAATTTCAATAGAAATATTTTAGTGAGATTAAGAACAAATGTTTATCCATACTGAAATACGCATTCAACAGCAATACCAAAAGACTCTGTCGAATCCTTCGAAGACTCAATAACAAATGCCTCAATAGCTGACCCCACAATTTTTGTGCCATTTAAGAAATATGAGAAAACCAAACGTAAATGTGTCCAAAGCATAAAAAAACGAGAGTAATGTAAAATATGACCACATGCAGCCTCGTCCATCGCGAAACACTTCCACAAGCTGCATGTCACAACCTAAAACTGATTCCTGGGACATCCGACCGGCCTCGTTAGTAGTGGACAACTTTGGTATAAGCGTTGTTAACTTTCGGTCTGTCACATTTGGCTGTTGTACTCTACGTCGACCGTCATAGTGGACGCCGCTTATCAGTAACGAAATAAATTTGTCATTAATAACTCAAATACTTTACGAGCTGCTTGCTTGTTGCTTTGAAGATAAGGAATAATTTAGACGAGTAAACCAAAACGAAACAATTTTTTTCCTGAAAGAATCCATGGATAAAAAGTATCAAGCTAATAATTTGCACAGTAGTCACAAAAAAGAATTATTTTGGATATTTTAAATTAAAATTTTACAAATCTACAGAATACATAATAAAACAAATTTTCAACAATTTGTTGGAGGCCATCGTAGCGCAGAGGTTAGCATGCCGGCCTATCATGCTGAACGCCTGGTTTCGAATCCCCTCCTAATGCTAACAACATTTGTGACGTACTAGCCATATAAAAGCTTTTTCCCAAAGAGGTGTAGCACAGCGGCACGCCGTTCGCAATTGCCTATATAAAGGAGCCACCTTATCATTGAGCTAGAAACTTGAATCGCACATTGATATGGAAGAAGTTTGCCCATGTTCCTTGATGGAATGTTCATGGCAAATTTGCAAAAAATTTCTTTACATCGGCATAGCAAAAACGATATGCCACCACCGCACAGTGGTTCACACTAGTTTTTTAGTGGCTAAAAGTCGGTAACTTTTGAACCGATAGAGACATATTTGTACTTTGTTTTTATTCGATAGTAACTCCTTAAAATTTATTCCAATTTCAAATTCCATCAAACCGACTTTGCAGTTATTGTGGAAGTTACTGGGATTGTATTTTTGTTTTTAAAATTCATTTTTTAATTTAAAGATGGTGATATGCTAATAAAAAAATTATATTAATAAAAAATTTTAAAATTTTAAAATAATTTTTTTTGCCCACCATGAAAATAGGGGTTATATTTATTTTGTCATTCCGTACCAACCATATCTATTATCTAAAAACCAGGAAGGAACGGCAAAAGTTGGGCTGTGCCGACTGTATGAAACCGTTCACCTACCCTGTAAGTACAAAGTGAGAGCTATATCTAATTCTGAACCAATTTTGCTGAACCTCGTGGGATGTTTTCGGATGGGTTATTAAACAATCAGTATGAAATTTCGATCAAATTTGTTCAAACTGTAATAACTACGGTTGACAAATTACCCACAATCTGACGAACATATATATCAGAGCTATATCTAAATCTTTGACCAACCTTTATAGGTATTGTGGTAGTCGTCGAGGAAAGCGCTGTGGAAAAATTTGGCAGGATTGGCCAATAAACACTTGCAGTGGTTCTGAGAGTGAAAATCGGGCGATATATATATATATGGCAGCTATATCTAAATCTGAATGGACTTCTATGAAATTCACGTGCAATGTCGAGAGTCAAGAGGAAATCCTTCCAGTAAATTTTCGAGAGAACCGGTTAACAAATGAGCACTTCATTGCAATATTATGGGACGAACGTATATATGTGAGCTATATCCAATTCTGAACCGATTTTTTCCAATTTCAATAGGTTCGTTTCTACGCCAAAAATGAATGTGCTACATTTGAAGACGATCGGATGAAAATTGCGAATTGTAGTTTGTACACGAATTAACATGGACAGACGGACATAGCTAAATCGAATTTGAAAGTGATTTTGAGTCATTCGGTGTACTTGTCAATGGCTCTACCTACCTTCTTTCTGGATGTTACAAACAAATGCACTAAATTCTAAAACCTTGTACCACAGTGATGGTGTAGAGTATAAAAATCAATTTGTATTTGTTTGTCTGTTTGTTCCCTACAGACTAAAAAACGGCTGAATCGACTTCTTGAAAATTTCACAGTTGGTGCATAATGATCCTGTAGGGGGCGGACCCTCCCCCTTAGCACAATTTTCACAAATGCCGCATCTCCGAGATGGGTGGTGGGATTAAAGCGAAATTTAGCTTTGTTTGCACTCTTGTGGTAAACTAAAAACAACATGCAAAAAGACGTAAGTTCGGCCGGGCCGAACTTTGGATACCCACCACCTCGGGTATATATGTAAACCACCTCTCGTCATAGTCCGGTGAAAAAAGCTTAATTTATGGACCAAATTCGGCACCGACATTGATTGGTCTAATATGTACAAGTCATTGTTCAATTTTGTAGAACAAAATATTGGTCTTTTTCGGTAGTGATATCCAAATATAGACCGATCTGAATCATATACAACACGGATGTCGAAAAGCCTTATGTAAATCTCTGTGTCAAATTTCAGCGAAATCGGATTATAAATGCGCCACTTTTTGGGGCCAAAATTTAAAATAGCGAGATCCGTCTATATGGCAGCTATATCCAAATCTGAACCGCTCTGTGCCAAATCGAAGGGCCTAACACAACTCACTGCCCCTAATTTCGGGGATATCTGACAATAAATTCGCCTTTTATGAGCCCAAAACTTTAAATCGAGAGATCGGTCTATATGGAAGAAATATCCAAATCTGGACTGATATGAGCTAAATTGCAGAAAGATGTCGAAGAGCCTAACACAACTAACTGCTCCAAATTTCGGAGACATCGGGCAATAAATGCGCCTTTTATGGGCTCCAAACCTTAAATCGAGAGATCGGTCTATATAGCAGCTATATCCAAATCTGGGCCGATTGAGACCTAATTGAAGAAGTATGTCGAAGGACCTAACGTAACCCAATGTCCCAAATTTCAGCAAAAACCAGTTAATAAATGTGGCTTTTGTGGGCCTAAGACCCTAAATCAGCGGATCGGTCAATATGGGGGCTAAATCAAAATATAGTCAGATATAGCCCATCTTCTAACTTACAATAATATGCCTATGCACAAAAAATTAATCTGTGCAAAGTTTCGGCTCAATATCTCAATTTTTTAAAGACTGATGCGTGATTTCAACAGGCGGACGGGCGGACATGGCTAGATCGTCTTAGCTTTTAACGACGATCAAGAATATATTTACATTATAGGGTCGGAAATGGGGTTTTTGATGTGTTGCAAACGGAATGACAAAATGACAGAATATACCCCCATCATTCGGTAGTGGTTATAAAAAGTTGATATCCAAATATGGAGTGGGTTACCCAGGGAGACTTCCTCAGGCCCAATACTCGCAAGCGGATTATATTGACTAATCGTAGCAATATGAGGCTCAAATGAAAGGTATTTGAGAGTAGAACACGTATCCAATTTTTGTACTAATTGTTGAGGGGGTCGCCCACCCTTAAAAAGAAACACCAAATCGAACATATTTACCGACCATGACACAATGGGTTTCAAATGAAAGGTTTTGCGAATACAGCTCAAATATGTTTTGTATTTTCTAGTTCAAGTGTATGGATTGCTACTTCACCAACAAAATATCACCAAATCGGACATATTTATATACCATGGCAATATTTATATAATTTATTGTATGTCTTCACAACTAGATTACAATTACAGTATAGGTTTTATTATACTATGAACAATACAAGTTAGGTAGTTGATATTGGTGGATAATTAATCAATTTTAAATTAATTTATATTATAATAATTATAATTTGAGTTTCAGAAAACAGACATTAAAGTTAAGTAAAAATGAGAGGAATATAAAAAACAAATTAAGAAAAAATTTTCACTTTAAAAGGTTAAAACAAATGAAAGTTAGAAAACAATTGACAAGATTTTTTAGTTATTGAAAAAAATAAAGAGTTTTTTTCTTAAAAGTTTACGCGTTGCTGATGGTTTCAATGTTATGTGGAAGAGTATTCCAAAGTCAATGTAAAACTGTCACGCAGACATCAGGCTTCGTCTTTTGAGTGGGACTAACTTCCTGCCTCTTCTGGATCTAGCAAATCTCAATTTATGATATATAGGTTCCCATTTTACAATGACCTTATGCAAGAATATATTGTAAATGATTTAATTCGAAGAAGAGTGTAAAAACTAACCCAAAGATAAGACACGTGCTGACTTCTCCTCAGTCCGTAGACATAGCGAATTATATTATCGAATGATATTTTTAATTTGCGCTGGCTTGATGAGTCACAGTTAGCGAAGAGTTCTCATCCATATAACAATCCGAGAACCAGGAAAGTCTGCCAAAAGGGTTCGAACTTAAATTGGAGTGAAGGAATGTGTGGCCACAATGCACGGAGTTATGGAAATATTTGACCAACTGTACCACTCATGTAGGGCTCAAATGATGGGTATTTGAGTTGAAAACAAGAATTGAATATCCACATTAAGGACGAAATGTCTAAGAGGCCGTCCAATCGCCAAAACACTCCCACATTCGACTTATTTACAAATAAGCGGGAAATACGAAGAAGGCGCAGAGGAGCTTTCCCGGTCCAGCTACTAAGGTATATATATTATTGATCGTCGTAATAATCTAGTGCCATCTATCGTCTATCTGTTCGTTAAAATCACACTGCAGTCTTTAAAAAGAGAGAAATTGGGCTTGTCTTTCTATGGCTTTATATAGCCGCCATATAGACCGATCTCCCGATTTAAGGTCTTGGCCCTATATAAAGTTCGCTTATTATCCGATTTTTGCTGAAATTTGGCACAATGAGTTTTGTTAAGCCTCATGACGTTTGAATCAAATATGATCCAGATCAGGCTACATTTGGATACAGCCATATATGTTCTAAATACCATAAAAGGCATATTTGTTACCCGATTTCGCAGAATTTTGGTAAAATTAGTTGTTCTAGACCCATCACATACTGAATATGGCGTAGAGCGCCATAGTCTCGGAATGAAATTATCGAAGGGCCTAATATTACTCACTGTCCCACAATTCTGTCGAAATCGGAAAATAAATGCGCCTTTTATGGGCCCAAGACTTTAAATCGAGAGATCGGTCTATATGTCAACTATATGCAAATCTGGACCAATCTGTGCCAAATTGAAGAAGGATGTCTAAGTGCCTAACACAGCTGTTCAAAATTTCGGAGAAATCGAACAATAAATACGCCTTTTATATGCCCAAGATCTAAAATTGAGAGATCGGTTTAATGACAACTATATCCAACTCTGAGCTAAATTGTAGAAGGATTTCCAGTAGTCTAGCTCAACTTACAGACCCAAATATCAGCAAAATCGTATAATAAATGAGACTTTTATAGGCCTAAGACCTTAAACCGGTAAATCAGTCTATATGGGGGCTTTATCAAGATATAGTCCGATATAACCCATCTTCGAACTAAACCTGCCTATGGACGAAAAACAATATGCGCAAAGTTTCAGTTCAATATCTCTATTTTTAAAGACTGTTGCGTGATTTCAACAGATTGGCGGACATGGCTAGATCGTCTTAATGATGAAGAATATGAATGAATGCTTTATGCTTTAAACGATGATGCTTTATAGGCCGGAAATGGATATCTCGATATGTTGCAAATGGAATGACAATGTGAACATACCCCATCGAACATACCCATATAGCTGACAGGCCAATTGGAACTATCATAGCCCTAGTAGTACTCGTAGAGGGTACGTGAATTTTTATACGGATGGTTCGAAACTGGATAACTATGTTGGCTTTGGCGTGTTCTCTGAAGAACTGGAACTGGTATTGTAATACGTATCAAGCAGAGATCCTTGGAATAAAAGAGCTGGTGGAATAGCTAAGATGCACAGCGTAGCTGACAACAACAACTAAAAGTGTGCTAAGTTCGGCCGGGCCGAATCCACCATGGATTCTGTAAAAATTTATTCAAAATAAATTTAGTTGAAGGGCATAATTTTATTCTACATACCAAACTTTTGTCAAACCAGCAAAAATTAAAGCTCTAGGAACCGAACAAAGATGATCGACAGTTGTTGGAAGTCATAACGGAACTCCACATACAAAATTTCAGCCAAATCGGACAAAACTTGCGGCTTGTAAGGGCTAATGATGTCAAATCGGGAGATCAGTTTATAAGGGAGTTATATCAGATTAAAGACCGATTCAGATCGTACTTGGCACAGTTGTTGGAAGTCATAACGGAACACCATATGCAAAATTTCGGCTAAATCGGGCAAAAATTGCGGCTGTTAAGGGCTAGAGATGTCAAATCGGGAGATCGGTTTATATGGGAGCTATATCAGGTAATAGATCGCTGTAGACCGTACTTGACGCGGCTGTTGGAAGTCTTAAGAAACACTACGTATAAAATTTCTAATCGGACAAAAATTGCGTCTTCCAGGGGGTCAAGAATTCAAATCGAGAGATCTGGTTTATATGGGAGCTATATCTAAATCTGAACCGATATGGCCCATTTGCAATCTGCAACGACCTACATTAATATTCAGAATTTGTGCAAAATTT
Source organism: Stomoxys calcitrans (assembly GCF_963082655.1). Taxonomy (NCBI): domain Eukaryota; kingdom Metazoa; phylum Arthropoda; class Insecta; order Diptera; family Muscidae; genus Stomoxys; species Stomoxys calcitrans. The sequence continues at coordinate 96,403,365 of NC_081554.1, forward strand.
CAAGCAGCTGGCTTTACGCGTTCTAACGGCTACCATGATTTCGAAAGACGGAATGACGAACCTGGCTAGATCGACTCAGACCGTTGGCACGATTAAGAATATATATATACCTTATGGGGTCTTAGATGAATATTTCCAAGTGTTGCAATCGGAATGACTAGTATACCCCCATCCTATGGTGGTTGGTATAAAAATGTGTAGTGTACATTTGGAGCAGAATCATTTATGGTGGGAACCCAAGATTTAGTCCAATTGAGACTAGGCTCATTATTACTTGTTTATATATACTTTCAGTTAATCTGGCTTAAGGTCTGTCGAGACGGTTCTAATCGGATTTCAGGCCTTCTAGGGGCCCGAAAAGTCAAATCAGATTATTGATTGGGAGTAATATCAGTTTATAGACCGATGAAATGCAGATTCATTAAAACATTTTACTACAGTATACAGTAGCTAATGGGTGATTTTGTAGCCATTATTTCGTATTTTATTTCACTGTCAAACATCTTCAATTCGGTCTACAATTTAACCAACAACGATTGCAAATTATTGAATTTTGTTACCAAAATGCGTGTTCTGTTCAGAAAGTTCATCGCGCCCTTCTTCTATTTGAAGACGACGGTCATTTTTGGCTCAATGGAGTGTCGATTTTGGAGTGAAGATCAGCCAGAAGCATTGCAAGAGCTACCAATGCATGCAGAAAAAGTCATAGTTTGGTGCGGTTTATGGGCTGGTGGCATCATTGGACCATACCTCTTCAACGAATCGTAATGTAACTGTGAATGGAGCGCTATCGTGAGATGAAGTCCAACTTTTATTTCCCAAAATGCAACAGCTTGACTGGCATGACATGTGGTTTCAACAAGACGTTGCCACACAGCACGCGAACAATGGACGTATTGAGAGGGGAGTTTGGTGAACATTTTATTTCACGTTCGGGATCGGTCAATGGTCCGACTAGATCGTGCGATTTAACGCCTTTAGACTATTTTTTATGGAGCTATGTTAAAGTTCTTGTCTAAACAGACAAGCCCGTTCCCTCCTTTACGCATTGGAAGACAACATTGAACATTTATTCGTGAGATACCGGCCAAAATGTTGGAAGGAGTATGCCCAAATTGTACTAAGCGGATAGACCGTTTGAGGAGCTGTCACGGTCAACAGTTGCATGAAATAAATTAAATTACATGAACCGTACTACCAGTTCAAAAAAGTTTTGATGCATTTTTCTAAATTTTGTATTTATTTTTTGTTAAACTTCCTATAGCTCTTAAAAATCACTCTTTAGTAAGTAAAGACATTGTCCGTTCGCTGCATATAGGCTTTAAAGCATCTTTGAAACACTGTTTACTTTAAACTCCCTTTTTGCATGAGTCAAATTCAACTTGCATTCTTCTGATAATGGCACTATTCGTTACCAAAGAGAAATGTATGAAAGTCTGCCTGCCCAGTCATCAGCTTCCCATAAATTAATGAATTTTTTGTAAACATAAATTTATGAATTTATGACAAATTACGAAGGACGAGCATTCAAGCAAGCAAGTGAATATATCAATTAATGATACGATAAGAAAATAAAAGAGCTCCAATACCAATGAGAAGTTTTTGAACACCAAAATAAGAATATGCTCCAATGTTGATGGCTGGGAAGCCAAGGATAAGAGCGGATGTTGATCAACCTCTACAGCATTGTTCTGACCAATATGAATCGAGGCACCATTAACTTGGCTATGACTTGCACTGACAAATAAAGTATAGATGCAGCAGCAAAAAGTACGCTAATGGGATCAAAGAACTGCCTCTCCGCTTAAAGCAACAGCTCCCAGTATAAACATTAGATCAGCTGAAGTCGTTTTAAGGGTTTACATGGCTGTCGCTTCATCGTTTTACTAGAATTGTTCAAAGACATTTTGAGAGATCAACACATAATTTTTGAATCGCATTGAATGCAATATAAAAATTTCACCACATTTATCGGGATTTTATACAACACTCCAATGAATTGGTAAAAAGGTAGGTATGTGGTCATTTTTTATAAGTTAAGTTTTATTAGTGACAACACTGGTCGATAATTGTGACCATTTGTGAGAGTGAAAATTGTTCAGTGTACTCTGCTATTTCATCATGAAGAAACTCACAACTAAGCAATTCCTTAAAATTTATCAAAAACCGACAATATAACGAATGTCCACCAAATTTATTTCAAGCCATGTCTGAGGTTGGCATCCCTGCAAAATTAATAAGACTCTGCAGGATGATACTTGCTGATACGCGTTCCTCAGTAAGAATAGGAAATAATCTCTCCGAACCATTTAATACCAAACGAGGTTTCCGACAAGGAGACAGGCTATGGTGTGATCTCTTTAATATCCTGCTGGAGAATATTATACGAGATGCAGATGTGAATAGATATGGCACACTAATCACAAGAGAATATATGCTACTCGCCTATGCTGACGACATCGATATCATAGGTAGGTCACCGGAAGTAGTAACTGCTGCCTTTGAAAGAATCGAAAGAGAGTCAGTGAAAATGGGTCTGGCAGTAAATGGAGACAAGACGAAATGGATGGTTTCAACTCCCAAAAAGCGTTGCACAACCGAGCAGATAAAGAAAATGGAGAAAGTTGGGAACCACAACTTTGAGACAGTCAGTAAATTTATCTACCTCGGCACTGCCGTAACCGAAACGAATGACACCAGCTTTGAGATAAAGCGAAGAATAATACAAACAGATGCTACTTTGGATTAAGTAGGTAGGTTTAGTAACAAGTCCACCTCTCGACAGACGAAGATTACACTATGCAAGACACTGATACTACCCGTGTTGTTATATGGTTCTGAAGCGTTCTGAAGTATGAACCACGAGCTGTATGACGACGATAGCATAGTTACACTCATCAAAATACAACGGCTGCGTTGGCAAGGTCATGTTGTCAGAATGGATAAAGAAGCTCCAGCAAAGAAGTCTTTTGAAGGCAATCACGGAGGTACACGCAAACCGGGAAGACCAAAAGCCCAATTTGAAAGATTAAGTTGTGAGAGACACCTCGAAACTTAGTGTCAGAGATTTAAGAATGAGCACATAAGATCGAGGCGCCTGGAACGCTATTCTACGTTCGGCTAGTGGAACAAATATTCTGTCATAACCAATTAAAGTAATTTCCGGTATCTCTTTTTAGGCAAACAAAGGATAATAGATAAAAATTTGCTTTGCTATTGGAGCTATATCAAGATATAGTCCGATTCGGACCATACATGAATTGAATGTTAGAGAGCATAGTAAAAGTCATTGTGTAAAATTTCAGCCAATTCGGATAAGTAATGCGCCCTTTAGGGACACAAGAAGTCAAATCGGGAGATCGGTTGATATGGGAGCTGTATCAGGCTATAGAACGCTGCAGACCATATTTGACGTGTGTGTTGAAGGTCATTGGAGAAACCGTTGTACTAAATTTCAAATCGGAAAAGAATTGCGCCGTCTAGAGGTTCAAGAGGTCAAGATCCAAGATCGGTTTATATGGCAGCTATATCAAGACAATGATCAATATGACCCATTTATCATTCCAACCGACCTACACTATTAAGAACTATTTATACAAAATTTCAAGCGCCTGGCTTTACTCCTTTGAAAGTGTGTGTGCTTTTGATAGATCGACTTAAAATCTCACGACGATAAAGAATATATGTACGTTATGAAGTCTTAGACGAATATTTTGAGGTGCTACAAACTGAATGACGAACTTAGTGTATCCCCACCCTATGGTGGAGGGTATAAAAATAAATTAATACTTTCGAAAAGTAGCAACCTTCTTAAACACATGTGCACACTATTTCAAGGACCATGGGCTTAAAGTACGTTTACATTGGCCACTAAATCCGGATTTATGGCTTTTTCGAGATTAAAGTGCAAAATGGTGTGTTTTTCTGCAGGTTTTACCATACAAAAGTAAATCTCATTTTTGCCGGATTCATTTTTAAATCCCAAATAAACCCGATTTCATAGCTGAATAATCGATAAAAGTACCAAAATATGCAACAGTTTTCAAAAATTGTGTAAGATTGCATGTGATATGCAATTCATGTATACGCATGTACGCTTGTGTATGTCACTTGGACTTTCGGATTTAGTTAAATCCACAACATAAAAATTTCAATATAAACGTGCTATTATGCTCATATTCTCTTATACAATAATTTGCAATAGGGAGTGTGTGTGTTTGACCACCACTGTTCTAAAGCATGTGCAAAGGGTGATTTTTTAAGAGCATTAGGAAATTAAGAAAAAAAACACAAAATTCAGAAAAATTTATAAAATCTTTATTTGTTTTTAGTTGCAAGTCACCACGGTTTTTAGTTTTGTTAATTGGAATACTCCAAAGTAAACGATAGCAGAGAATGTCGAAATATGGCAACGCGAATTGGCCATCGATACGTAAAACAATACCTTCCAACCGATCTAAATTTTACTTTGGGAGGATCTGGGCCTTTGCTTTTGACGAAGACACCTGGTTTGAGTCTTAAGGACAAGGCCTTCGCATGCCTATAATTTGCCTTGGTAATCAGTCTTTCCGGCAAACCAATACGCTCTTTAAGAGGCTTGAATAACAAAAGGCGCATTGCTCCCAGGTTTATCGAGAGGCTTGGTGCAAATGGTCCCAAAACTCTCACCGATAGGGATAGGCCCCTTTACTTGTGCTCGGAGATTCGCTGCAAATGCTAATCCAAAGGTTACACGAGTAGATTCGGAAACGGCACCGCAGTCAGCCAAAAAGCTGTGGTCACCTAGAAGGCATCCCACGTCCAAAAGAACCAAGGCTACATATAGTAATATGGGTCCAAGATAAAGCTGGCAAAATATGGATATTTTGTTTTTTGTCTGGATATCGATTGATATTTTTCCTGACGATACTATCGGAAAAGTTAAATTTTTTGCAAAATTTAACAAAAAAAAAGGCGATCCGACACTGAATGTGAGAGGGCCCAATTTTCATCTGGTTAGTCTTAATTGTACTACAATAATTTCTGTCATGACTTTTTTATTCGCTCTGTGCATTAATATTGTTTCTGTATAAATCGATCGCTTGATTTTTACTTCTCGTTTGAAATAATGGTGATTGAAAATTAACGATAGTATCGATGCTATCGATAACTATTATAAGAAATATCGAACGCTGCAATTATCGAAAGTTTTCAAGCTCCAGTCCAAGAACAGTTTAGTGATGGTAGTTGTCGACAAGGGAGAAGAACAGGGGTAGGAATGACTGGAGTGGTATAGTCAATGGAGTGTCATCTGTATAGTCCGATGTCCTTGAAGAAATTCCTGGGCATCCTCCCATTTGAGACGATGCAGGATGGTATCAGGGCCAATGCATACTGATTACTTTCGGAGAACAATGCTCAATTGAAATGTATCGATGCACCCTAAGAAGGATTAGCGAGATTTGGCCAGATGTATCACTGGATTTTGTTAAGAAGGAGGACATTCCTTCTAAACCAATGGGACAAGCTTGGATACCAAGGATTACTACAAATACTGAGTCTAAGGGACTGTAATCCCAATCTTTCACTCACCGACTGGAAGATTGGTAGATTGGAAGAGGCTGATGGCGACCGCAGACATGCATTATTCGTACTAAATTCCGGCTGTCTCGCAGACCTCAACAATCCTGAAGAAGTGGCAACCTACGAGATCAACAAGTTGAAGCTGAAGGTGAATAAAAGCGGTGGAGTTGGCGAATCAGGAGACGACTCAGTAGTTGCTGAACTCTTGTCGGTGGAACTATGGACCATATCTCTAAAGTCTGGCGGATTGCATGAGACTCAAAATCCCCCTGCCACGATCAAAATTGGAGGACCCGATAAGCCCTGTGTGGGTGGGTGATCCAGTGAGATTGGGATCAAAGGGTGCAGCCGTGGGGAAGGACGGAACTTAAAAGGTATTATAATACCAGCTGCTAGTGAAGCATCGAAGGAGGAATCGTCAACTGACCCTGGATGCGTAAAGAAACTCATTATAACAAGATTGAAAGAATGGATGGGATGCTAACGGTGTCAGAAGAGGAGGCCAACGCAACAGTGGTGGAAAATCTGAATCCTGACTATGTTCCAGTTTCTGCAGATAAATCTCCACCATTTTAAGGCCGCTTCAGCTAAAGGTTTTTCTGATGGCAGGATGATTTGACGTGATTCTTATACATGAATCATGGGTGTGTGGAGAAATGATTTGTGGGATTTAAACTACTCAAGGGTACGGGAAATGATAGTTTCAGAGCCTGTATTCTTGCAAAGATTAGTCTAAATGTTGTTATTCTTCCGTCGTCAAGCAGTGTAGATTCAGTAGTAGCCAGGCCTGAAATTAATAAGTCTCATATATGGCACACGATCCAGAAATGCCGCCTTCAGGATCCATTAAAAAGAAACAATATCAGTGCACAGACCGAATACCACCAAATTTAATAAGTCAGTAGGAAGTCAAGAGAGAAATAATTGTACAAATTTTAGTCCAATCAGGTGAAAATTGCGCCATCTGTAGGAGCGATGTATTTTGTAGGATCGATAATTTGTGTTCAATTTTGCATAAAAAATACTTTGACGATAGTATCGATAGAAAAATACGAATCGATATTCAGACAAAAATGCTGCGATCTGGCAATTTGTAATAAAGGGAATAAACCGACTTTTATAACCACGAACAGGCTGGAAGTATTACATGTTACCTTTGTACCGCAGGATATAAGCGGAAAGATATGTGACTGGGAAGTGTTAGATGATCACAGAGGTTGTCATTGGTATGCATTCGTCGGAGGCTATAAGGGAAATTGTGTCTGAGTCAAAAGGCCTTTGGGCGATAAAAAGTTTCGACGCTTTTATGTCGCCAGGCCCCGATGATGGAATATAGCCATTTGCAATATATTATTGTCCATGGAAGAGAAAGGTGTAAAAGTGGTCGCGCATACTGATGACTTGGCTATTGCGGTAAGGGGAAAGTTTTCCAGCACTCTTAGAGATATATGTCAGGAAGTTCTACGTACGACGGCGAAGTGGGCTACCGAAAGTGGTCTTGGTGTAAATCCGTCTAAAACGGAAGTTGTTCTTTTATGCAGGAGATACAAGATACCCACAGTGGCAATTGTCTCCTTTGGAGGAGAGAATGTTTCATTTACTTAAAGCGCAAAATAGCTGGGTGTTTTGCTGGACAGAAAATTGAACTTCAAATCCAACATTTTGGAAAGGGCAAGAAAGGCAACTGTTGCCCCATACCCTTGCATAAGAGCCATTGGCAAAAGTTAGGGGCTTAGACTGCGCGTCATGCACTGGGTATATACTGCAGTTATCAGACCCATAATGCTATATGGTTTTGTGGTCTGGTAGACGGCGATTCAAAAGTCTACCCATCATTAAATAGTCAACCGGATCCAAAGGATGGCTGGTTTGTGCATCACAGCCGCACGAAGGACGACACCATCTGATGCACTGAATTTAATTCTACATCTAATGCCTCTGGACATTGTGGCTAGACAAATTGCTGCGACCACTGCAGTGATGCTAAGGAAACTGTCTCTTTGGTTATGTGGCGCCTACGGACACTGTGTTATTCTTGACACGATGTCCGATGTTCTAGGGAGTGTGGATTACACCCTAATTGTGTCACTTTTTGATAAAAAGTACTGTACTACTATTTCTGATAGAACCGACTAGAGATGTGGGGGGAATGGCTAAGCTATAATGTCATAACGACAACTGGTATATATATTTTTCAGACAACCACTTAATCCCTGAAGAATGTATTTCTGTCGCAGATCTCTCAACGAGATGGCTGCACAGTTCAAAATTCAAATTGCTGATATTCCAAAATTATGTGGTCTGGTCTAGATTTGAAGAGGTCTACCACTTTACTGTCGCTGGCCACAACGGACGTCTCAATCATTGTGTCCGTCGTGACAGTTCTTTGTCTGATCGGAAAACATGCTGACAGACTGAATGTTGCAAATAACGAATTTTGCAGAAGCTGTGAAGACGTCGGGGAAGAAAAGATTATAGAACATCTGCTGTGTGTGTGTCGCGCACTGGCCGTCAGACGGATTTCCACTTTACGTTCTCATTTCTTTGAGAAATTATCTGATTTAGCGGATGGGAACATTCGCAAGTTGTTGGGCTGGTTTAAAGCGATCTGGATGATTGAACGGATGGAACATCAGTAAACATATTTTTCTCCGGTTCCTGTGGTATCACAATGGACGAAAACGTCTAAGTAAGTCTGATGGCAGGTAGCCGCTTAAACCTACCGTATAGGCCAATCTCACGATCGACTTGTTAAGCTCATAACCGACGCATACCATATCTATATGTTAATCAATATTGCTGTTTTAGTAAAATTTTATACAATACATGGTTTTTGCTTAGCATTGGTCATTTTTCAAAACGAAAATATCTTCGCAGATCTCTTTAAGGACACAAATTTTGAGAAGTAACCGGAATGTCTTGTGACCGACGGTTCCTTCACGAAGATATTTGCTTATCTGATGAAACCAAACTTCCATGACTTTTTGATCGGATGCTGTTCTCGCACCAATGCATATTTGTTTGGAAACAATGAAGACATATTGCAGATATTTGAGCAGAATATTCGCCAGGAAATGCAATGTTCGAGGAGATTTGTAATTTTCTTCCAAATGCTATACAGTCAGAATCAGTGCTGAAGTGAAGTGAACTTAACAAAACAGACCGAAACAACTTTAGCTTTCAAGAACCGTATTGAAGGTAACAACAGCAAAAACTACGACATGCCACAAGTTATGCAGCTCCGACAAATGGTTGGATAAAGGTGAGCACGATGGGATGGGATAAGAGAGAAAATCCTTTTGTTCCATACAACAACGCCGAACAACAAAGACGCACGGCAGTACTCCAACAACCTCAGACCTAACAGCCAGCAAACCAAAAGAACAGGGAACAGAACAAAAGAGGAAACAATGACGGCCTATTTGGTAAAAGGAATGCAGCAACAACATCAACAACGATGACAACAATAAAGAAATCTTTTTGTAGTCGCATTTGGAGCCATTATGTTGTCGGCACCCATTTTAATGCTCCAATGCTCAATGAAGAACAGCCACCACACAGCCATCGAGCATAGTCCAGACGCAGCCATAGTCACAGCACAGCCCCATGCACAAAGGCGAATCGCAACAAGAAGCCATAACAATAACATTTGGATTGTAGTACCAAAATTTTGCCACCTTCCCTGTTCTTCATCTCCCTGTTCCACCACACGTTGTACGTTTTCCCCCAACAAAAACAACTTTAGCATGATGGTTGAGGAAAAAATAAAGAACTCTCCAACATGAATTCATAAAAGCAACAAAGGGTCCTTTGGGAAATCCTTACAACAAAACCTTAAAAACCTTCCTTATGGATTAACGATGAATGTGGGAATGCACACAAACAAGTTCATTTTTGCCTTTGCAAACAATATGGCGGCCACTGTGTACTCCACAACCAATAGCTTTCTTTCTATATCCTAAAAAATATGATGCTTGTGATACGATTCAGAAATTTACACATAGTTGGCCCACACTCCTTAACCAACTCCATTGCGTGAAATTTTCGTAGAACTAAGAAGAGTAAGAAGAGCTATTTCAACGCCAATCCTATTCGAATGGGTGTTAGCTATTTTAAGCCTATTTAACTTTGGCCAAATTATAATTTTTGAATTATGTCTCACCGCGTAAATAGGGTTTATGAAAATTTAGTAAAACAAGTAAAACCGTCGGCCGGGCCGAATCTTATATAGGATAAAGGATAAAAAAAATAATATTGGAGCTATATCAAGTTATAGTCCGATTCGGACCACAATTGAATTGAATTTGTATTTGTATTTGAATTGAATATTGGAGACCATAGTAGAATTCGATGTGTAAAATTTCAGCCAATTCGAGTAAGAATTGCGCCCTATAGGGGCTCAAGAAGTAAAATAGAGAGATCGGCTTATACGGGAGCTATATCAGAATACAGACCGATTCGGACCATATTTGACATTTATGTTGAAGATTATGGGAGAAGCCGTTGTACAAAATTTCAAATCGGAATTTAATTACGCCCTTTGGAGGCTCAAGAAGTCAAGATCCCAGATCGGTTTATATGGCAGCTATATCAGTTTATATGGCAGGTATATATGTTGGAAATCATAACGTTACACGTCGTGCAAAATCGCAGCCATATTGGATAGGAATTGCGCCCTCTAGACGCTCAAGAAGTCAAGACCTCAGTTAGGTTTATATGACAGCTATATCAGGACATGAACCGACAACCGACAAATGGACGGACAACCATATGAGTATCGTTGCCAGTTGTTAGAAGTCATAATAAAACACCTCATGCGAAATTTCATCCAAATCACACTAATAAGAAGTATTTGTGTAAAATTTCAGGCGGCTAGCTTTACTCCTTCGAAAATAAACGTGCTTTCGACAGACATACGGACGGAAGGATGGAAGGACAAACAGACGGACGGACATGTCTAGATCAACTTAAAATGCCATGACGATCAAGAAAATATATACTTAATGGGGTCTTAGACGAATATTTCGAGGAGTTACAAACAGAATGACGAAATTAGTATACCCTCATCCTATGGTGGAGGGTAAAAAATATATGTATCATATACATATAAGGTGCAGAAGTTTTTGAAATTTCAAATAATTTTTGTTAAGAATACCAGAGGCATGCATTTCATTTCTCTAAACTGGTAAAAATTACCATAAACGAAAAAAACGTGACCCCTAAATTAACGAAATCTAAACTAAATCATAGTAAAATGGAACATGATTTGGCGCCAAAAATTGTTTCTCCCGTTAAGTTTACTCATATCATTATTTTAGGTATATATAAATGAACTTTAATCCAGTTAAAATTTTCAACGAGTTGGAAAATCTATACTTGAAGCCGAGTATTCTGTTTAGCTTTTCCCGAAAAGCTGTCAAACTCCATATAATAGAACGTCTGTGAAACGTTATAGAAAAATAGGCGAAAAAGTAGTTCTCTGCTTATAGTGAGGAAAATGGCAAAAAACCTGTATCGGCAGCGCTTGAAACCATTGTATCAATCATTGCAAATGCAAAATGCAAATTTTGCCCATGAACATTCCACCAAGAAACAGGGGCAAACTTCTCACATATCAATAAGTGCAGTCCGATTCAAGTTTAAGCTCAATGATATGGGGCCTCCTTTTTATAGCCGAGTCCGAACGGCGTGCCTTAGTGCGACACCTCTTTGGAGAGAAGTTTTACATGGCATAGTACCATGCCGTCATCAAATTCAATTTTTTTTATACCCACCACCGTAGGATGGGGGTGGGTATAGCAATTCGAAATATTGATCTTCGAAGCATTGATCTATAAAGTATACATATTCTGAGTCTAACTAGCCATGTACGTTCGCCCGTCTGTCGAAATCAGGATAGCAGTTGAACGCGGAAAGCGAGCCACTGAAAATTTGGCTAAAATGTGGTCCAAAGACTTAAGTTGTGACTTTAAACATCCATGCCAAGTATGACCCGAATCGGTCTATAAAGAGATAAAGCCTTCCTATAAAGCGATCCCAAGAGTTGGATTCTTGAGCCCTCAATTAAATTTTCAATTCAATTCAATTTCATCTGATTTGGCTGAAATTTGAAACAAGGTATGATTTGAATCGGTCTATGAAGAGATATAGCCCCCATATAAACCTATCCTCGGATTTGACTTCTTGAGATCTTAGAAGCCTCAATTTTCATCTGATTTGGCTGAAATTTTAAACAAAGACTTGTGTTATTACTTTCAACACCCATGCCAATTGTAATTTTAATCGGTTTATAAACAGATATAGCCCCCATATATACCGATCCCCGGATTTGACTTCTTGAGCCTTTAGAGCCCTCAATTTTTATCCGATTTGGCTGAAATTTCGAACAGAGACTTCTGTTATGACTCTCAACGCCCATGCCAAGCATGATTTTAAATAACAAACAAGCAAAAACGTGCTAACTGAGTTTGCATTTGAATTATTTTGGTCTCAATAAGTCGTATCGGTACTTAGGGGGGCCTTTATCACCATATTGACCGATTCGGATAAAACTTGGCACTGATGTTACAAAAATCGGAAAATTAAGGCTTCTAAGTGCTGAAGAAATCACATCCGGGATCGGTTTATATGGGTCTGTTTATAGACCCATATAAACTTCAGCCAAATCGGACAAAAAGTGCGGCTTGTAAGGGCTCAAGAAGATAAATCCGGTGATCGGTTTACATTGAAGCTATATCAGGTTATAGACCGATTTTAACCGTACTTGACACAGTTGTTGGAAGTCATAACAGAACACTACATGCGAAATTTCAGCCAAATCGGATAAACATTGCGGCTTCCAGGGGCTCAAGAAGTCAAATCGGGAGATCGGTTTATATGGGAGCTGTATATAAATCTGAACTGATATGGCTCATTTGCAATCCGCAACAACAATATTAAGTATCTGTGCCAAACTGCAAGCGGCTAGCTTTACGCGTTTGACAGCTATCGTGATTTTGACAGACGGATGGACGGACGGACATGGCTAAATCGACTCAGAACGTCGAGACGATCAAGAATATATATACTTTATGGGGTCTTAGACCAATATTTCGAGGTGTTACCATCCTGTGGTGGTGGGTATAAAAATACGAGAGAAACCCGTTAGGTGCAAGACAATAAGCATAGTAACAGATATCATTATTACTGTGGACGCCCCTACAAATAGAGTGGCATAATATGAAAGCACTAGGTGAGAGTATGAGAGATAAAAGTTGGACGTGTGAAAGATAGAAGTCACTGTTCCGGAGAGGTGGGGTGGGTCGCGGTGGCAGCTGATGTGCTTGATTTGTAATGCAAGGAGGCCAGCTAATTGCATATGCTTCTTGTTTAGACATATATTTAATCATATACATATGATTATTGGCCTCAATCATTTTTGATCGCTAAACAATCTTCCGCGAATCTTCTAGAAGAAGGTCACGATCGCGGACGCGCTCGTCAAAGACTCCCCCTTCGTGATGAGTTGTGTCATCAGGACGTTTATTCTTGGAGAGTATTCCGCGAATGTTCCATATGAGTTGCTAAATAGTGAGTCAGAAGAGTCTTGGAAGTTCTTAAAATCGCCCAAAAATCGTGTGAGCGAATAACAAATGAGTATTTTGGAAGATTAATAAAATAACCACAGATCGCATTTCCTCTAACCACAGATTGCAGTTCCCCTGGAATGTGTAAGTTAGTTCCTAGTCTCGCATACTCTTCCGCTCTACAATTCGCCACAATATTTTTATGGCCCGGCACAAGAACAAGTGAATTTTGAACTGTTCAGCCATCTCGTTGAGAGATCTGCGACAGCCAAGGGCAGGCAGCAATTAAATCTCCAGGGATTTAATGGCTGCCTGGTTGTCTGAAAGATATTTCTCTAATTTTCTTAATAGCATTAAATTGTTGCCATTCCATCAATTCTTGAAGTGCAAGGATCTCCGCAAGGGCCTCGATTTGAAGAGTCCTAAGTCTTCAGAGTAAACCACAAAGTCCATATGGTCGTCTAGTTTAGAACCATCCGTATATAAGTCTCTATATATTCTAATACGTAGTTTTAAACGGTTCTATCAGGAAAAGTGGTACAGTACTCTTTATCAAAAAGTGGCACAAGCATTGTGTAATGAAAACTACCAGCAATAAGACGGTGTCCGTAGCCGCCGCTTGACAAAGACAAAGCTCCCTTAGCCTCGCAGCATTCATGGCCATCGTGCTTCGCTTGACAGTTATGTCTATGTCCTCCGCAGATTCCACTTCCTTTTCGTCTAGAAGGGATAGTCCTGCAGAATATGTGCCGAAATTTATTCCGTTCCGCCTCTCTTCCGTTGTGTCCTTCCACGCTGGATCACTCACAAGTTTTCAGTTATAACTGCTGGGTAGTTTCCTGGCTCCCCAAGTCCACCGCTTCTATACACCTTCAGCCTCAGCTTGTTGAATCCGTAGGATACAACTCTTTCCGACTTCTTGAGGTTTGCGAGACAGCTGGAGTTTAGTAGGAATACTGCATGCCTGTGTTCGCCATCAGCCTCAACCAATCTTCCAGTCGGTGGATGAGAGAATGGGATTATAGGCCCTTAGTCTCCCAAATATAGATTCAGGATTTGAGGGAATCCTTTGTATCCAAGAGTGCGCCGTATGTCGAGAAGGAATATCTTTCTTCTCGATTAAATCCAGTACTGCCTCTGGCCATATCTCACCATTCTTTCTTAGATCTCATCGATATATCTCAATTGAGCGTTGATTTGTCAAAGCAATATGTTTATATTGGCCCCGATACCAGCCTGGAACGTCACAAACTGGAAGAGGCCCAGGTAATTTCGCAAAAATATCGGAGCATACAGATTTCAGTCCATTTACTATCCCACTCCAATTGTTCTTAAGTATGCAGCCTTGTTCTTCTCCCTTGCCGACAGCTTCCATCACCAAGCTTTCCTTTGCGACATTAGCAATGTTCCTTGGACCCATATTACTGTTAGTTCTCTTGGGCATGGGACGGCCTCCAGCCTTTAGGCTGTGCCGTTTTCAAATGTAGACGTGCAGTCTTTGGGTTACCCATTTCAGCCAATCTCCGAACCCAATTATGGGAGTCTCTTCACTTAGCGGTGAAAGTTTTAGTATTATTCGCACCAAGCTTCTTAGTATATATGAGAGCGATGAGCCTTTTATTATTCCAAGCTCTTAAATAGAGTATTGGTTCGCCGGGGAAGTAGAGATGGCAAACTATCGATCGCACTATCGATATTATATTTAATGCCACCATAGGATGGGGGTATACTAATTTCGTCATTCTGTTTGTATCTCCTCGAAATATTCGTCTAAGACCCCATAGAGTATATATATTTCTGATCGTCATGACATTTGAAGTCGATCTAGCCATGTCCGTCCGTCCGTCTGTCCGTCCATCCGTCTGTCTGTCGAAAGCACGCTTACTTTCGAAGGAGTAAAGCTAGCCGCTTGAAATTTTGCACAAAAACTTCTTATTATTGTAGGTCGGTTGGGATTGAAAATGGGTTATATCGGTCCATTTTTTGTTTTAGCTGCCATATAAACCGATCTTGGATCTTGATTTCTTGAGCCACTAGAGGGCACAATTCATATCCAATTTGGCTGAAATTTTGCATGAGGTGCTTTATTATGGTTTCCACTAACTGTGCTGAGTATGGTTGAAATCGGCCCATAACCTGATATAGCTGTCATTTAAATCTATCTGGGGTCTTGACTTCTTGAGCGTCTAGAGGGCGCAATTCTAATCCGATTTGGCTAAATTTTGCATAATGTGTTTTTATACGACTTCCAACAACTGTGCTAAGTATGAAGCAACTCGGTACATAACCTGATATAACTGTCATATAAACCGAATTTGAATCTTGACTTCTTGAGCCACTAGGGGGTACAATTCTTATCCGAGTTGTCTGAAATTTTGCATGAGGTGCTTTGTTATGACTTCTAACAACTGTGTCAAATATGGTTCAAATCGATCATAACCTGATATAGCTGCCATATAAACTGATCGGGGATCTTGACTTCTTGAGCCTCCAGAGGCCGTAATAATTATCTCCAACATTCAATTCAATTATAGTCCGAATCGGACTATAACTTGATATAGCTCGAAAATTAGATCAATTATTTGGTTTTAGCCTTTGTTTGCCTAAAAACAGATATCGGAAAAAGAACTCGACAATTGCGATCTTTGTTGGAGGGTATATAAGATTCGGCCCGGCCGAACTTTGCACGATTTTACTTGTTTTTCTCATTTTTGTTTGAAATATAGATGATGGGAATTTAACGATAGTATCGATATTTATAATTAGAAATATCGAAAGTTGCGATTATCGATAGTTTGCTAACTCTACAGAGAAGGCCGGTGACCTAATCAAGTTATAGGCATGCTAAGATGTAATAGGTTCGGCCTTGTCCTCAAGATTCGAATTAGCTGTCGTCGTCAGAAGCTCCTACTGACCAGTTGTTTCTCGGCTAGTGTAGGCTGCGGCAGCCACTCAGAAGCAGACTAGTGGTGTACCGCAGCGGTTGGCTCTTTGGAGTCCATTCTAAGCATACTCCCGGGCTCTAGATCTGCGCTTCACTGGAAACAGTCACAGAATATCAACCACCTAAAGGATAACACTTCCGTAGCTATTCTTGAGTGATTTTAGTTTTTTTTTTAAAAAAAAATTGGATATATTTCCCAAAGCGAAATAACACAACATCAGCTCCACTCAACGGTTCAAACAAGAATGAAGTAACACTTACCTATATGTGTCTTTATATGTAATTCATAACAGTTTCTTGTTTAATGGGGAAGTATATTTGGCCCATCTACCCGTTGGGCATTGAAGAAGATCCATATCTCAAAGCATTACTTGCGGCGCCCATTGTTTAGGATAGAATTTTTGTTGTGGTGTTTTCTTTTTTGGGCTCTTTCTTACTTTAATGGCGGCAAAGACTACATTTATAGGCACAAGATTATGCTTAAATATTCCACCTCTGGAAACACACGCTTTTTCCAACTACCCTATTCTGTGTTCGTGTTGCAAAAATATTTCTTGCCAACTTATCCTTGCAAACGTTTGGCTATAACCATTGGGTAGCAAAAAATGAAAACAGACCTTTGTGGCTCTAATGACAGTGGTTTGCAACAAAAAAGGACTATTACAAATATCCTTTTTGCAGGGACCATCCTTGTAACGAAAGAACTTTTCTCATTAAAACAAACAATATCCTTGCCAAGGACGAAGCTTTTTGGGAAGCATATTTACCAACCACTGTAACGTCTTTGTGCCATGTCATAAAAAAGTTTTTGCCAAAGCGCCATCTTTGGCTTAAGTTTCAGGTTTATATTCTTTTGGAACATGTTTCCATTGTAATTCCGTTTTCAGTTCGGATACTGTTTTTTTTTCTTTATTTTGCCTTCATTGTTCTTGTTTTGTACATCATCACCCCAGTAGAAGAATGGCGCTTCTTGAAAGTTTTATCCCAACCAAGAGAAAAGTTCCTTAAGAAGCCCCGTCATTGCCTGACGGTTGTTGTTTTTTGTTCGTGGCTCTTACCTTCCAACAGGACGAAGGCTGAGGAAGATTCATGTTAAAATCCATGTGTTTAGTGCATAATTACATGAATCTCATGTTTTCCTCATCGAGATCTTTTTATGATTATTTACTGAGCTCACACCCACACCATCATAGGGCGCGCATATCAAACAAGGACTTTTCGTGCATGGCCCCATGCTTGTGTGTGAGTGTATTTGAATGTGTGTTTGCATTTGTATTCATATAGAGCGGATATCAAACAATGGCTTAGTAGGACTGCCTCGGAAGAGTGGAGGCAAGAACCTTTGGATGGAGCCCACCAAGGAGCATTCATTCATTCGTCGTACGCGTGGTATTCTCAAGCATTCATTCGTTCTGCTTCAATGCGGCTGATTCGTTTTGCGTGACTGGCGAAAGGAAACATTTTCTTTTTTCTTTTTGCACTCTCGACATTTTGCTTCAATGGAGAACTAAAATGCTTACACAGATTTTTCGGAAGAGGAACCATTTTGTGTGTGTGTTGAATGTCTGTTGATGTTCTTTCAAACTTCAAGTGTTTACTTTGGGCTTTTAAACGGATCTTTTGAGGCATGGCAAAAAAAAACGTTTCAGTATCTTAAAGACCAAAATTAATGCTTCAAATTTTTTAACCAAAAAGGAAAAAAACCCGTTTTGGGGGACAACGGTTTTGAATGAAAAATTCTACCAAAAGTTGGAGGGCAGGACAAAATTTTGCTTACAAAGATTATGATTTCGAGCCGAAGATGCAAAACTTCAAAAAAGGAATCTTATTTTAACTCAATGTTCTTACGTTTAACATATACAACAGTTTCCTTTGAATTTCGCTCAATCACTGAATGTCATTTTACTTCTCAAATCACTTCGTAATCACTCATAAAGCTCTCGCCTTTAAATTTTGCGCAAATACTTCCTACAAGGGTTGATATATAAATATCTGGCCTAATAATGCAAATGCAAATGGTTTTATTGTTTTTCAAAGTATCCTCTAGTGCCTAAACCAATTGTCGAAGCACTTCTTCCACTCCGATGAAGACACCTCCACTCCGATGAAGACACCTCCAAAAGAAAAAACAAACTCAAAAACTTTTATTTAGTCGAACGCTCGTTCAATTATCACAAATTGATAATAATTATTAAAAATTTAAAAAATAGAAAAATAAAAGAAATGTCCCCACAAAAAAAAGTAACCAAAATTGGCACATCCACTCAGTTGCGATCGGGTTAACTAACATGCGATAAGACTTTATACTATAACATAATCACATATTTAATATTCATACCAGGGCTGCGTAGTCGAACAATTTATACTCGAATTCGGGAAGATTGCTCGACTTAGATTCCAACTCCGGAGACGACTCCAGGCACTTAATTTTTTTTTTATTTTTTTTTTTTTAATTTTAAATTTAAATTTTGAATTTTAAAAATATAAAAATTTTTTTTCCTAAGCCAATATGCTCTATAAGAAACAAAAATAAATTTCTGAATATTTTATGACCATTTAGAGAAGATAAGTGGATTTTAATGACTTTGACAAAAATGGCACCTGTTTTATATTTTTAACTATTGTACTTTCATTCGTCCTCTTTACGCCAATCCAAATTACATTAGGATACCTAACTCGAGCTAGAATTTTTCTAAGACAGAATTTTTTTCTACCCATTCGTCGATAATAGGTTAAGTCATTCTTCCCATATTCGTCCATCCGTTCAACAGATACCCAAAATTACGACAGCGTTCGGGCAAATGAGGCTTCCGCATGAAATTTTTCATAGAATCCTTTTATTGATGTAGGTCGTTGGCTGTTGCAAATCGGCCATTTGGTCCAGACTGATTTTAGTTTATAATAACAAAAACAAGTTAAAAGGCATTAGATTTGGCCGGGCCGAACATTGGATACCCACCACCACGGGTATATATGTAAACCCCCTATCGTCACAATCCGATGAAATTTGGATAACTTATGCACCCAATTTCGGCACTGACATTGAGGGGTCTTAAAAATATAAGTCACTGTTGAATTTTGCATTTTAAATTTCAAAAAAAATCGGGTAATAAATAATGATTTTATGAGCTTCAGACCCTTAACCGGCATATCGGTATTTATGACAGCTAAATCTATTTTGACTATATTTGGGTCGGATAGCGGGTGGCCTAACATTACTCACTGTTTAAAATTTCAGTGAAATTGGATAAAAAATAAAGCTTTTATGGGCTTCAGACCCTTTATCGGGAGATCGGTCTATATGGCAGCTATATCTAAATATAGTCTGATCCAAACCATATTTGGGACGGATGTCGGGAGACCTAAAACTACTCATGTTTAAAATTTCAGCGAAATCGGGTAATAAATAGGGCTTTTATCAGCTTCAGACCCTATATCGGGAGATCGGTCTATCTGGCAGTTATATCTTAATAAAGTACGATCTGAACCATATTTATGTCAGATGTTGGTAGGCCTAAAACTACTCACAGTTCTAAATTTCAGCGAAATTGGATAAAAAATAAAGCTTTTGTGGGCTTCAGACCCTTTATCGGCAGATCGGTCTATATGGCAGCTATATCTAAATATAGTCCGATCTGAACCATATTTAGGTTCAAAATTGAGAGGCCTGAAGCTACTCACTGTATCAAATTTCAGCGAAATCGGTTAATAAGTAAGGCTTTTATGGGCTTCAGACTCGTTATCGGCAGATCGGTCTATATGGCAGCTATATCTAAATATAGTCCGATTTGAACCATATTTGGGTCCTTTGTTGGGACGCCTAAAACTACTCGCTGTTTCAAATTTTCGGCGAAATCGAAATTTAGGTTCGAAGTTGAGAGGCCTGAAGCTACGCACTGTTTCAAATTTAAGCGAAATCGGTTAATAAATAAAGCTTTTATCGGCTTTAGACTCTTTATCGGCAGATCGGTCTATTTTGCAGCTATATCTAAATATAGTCACATTTAAACCATATTTGGGTCCTTTGTTGGGACGCCTAAAACTACTCACTGTTTCAAATTTTCGGAGATATCGGTTAAAAAATAAAGCTTTAATTGGCTTCAAACCCTTTATGGGGAGATCGGTCTATATGGCAGCTATATCTAAATATAGTCCGATCTGAACCATATTTAGTTTCGAAGTTGGGAGGCCTGAAACTACTCACTGTTTCCAATTTCAGCGAAACTGGTTAATAAATAAAGTTTTTATGGGCGATAAAGGGTCTGTATCGGCAGATCGGTCTATATGGCAGCTATATCTTAATATAGTCCGATCTGAACCATACTTAGGTCAGATGTCGGAAGGCTTAAAATAACCCACTGTTTCAACGAAATTGGGCAATAAATAAAGCTTTTAAGGGCTTCAGACCCTTTATCGGCAGATCGGTCTATATGGCAGCTATATCTAAATACAGTCCGATCTGAACCATACTTAGGTCAGATGTCGGGAGGCTTAATATAACCCACTGTTTCAACGAAATTGGGCAATAAATAAAGTTTTTATGGGCATTAGACCCTTTATCGGAAAAATCGGTCTATATAGCAGCTATATCCAAATATGGTCCGATTTGGCCCGTTCAAGAACTTAATCAGCGTGCATCGAAAAGACATATATATGCCAAATTTCAGCTCAATATCTTAATTTTTGAAGTCTGTAGAGTGGTTACAACAGACGGACGGACAGACGGAATGACACACGGACATCGTTAAATCGTCTTAGAATTTTACGAAGATCCAAAATATATATACTTCGTAGTGACGGAAATCGATATTTAGTTTTTTAATTATTTTTTCTACCCACCACCATAGGTTAGGTTGAAAAGAGGGTGCAGATATTATTCCGCCCCATGCCACTATGGACATACACCTAAGCCAGTAATCGGCTTGTTGTGCGCTCTAAAAATTATAAAGTGACCTCTAATAAGAAAATTTTAAGTTAGGAATTCCGTGCTGCTTACAAAATATTTAATTGTTTTCAATACCACTCCCCTAAGTTGGTTCATGTCTGATATTGTGTCTCCACCTAAGTGCCGGTACCGATTTTCATTTCCCCTCACTCCGTTATGGCGCGGCACCCAAACGATGCGGATTTTGCCATCCTCAGAAATGGCGTTAATCTCCTTCTTACACTGCAAGACCGTTCGTGACCTTACCGTCCTGGTTGTTATTGTCCTTATGGCAATTTTACTGTCGGTTAAGATGCACCACACAACCTCACGCATTCAGTGATCGCCCGGATCTCCGCCCGCAGGACCGTATTATGGTCAGGCAGTCCAAAACAAATCTCAGTCCCTGGGTTCTCAATGTAAATTCCAGGCCCTCTCTGTCCTCTAGCTTTGATCCATCCGTGTAACATGATCTTCCAGATGCCAATACTAGGGTTCCGTCAATCCAAGACCGTGCCGGTGGCAGCGGTGCCTCGCACTCGACTTCAAGGTTTATCTCAGGTATTCGATCGGAAACCTCTTCCCTTTCTTCTAGGTAACCTATCGTTGCCTCAATTATACCGCGATGGTATGAGCTGCTCCCATCCTCAATCCATTCTCCCATCGGCTTAAGTCTCATAGCCACAGTGGCTGCCTCACGCTGAATTGTCTCTAGTGCCCTAGTGGGCGTGGTCCTCATCGCTCTGCCTATGCCAAGACACATGTTCTCTGAACCTTGGTCCTTATGTTGCACTTTTTCTCCATAGCAGTCCACCAAACTACTGAGGCGTAAGTAAGTATTGGTCTAATCACGCTCCAGTAGAGCCAGTGGGCTATCCTCGGATTCAGGCCCCATAGTGCCCAACATCTGTGAGCCTTCTCAGTACGCTCCTGAATGTGACACTTCCAATACAGTTTCCTGGCCAAGATCACAACTAAGTATTTGACCTTTCAGATATCGAAATCGTCTTATTGAGGATACGTGGTGCGTTAAATTGGCCCAATTTCGTCTTCCTCGTGAACAGGCATATTTCAGTCTTCTCTGGTTTAACATTGAGACCTCTGGGTCTAGCCCAGTCATATGTCATATTGAAGACCCTCTCGGCCCTTCTGCATAGCTTGTTCGGATCCTTACCTCCTAGAAGAATTATAACATCGTCTGCGTAGCAGACGGGTTCAAATCCCTCCTAAGTCAGCATCCGTAATATGGTGGTCACCCATAGGAGTGGCGATAAAATGCCCCCCTGTGGCGTGCCCTGTGCCTCTTTCTCCCTTATATTTATGCCATGGAACGCACAATTTATCCACCTGTTCCTTAGCATATGGTTTATCCAGTCTCTAAGGACCGGTCCCACCCGGTACTGGTCTAAGGATTGTGGATCAGTGTGTCGGACCGCACATTGTTAAAAGCCCCCTCGATGTCATTGCATACCGCCAGTGTGTACGTTTTGTCATCAAAGGATTCTTCTATTTTATGCACAACCTCGTGCAAGCCAGTCTCCACCGACCTTCCCTTGACATAGGCATGCTGTTTGTATTTGAGCAGTTCGCTGGTTGTCATACTTTTTATCATGGTGTCCACAATACGTTCCATGGTTTTGAGTAGAAAGGACGCAAGACTTATGGGTCTGTAGGCCTTTGGTGCCGCATAACTTGCCTTGCCGGGCTTGGGTATAAACACCGTCCTTGCCTACTGCCAGGCTTTCGGAGTATATGAAAGTCTTAGGCACGCGTGAAAATTTTGGACAGACGAGGCGCCAGATAGTCTGCCTCTTACTGCAGTATCGCCGGAAATATTCCATCAAGTCCGGGCGACTTAAATGGTTTGAAGCTCCTCAAGGATTCCTTCACCATAAATTCCGTTATTATAAACCTTCGATCAACATCATTATTCCAAGATTCCGGTGTCTCCGTGCGTCCCTTCGTATCCTGTTTAAAATGGCTTTTCATCAAAATCCTCAACATGTCCTCCGTTGTCTCTGCTCTCACTCCCATGTCGTCTACTAAAGTTTCAGTTTGGACATGGGTTTTTGAGAGAAACTTTTTTATCTTGGCGGCGTCATTAACGCTATTGACCTGTTCGCAGAAAAGCTTCCAGGAGGCACGTTTTGCCGCTCTGGTAATCTTATTGTATTACTTGAGCTGTGTGTAATACACATCCCAATAAACTTCCGCTTTTTTACGACGTGCTATATAGCGCATCCCAATATTTCGAATCTCCCTGTTCATCCAGGGTTTTTCTTGGGCTGATTTCCTTAAAAAAAAAATAATAATAATAATAAGATAAGGTTATTCAAAGATTGTTAAAGAATGTTTGACATTTTGAGGCTATAAACAATATTTTTCCATCTGAAAGCAACAGAAACAGTTTGCTGTCTTAGCAAAAAATATCTGCTGCCACATTTTCAACAGTGTTTTTGTTGTTGCAGCAAACATTTTTGCTATCTGAATATCTTCCTAATACCTTCAATTTGTTGCTGCGGCGCAACTGGGAATGTGCACTAAGTATATGCCTTAAAACGACTCCTTTGCTTGTCTGTAACCGCTTGAGATGTCCTTGTGATGCTGCTGCCACAGGCCACAGTTGCAACCAAAGGCAGGCAGTAGATAGGAATTGTGTGTATGCATGAATGTTGCACAATCATCCATGTACTTCGTATGCCATTTGCTTTACATTTGTTTGTTGATATGTTTACAGGCAGTTGGTTCGTGCATTGTAATTCTTGTAACAAAAAGCTATAAACATAATTTCATAAAATATTTCACAAAAGCTTTCAACACTCGCTTTCTCAGATGTGCATTGTAATTGTTGCCGTTGCGCCACTGCTTTTTCTCATACCAATGTTCTCGCTACATGCCATTGCTGTGGACTAAAAACTTGGATCGTCTATGGTATTGGCCACAACCAGCAACTCTATTATGTAACGCCCAGACCAGACCATATGGAAATGATTTAGTGATACATACTTAAACCATAAGTTACGAATACCAATTTCCTCCCATTCCAGGTATGAGTTCAATAACCCCTATTTCTGCTTCCTTTTCTGAATACTACATGGAGTGCAAAAACAGGAAACGGATTCGCACCCTATAAAAACCGGCTATCATCAATATTCATAACATTCATAGTTTAAAAATCTTCAAGGCACATATCCAAGCCTACTGATTTACTCTCATTTACTTTGGCTTTGTTGCCATTTCATTCGTTTATACCCTACCCAACTACTGTGGTACAGGGTATTACAACTTAAAGATATTGGCTATTATAAGCGAAAAAAATAGATGAACCCATTTCTTAGTATACCGATCGACTCATTCCTGATTCGACTTGGCCATGTCTGTTTGCTTGTCCGCCTTTCCGTCAAAGTTAATTTATACGCAAAGTACGTTGCAGACCGTCTTTTTCTTTGTATTTGCATATAGTGCAAAATTTGGAGAAGGTAGTCTGATGATAAATAACATTCGCTTGCATAGGCTCTAGAACTTGAATTTGGATGAAAATATATGAAATCTATATCTTAATCTAAACCGATTACTGTGGAGGTGATTTGGAAGAGTCATAAGAGAAAGTTGTGTGCCAAATTTGGTGAGGATCAGTTGACAATTGACCACATTATTGCAGTAATCATTCAAACTTCGACATAATGTAACAGTTGGGGAGCGACGAAGTTCTACATTATAGACACACTGGCAAAAATAAGGTTTAGTTTGATGTAAGTGCAAACTTTATCAAACAAACATGTCCATATGAATGCATTAAAATTGAATTTTGAATTATATCCAGCACCATGAATGAGGGGTACACTAATCTAGCTAACATTTCGAATTATTGATTGATTTATGGCAAAACAAAACGTCACAAATGAAAATTAACATCTACCCGGCTTTTGTAAAAATTATGAATTTATTGAAATTTTTGGAAACAACCGTGAATTTATTTTGGGTCGCTAAAGGATCGAGGGACTTTTGCCCCAGAAACGGACCTCTGAATCTCGTTTCTGCGCTCAGAACTAGGGGGTGCCTATAAAGTGCATTTTTCCCTAAATTTCGTCAATTCGTTGGAAACACCTCGAAATATTTATAAAAATATTCTCAATCGTCTGAGTATGCACAATTCCGTTGGAGCGAACGACGCTATCCGCATGAAATTTTGCATAGATATTTCTTATTGTGGGTCGTTTGCTGTCCAATATTGGCCATATTGGGTAAATTGATGTTAATTTATACAAGGAAATTGTAACTTAGTACTTCGAAATTTCTTTGTTGATTAATGAAAAGCGTGCTCTATACCGTACTCAATAGTCTTTGGGTATGTAGGACACCTTAATCAATTTGACAAAGGTGCTGATGAAGTTACTTGGAGTAACAGAAATCATTAGCCAAAGTGTTTTGAATAACAACACAAACTTGCTCAACTTTTATAAGTTCTGTTCTATGCTATTCTTTGAATAGAAAGCATTAAATATGATTTTGAGCTGGAAGATATTTCTAAACACAAAACTTCATGGACATTTTAAATGCAATATTTTAATAAAAGTTATAAAACGCAAATCTTTTTGATATTTTTCTAAAATTTTTCTAAAGGAGAACTTTTAATGCAATTTTTTCTAAAGATAAAATTCGATGAAATTTTCTTTAATGACAAAATTTCTATGATATGATTTCTAAAGACTAAATTTCGATAAATTTTCTCCAAAGAAAAAAATGTCTATCAAGTAATCTTAAAAGACAAAATTTCCATGAAATTTTCTAAAGACAAAATTTCAATAAAAAGTTTTCAAAAACAAAATTTTAACTTAACTTTTTTTAAAGACAAAACTTCAGTCAAATTTTATCTGAAAACAAAATTTAAAAGAAATTTTTTTAAAAACAATTAAATTGTCATTAGACATAATTTCAATTAAATTTTTTCTAAAAGCAGATTTTCAATGAATTTTTTTGTTAAGACAATTTTTCAATGAAATGTTTCTAGAGCTAGTGTTTCAATGAGAAAATTTTAATGAAATTTTTCTAAAGCCAAGATTTTAAATAAATATTTTAAAAACAAAATTTTAATGAATTTCTTTTTTTAATATAATATTTTCTCTATTTTGTCCGGAGTCGAGGTAATTTTTTTTAATCCATCTCCAGGGAAAATTGCTCGACTCCGACTCCTCAGACGTAGAAGCCACAATTTTGGTCCGATCTTTACAAAATTTGCCACGAAGTGCTTTCTTTAACGTCCAATTATGTCTACAAAATTTCATAAAAATCGGTTTAGATTTAGATAAAGCATCCATGTATATCTTCCATTCGATATGCCATTTTAAAGCTTTAGAAGCCACAATTTTGGTCCGATCTTTACCAAGTTTGACATGACGTGCTTTTTTGTCTTAGTATGTGTGCAGAGTTCCATCAAAATCGGCTCAGATTTATGTTGTGGGCTAGCAAAAAGTGGCAGTCCTTTACAGAGTCACTTTAACAATTTTAAATCCATTGTGATACCACAGTAGCAACAGACCAAGGCCTATGTGGGGATTCGAACCCAGGATCCCCGCTCTGGCAATCCGAACACGCCTCTAACTCGGTTACCAGAGTCCCTAGATTTATATGTAGCTCCCATATATATTTTTTAACCGATGTTTGCCTTTAAAACTGCGATAGCCAAAGTTTGAGACCTATCGTAAAACATCTTGCTGCTCTATTCGATATTTCAGAAAGTAAACAATAAAATTTAGGTATAGGCTCCATTCTATTTGTTAGAAGTAGAAAGTAGACTCGGTGGTGTAGGGTATTATATAGTCGGCTGCCATCTACTTTAGCCTTTCCTTACTGGTTTTGGTCTACCTATGAGAAACATTCATCTCCATTTGCCAATTGATCAATATCTCATTCACGAAACTTCCTTAAAATTTTGCTTTTGTCAATATTTTTATACCCTCCACCATAGGATGGGGGTGTACTAATTTCGTCATTCTGTTTATAACTCCTCAAAATATTCGTCAAGACCCCATAAGGTAAGTATATTCTTGATCGTCATAACATTTTAAGTCGATCTAGCCATGTCCATCCGTCTATCTGTCGAAAGCACGCTAACTTTCGAAGGAGTAAAGCCAGCCGCTTGAAGCTATGCACAATTAGTGTAGGTCGGTTGGGATTGTAAATGGGCCATATTGGTCCATGTTTTGATATAGCTGCCATATAAACCGATCTGGGGTCTTGACTTCATGAGCCACTAGAACGCGCAATTTTTATCTGATTTGGCTGAAATTTTGTATGAGGTGTTTTGTTATTTGACTTCCAACAACTGTGCTAGGAAAAGTTCAAATCGGTTCATAACCATATAAATCGATCTGAGGTCTTGACTTCTTGAGCCTCTACAGGGAGCAATTCCTATCTGATTTGGCTGAAATTTTGTTAAGAATGGTTCAAATCGGCCCATAACCTGATATAGCTGCCATATAAACCGATCTGGGATCTTGACTTCTTGAGCCACTAGAGGGCGCAATTGTTATCCGATTAAGCTGAAATTTTGCATGAGGCGTTTTGTTGTGACTTTCAACAACTGTACTAAGTATGGTTCAAATCGGTTAATAACCTGATAAAGCTGTCATATAAACCGATCTGGGATCTTGACTTCTTGAGCCTCTAAAGGGTGCACTTATTATCTTTTTTTGTAAAACGGCCTCTCCCATGACCGCCAATGACGCTGAACGCCTGGGTTCGAATCCTGGCGAGAACATCAGAAAAAATTTCAATATTTGCTGGCCAAGTTCTATGCCATTCATAGAAGCCATGTAAAAACTACTTCCCAAAGAGATATCGTATGGACATGGATGTCCCTTATCATTGAGCTTAAATATGAATTGGGCAGCACTTATTGATATTTGAGAAGTTTGCCCCTGTAAATGCAAATTTTGCCAATGGACATTCCACTAAGGAACAGGGGCAAACTTTTCACATATCAATGAGTGCAGTCCGATTCAAGTTTAAGCTCAATGATAAAGGGCTTCCGTTTTATAGCCGAGTCCGACCTTCGTGCCGCACTGCGACACCTCTTTGGAGAGAATTTTTACATGGCATAGTACCTCACAAATGTTTCCAGCATTAGAGGGGGAAAACCACCGATGAAAATTTGTTCCGATAGTCTGGCCAGGTTTCGAACCCAGGCGTTCAGCGTCATAGCGGACATGCTAACCTCTGCGCTACGGTGGCCCCCTGTTTCTTAATTAATTTATTTATTTCTCGACATAGCAAGTAGCCGGTATTAATTCTTATAAATTAAATTTTCTAGTTAAGGTGTAAGGTAAATAAATAATTAAATGACTTTTACTTCCAGAAAAAAGTATATAACAGGAGGTTAGCAAGTATAGATATAAATAAGAAAAAACAAACTGGAGAGTTTTAGATTTACAAAACAGGAAAAGGAAGAAGCTGCAACGGGTTACTGGAGCATATCGGATTTTGGATTATGACAAAATACTAGAACGAGCAGGATACAAGAGCAGGTAGTACAAGAGCGAACCGGATATAAAAACGCGCTGAATACATAGATGATTATTAGTCAATGGCGTGAGGACTTCTGGGATACAATATTGTAGTGGCAGAAACTTTCAGTTGGCAAACCAATTTTATTGGTTTCAACGCTGTCGTAGAATGGAAAATAGAATCCCATGCGGAAAATATATGACTTTCTTCATTAAACTGTTTGCAAGGTTCATTAAAATATGGGCAGTTTTAAGGGTATGAAGTGTCTTCTTGTCTTAGAAGGATCATAAAAGCTATTTTTAATTATTAAAATGTGAGGGATGACTTCTCCGTTTATAAGCTTTTCCATGAAAACAATACCAAGCATACAACGTCTATATTCCAAAGATGGTAAGTCAATCAATTTTTAAATGGTCTTCATAGGTCGGAATATCTGAAAGGGTATCAACCAACCTAATCCTCTTAAAGCGAATATATGAAATTGTTTCTGAATTGACTAAGAGACCATACGATGGAAGCCTACTAGAGCGTTGTCCTGACAAGGGAAGTAAGCAGACGTTTAGACAAAAATGAATCATTAAACTCTTGAGATCATCTTTTGATGAAACCAAGAGTATACATTGATCTACTGACAACAGAATCAATATGAGCATCAAACTTCAGCCTGCAATCAAGTATCACACCTATTAAATATTTCCACATTAAACAGTTGGTGTCCACCAATAAAATATGGCGTTATCAAGGCAGACCCTCTGTAAAAGGTAATTTTCTTGCATTTACTCAGGTTAAGAGTCATATGATTCGTATTGCACCATTTTGATAACTCGTACTAATCTCTCTGGAGGAGAGCAGAATAAATGCCAGAAGTAAAATGCAAAGTTTGCCATGAACATTCCACTAAGGAACCGGGGCAAACTTCTTACATATCAATGAGTGCAGTCCGATTCATGTTTTAGTTCAATGATAAGGGGCCTCCTTTTTATAGCCGAGTACGAACGGCGTGCCGCAGTGTGACACCTCTTTGGAGAGAAGCTTTTACATGGCATAGTACCTCACAAATGTTGCCAGCATTAAGAGGGGAAAACCACTGCTGAACATTTTTTCTGGTGGTCTCGCCAGGATTCGAACCCAGGCATTCAGCGTCATAGAAAAAAGCTTAACATCGTCGGCATACATTTTAATTTGGGAAGCGCTGATAACGGATGGTAGGTCATTAACATAAAGTGCGGTTAAAATTTATCCTATATAACTTCCCTGAGAGACAGATAAGGCAAATATAGGACGGGATAAAAATCATGAAGAACTTGATGAGTCCTATAGGATAAATGTGATGATATCCAAAAGGTTGAAACCCGTGACTTATCTTATCAAAGGCTTTACGACAATTGGTGTATATCACATCGACTTGACATCGTATAGAGAATGCCTCAAAAATGTGAGAGGTAAATTCAAGGATGTTAGTACACGTTGATCTTCCTTTAATAAAGCCATGTTGGAACACAGAAAATACAGAGCTCAGCATTTGAACGATCTTATTCTCCACCAAATTTTTCGAGCAGTTTTAGAATAGCACTAAGTTTTGCTTTTCGACTATAATTCACCTTAAGCCTTAAGCCTACTTCCTTTCTTATGAAGTGGTATAATAAAGCTACCTTTCTACAAAGCAGGAAAACATTCAGAGGATAAGGAGTAGTACAATCAATCAGTTAAAGGAACATACAACGAAATCGCACAGTTCCTTAACAGTACAGAGGGGATTCTATCTGGACCCGGATTGAAATCAAGCTTTCACGAACGAAGTGCAATCAAGACCTCATAATAAGTTTATCTTATGTTAGATATCGTATCGCGAAAGGATAACAGAGCCATGCGACGAATTCCTAATGTAGGTGGTCTCAAAAAAATGGGCTAGAAAATTCTTGATCTCAGCTGTGACAGAAGATTGTGTGTTAAGATATTTAAGGGTGTTTGGAAGGCTACTACATTTTCTTTTGGTATTGAAAAACTAAAAATTTCATAGAGTTGGCGTTAAGGTTATCTCTCATGCGATCCAAATATCATACATAGTAATCGTTACTAAAACCTTCATATCAATATCGAGCATTAAAATATCTCGCGTAATATACGTTAGAGCTATCTCTTTTAAACCTCTTAAACAGTCTGTTTCTGCAGTTTCATAGGCTTCTTAATTCTTTGCAAGACCAAGGAGAACCGGAGGTAGAGTCGCTCATAGGAGTTATTGTCACAGATAGCGTGAAACACAAACGCAATGTGTCGTAGAAAAAGGACAACCAGGTCGAATGTTCATGGGCAAATTTGCAATATACAAATGTGAAACGATTTCTTCCAATGCAATATGTTACGTCTTAAGGCCAATAAAAAAACCAGTGCCAAATTTGAACACGATCGGATGAATATAGCTATCTTTAATTTGCATTCGAATAAACATGGACAGACGGACAGCTTAATCGATTCAGAAAATGGGTCCAGCTCACTTGCCTTAGGGTGTTACAAACAAATGCATATCCTGTGTCACAGTAGTGGTGTAGGGTATAAGTATTTAACATTTTTCAGTAAATTACTTTCAATTTTTGTAAATATTTGGAGAACCTACGAAAAATTTAAGTTAGCTTACCAAGTTACCAAAAGCAAAAAAAATAAGTTAAAGCGTGCTAAGTTCGGCCGGGCCGAATCTTATATACCCTCCACCATGGATCGCATTTGTCGAGTTGTTTTCCCGGCATCTCTTCTTAGGCTAAAAAGGATATAAGAAAAGAGTTGCTCTGCTATTAAAACGATATCAAGATATGGTCCGGTTCGGAGCACAATTAAATTATATGTTGGAGACCTGGGTAAAATTTCAGCTAATTCGTATAAGAATTGCACCCATTGGGGCTCACGAAATAAAATAGAGAGAACGATTTATATGGGATCTGTATCGGGCTATAGACCGATTCAGAACATAATAAACACGTTTGTTGATGGTCATGAGGGGATCCGTCGTTCAAAATTTCAGGCATATCGGATAATAATTGCGACCTCTAGGGGTCAAGAAGTCAAGATCCCAGATCGGTTTATATGACAGCTATATCAGGTTATGAACCGATTTGAAACTTATTTGACACAGTTGTTGAAAGTAAAAATAAAATACGTCATGCAAAATTTCAGCCAAATCGGATAGGAATTGCGCCCTCTAGAAGCTCAAGAAGTCAAATCCCCAGATCTGTTTATATGACAGCTATATCAGGTTATGGCCCGATTTGAACCATACTTGGCACAGTTGTTGGGTATCATAACAAAACACGTCGTGCAAAATTTCATTTCAATCGGATAAGAATTGCGCACTCTAGAGGCTCAAGAAGTCAAGACCCAAGATCGGTTTATATGGCAGCTATATCAGGTGCTTAAAGTCCTCACAAAAAAGACCGCTTGAGGTATACAATATATCTACTGGTTTCGTAGATATACAAGTTTTAATTTATAATTGTTTTGGCCGAGATTGGCTCGTATTTTGCAATTTACGAAACACGTAGACCGATCTGCCGATTTAAGGTTTTAGATCCATAAAAACCACATTAATTATCCGATTTTGCCGAAATTTGGAAGTTGTGTTAGACCACTCAATAGCCTCCATCGATTTGGAATAGATCGGTCCAGATTTGGATATAGCTGCCATATAGAAGAATCTCTCGATTTAAGGTCTTGCGTCCATAAAAGGCGCATTTATTGTCCGATTTCGCCGAAATTTGAGACAGTGAGATGTGTCAGGCCCTCCGACATCATTCTCCACTTTGGCCCAGATCCGTCCAGATTTGGATATAGCTGTCATATAGACCGATCCGCCGATTTAGGGTCTTTGACCCATAAAAGCTATATTAATTTTTCGATTATGCTGAAATTTGTGACAGTGTGTTGTGTAAGGCCCATCGTCATCCTTCTTCAATTTGGCCCAGATTTGGATATAGCTGCCATATAGACCGATCTCTCGATTTAAGGCTTTCATAAAAGGCGCATTTATTGTCCGATGTCGGACATCGAAAATCCTTATGTTAGGCTTTTTGATATCCGTGTCGTAATGGCTCAAATCGGTTTATTTTTAGATATAGCTTTAAAAAATCCATTTTTTGTTATGCACAAGTGAACAATGACTTGTACTTATTAGTATTTGGTCCAAATCGGTACATATTTCGATATAGATGATATGGGGCATAAGGCATGCAATATTCACCGGATTTTGAAGAAAGGTGGTTCACACATACCCGAGGTGGTGGGTAGCCAAAGTTCGGCCCTAACTTAATGCCTTTTTACTTGTTTTTTTGATTAAAAATTCACTTTTTCACATTTTTTGACTTACAAGCAATCCGATGTGAACACTTTTTGGGGCAAAGTCGTTGTAAATAATGTCACATGTCTTCGTAAATTCCTAAATGTGAGGCCAATTTTGGGC
Organism: Stomoxys calcitrans; assembly: GCF_963082655.1. Lineage (NCBI taxonomy): Eukaryota > Metazoa > Arthropoda > Insecta > Diptera > Muscidae > Stomoxys > Stomoxys calcitrans. The sequence continues at coordinate 96,436,313 of NC_081554.1, forward strand.
AAAATTTCAACAAATTAAACTTAAACTGGTATATTTCCAAATGCAGTGGAGATGTTGTACACCCTCCAGCAACTAAAAAAATATTTAAAATCGGACCACAAATGAAGATTTGGCAGCCAGAAAAATTTTTGACTCTCGACATTACTGGTGAATTCCATGGAAATCGGTTCAGATTTAGATATCTAGAGTCACGGCAAGAGCATTTATTGACCCATCTTGTCAAAATTTTGTAAAACACTTTCCTCGACGACTACCACGGTATCTGAGAGTTTGCTCGAAATCGGTTCAAATTTAGGTACAGCTCCCATATATATGATTGTCTGATTTTGAGAAATATTGCAATAAAGTGCTCAGTTTTTAACTGATTCTCTCGAAATTTGGTAGGAAGATTTCCTATGACTCTCGTTATAACCTGTGAATTTCATAAAAATCGCTTCAGATTAAGATATAGCTGTCATATATGAATTTCGCCAGATTTTCACCTCAAGAACCAATGCAAGCGCATTGTTTCACCAATTTTTGCACAACGTTTTCCTTGATAACTATCACATTATCGGAGAAATTTGCTCGAAATCGCTTCAGAACTAGATATAGCTCACATATATATGTTCGTCAGATTTTGGGGTATTTGCAATAATGTTGTCATTTGTCAACCGTAGTTATTACAGTTTGAAAAAATTTGCTCGCCGAGGTCCATCAAAATTGCTTCAGTGTATTTCTAGGGTATTATATGGTCGGCACCACCCGACTTTTGCCCTTCCTTTCTGGTTTTTACTAATCGGACTATAGTGTCTTTATATAGCTTTATACACATGAAAAGACAAAAATAAACTTTTAGTAAAACCGATTATTTTTGGCTAACATTGACGAAGTATTGTTTTGCTTCATTAAAAATTTTAATTAAATTTCATACCGATAGAATTTCACTACTTCGTACACTTTATAAATAATTTCATCGAACATCTTCAAAAAGTGAAAAATAATTTTATCAAACACTATCAATATGACATGACTTTTTAACAATGTGCGGACCGAAACATTGATCCTGGATAAAGAATATGCTAAGGAACAGGTGTATAAATTGTGTGTCCCATCGCATAAATATAAGGGAGAAAGAGGAACAGGGCACTCCAATGGGTGACCTCCACAAATGACCTATTACGGATGCTGACTGAGGAGGGATTTGAACCCGTCTGCTACGCAGACGATGTTATAATACTTCTAAGGGTAAGGAACTATGCAGAAGGGCCGAAAGGGTCTTGCATATGACATTTGACTGGACTAGACCCAGAGATCTCAATGTTAACCCAGAGAAGACTGAAATATGCCTGTTCATGAGGAAGGCGAAGGTGGGCCTATTTAACGCACCACGTTTCCTTAATAAGACGGTTTCGATATCTTATAATGTCAAATACTTAGGTGTGATATTGGACAGGAAACTGAATTGGAAGTGACACATTCAGGAGGGTACTGAGAAGGCTTACAAATGGACACTATAGAGACGGCACTATGTAGACGGGCCGTAGGCTTAAAATGGGGCCTAAATCCGAGGGTAGTCCATTGGCTCTACAGGAGCGTGATGAGACTAATGCTTACTTACGACTCAGTAGTTTGGTGGACTGCTATGGAGAAAAAGTGCAACATAAGGACCATACAACAGGTTCAGAGAACATGTTTTCTTGGCATAGGCGGAGCGATGAGGAACACTCCCATTGACATACAGATTAAGTGTGAGGCAGCCACTACGGCTATGAGACTCAAGGCGATGGAAGAATGGATTGAGGATGGGAGCTGCTCATACCATCGCGGTATATTCGAGGCGACGATAGGAATCCTGGAAGGAAGGGAAGAGGTTTCCGATCGGATACCTGAGATGAACCTTGAAGTCGAGTGCGAGGCACTGCTGCCATCGGCACGGTCTTGGATTCACGGAACCCTAGTATTGCCATCTGGAAGATCATGTTCCACGGATGGATCGAAGCTAGAGATAGAGGGGCTAGAGGGCGATCACAGAATGCGTGAAGTGGTGTGGTGCTAACGCGAGGACGTCAAGTGTGAACATCTTTACCGACAGTAAAATTGCCATAAGAGCAATAACAACCAGGACAACCTACACCCTCTTTTCAACCTAACCTATCAACATGACATTTTTTTTTATCACCAAATCGATAAAAATATTATTGAACATTTGAAAAGTGTAATCAAATTGATAAAATTTTTTGTGTATAGATCAATAATCTTCCGTTTTTACGTTTTCGGTTTACATTAGGAACATTTTTATACATTTTCATCTGTATCGATAAAATTTTTATAGACATATTATTAAAAGTTGACAAATGCGATGCATGATGGGGGGTATATAAGACTTTCATTTGTAGCTTTGCAAAAAAAGTGTGTACTATTGATGCTTATTTTATAGAAAAAAAATCCATGAATAAAAAATTGGAGAAGTTGCTATCAATCATTGTTCTCTCAGCTACTTGCATGAGTTGAAGTTACATCCTGTGAAGCCACATTTTCGTGGCAATCTCACACTTTTGTGCTTCTTTTGGGATGCAGTTTTGCATTGTTTTTAAAACTCATCGCTGGGTGGTCGAGCCGTGTCCATGAGTGGTGCATTAATTTGCATGCAAAAAAAGTCGGGAGTTATTATCGTGGAATTGAGAATTCGTTCATGAAACGAATTTCATTCATAATTGTTTTGTAATCGGCTTTGTTCAGCTGTCAGTCAACCATTGATGATGTTTTAATAGTTGCATGGAATTGGATGAGTGAAGCAATTTATTGCCTGCTTGATTTATCAATTTTGTCTCTTTTCACATATGTCTTTATGACAATTTTTTCACGGAAATCCATTAGAGTCGCAACGAAATAATTGTTGTGAAAAAAGGAGCAGACAAAAAGTTCATTGAAGTGGACCAAACTGATGTCAATTGTTGTTATTTCCGAAGCTTTGGTTTCAAATTCAAGATTTCATAGTCACGGATGTTGAAAAGTTCAACATATTGTATAATAAAACAAGTAAATGCGTAAAGTTCGGCCGAAGCGAGATTTATAAACCCTGCACTACGAAATGTTTTTTGAATGACTTTATTTTAAAAGAGATTGGTTCATGCAAGAGCTATGTCATGTTATAGGACATATCGCTTGTACTTGTCATCGCTGTTTGAAATCATAACAGAACATCAGTTGCAAAATTTCAGCCAGATCGAATGTTAATTACGCTCTCCGTTCACCTCCTCAATATTAGACTGTTCTGAAAAAAATTTCTTTCAATATCACAGTATGGATTCCAATATCACAATATGCTTTGCTATAGATTTGAATTAACTATTCATATGTTGGACAATCAATTAGTGCAACCATGAGACTTTTCATCAATCCATCAAGAGATGATTGGTTTTTATAGATCTCGGAAGCGAGAAATGTCAATAAGACTCACAACTTCAATTAGCCTTCGCATGTCTTACAACTCGAAATCGCAGGCGAACGACCTTTGCCGTTGTTGATGCACCAGAATATGACATGATGACAAGCGCAGCTAAAACCGAATTCCAATAATTTCGGAAGTGGAGTAATCCTGTCTGTCTGTGCCCTTCTGCACGTCTCTTTTGACATGTGCCGGCGGTTGTTTTCTTCTGCGTAGACGATTGGTGGTGTGAACCTTTTAAAATTCCACACATTTTCTCATAAAAATCTCCGTCCCATTTGCGGCTGATCCGAATGGAACCAATATCCTCTGCGATCAAAAAACATTTTATTTTGGAGCATTTAAAAATACTTTATTTTTTGCTATAATAGAGTATGTGGGGAAAGTGCGCCCAAAACACTAAATGGATGGGTGTAAGAATGAAAGCAAAACATTCGCCTGTCGTCTATCAATTATGGCCATAAATAAAAATTCTATTAGAACGAAGAACGGGAGGTGACTGAGCCCAGAGCAGAACTGGAGCAGCCCAATTGCAAGAGAATGTCGTACAACTGATGTTCATTCAGTTGGCGGCGGAGGTTAATATGTATGCACCAGTCTTCGTGTATCCCAGCACTGCAGCATCTGTTCGATACATGGGCTATGTTTTTTGTTGTTGTTATCATTATTGTGGGATAACATAAAAATTAGACGCGTCCATTAGTAGAAGAACGCAAAAGGTGCAGTGACTGCGGACGATAATGTGCCTTATTTATGTCTGCAATGGATGCACTCAAAATGCAGTGCATTATTATTACTCCCCTTCGCCAGGTTACACCATATCCATTGAAGAAGTTCTTTGGTACATGATTTGTTGCCTCAGCACATTTTACTCATACAATATGTACATTAGACTGTCTCATGCTTTAAAGAAAAATCCATTTTCTGCATATATAAAAAAATACTCTCCAGTGGAAGTATGTACGGATTGACTCAGAAACACTTCCCGATTTGTTAACCAATAATCATGAAATTTTCCAAATATAAATTTTTTAGCCCAAGGATAAAGTCTATGAATTTTTTTTCAGATTGAGATATATGTATAAGGCGGACAACATCCGCCTTTTACTCCTCTCTTCCTAATCTTGAAAACGCAATCCCAAATCGATCTTGGTGGCAAAAGGTCTATGACTTTCCTTAGTCTACCCACCGCATCTATACTATCCAGAACGGAACTGCGGCCGTTCCCGTTCTTCATCAGCATGCCGAGGTCCCTCAGTCTAAGCGTTGCCTTGGTACCACAGTTCAGACTATGGACCTCAATAGATTACATATCCAGCATCGTTTCCAAATCTACCAGTGGTGTGGACCTTAATGCTCCAGCGATTTCGATGCAGACCGGTATTTGAGCTCCCTGGAATGCCTTGATAGGAGTCGTACTTTCACAGCTTTCCATCATTATCTCCTAGTTAAAAGTTGCCTACTTTTCACACATTTAGGAGCTACATTTTGCTGGACTATGTACCCACTGGGTTTCAGGAGTTTAGGGTGGTTTTTATCCCGATAGCGGGAAACCGAATCATTTTCTACGCAAGGACCACAGACCAATTAATCTCTCATCATTCATTTTGAAGGCTTTGGAGTGCGGCTACCTTCACTGGAGTGCGGCTATCAGCATATGTACACTAAGGGTCGGTCGGTTGACAGTGCCCTTCATAATGTGGTTGGCTACATCGAAGGGAATTTTGGGAAAGGGCGACTTCGCTCTATCGTCCTTCTACGACATATAAGGGGTTGGAGTCCATACATGACGTTCTGTTGGTCTGGAAGGTCCCTCTATTTTGGTAAATTGGGTTGATACGATGCTGAAAGGCTGGATTGTCAACGCATCACTGGCAAAGGGCTTGGTAAGAAATATTGTGACCAGAGGAACTCCACAAGAAGGGGTCTTATCTCCTCGATTGTGGCTTTTGATGATCAATGGGATTCTTAAGTCTTTCGCGGAGGAGAGGGTGAAAGTCGTTGTCTACGCGGCCGACGTCGACATCATAGTGGGTGGCCGTTTCCTCTCTACTATTACGGACCTTGTTCAGGAAGCTGTCCGGATGGGCGAGGGCCAAGAGGCTTGTTCCTTTTCACCAGGTAGAAGAAACTGGGGTTTTAAAGGGCCTCTCCAGGATGGAATTGACCTACCGCTCTCTTCGGAGGCCAAGTACTTGGGCGTGATTCGTGACCATAAACTAAGTTGGAGAAGAAACCTCGAAGACAGTGCCTAAAGGGGACCGCTCTACTCCTTTCGTAAATTTATGGTGTTTACTGCGGTTGTTCGGTGAATTCTTCACCTATGATTGTCTGGTGTGACATATAGCTCTGAACAATTGTGTTCTTTGCAGGATGATCGAGAAGGTACAGGGTGCCGTGACTGCTAATCTCAGAGCCAAGAAGAAATGATCCGAGAGAGGCACTGAATGCCGTTCTCGATTTTCTGCCTTTGCACCTATATCATATGTGTGTAGCAACAAAGATCGCCATGAGACTTAGGGAGTCAGCTATTCTGTTCTTCATTTCTGCGTCATTCTTCTGTTCTGCGGGGCGATGATGATGCCGCGTGGCGCCATTCTATATGCGGCGCGACTGTATATATACCAGGGGAGTCTTTCCTTGTGACGGTTTGGAAGTCGTTTTCTCGAAAAGGGATCTCTGGCTGTGGGGCATCCCGCTTTTCCCGGGACCCTCTTTATATACGGATGGGTCTAAGTTGGATGGGGACTCTGGAGCAGGAGTCTTCTTTAGACTCCTTAGAGTCAGAAAACGCTGAAGACACTGACGTGCTGTAGGCTCTAGAGTGCAAACGGCCCTGTGACTGAATATTTCGCAAAACAGGACTACGTCTAACCTGGGTTGAGAAATTATGATTTAGGACTGCATATAGGAGTCCTGACTGGTCATTGCAATGCCAGTTTCTTGACTTCACGCTGGGAGCAGGTAGAGGCGGACTTCTGCACGATGTGCGATGACAAGGAGGAGTTGGAAAAGGTCGAGCACCTGTTGTGTTACAGCCCCGCAATAGCCAGGAGAAGACATAGGATAATGGGTTAATTCCTCTTTGACAGTCCGGATTTCCAACAGGCTCGTAGCCCTCTTATCATTATGGAGTTCTGTAAAGGCCTGAATTTACTGACTGGATCAGACTCTCCGCGGTGAGTTATTTCTTATTTTCTTATGCGTTGGTTTCGTTTTCTGTTTTGTATCGTTCTGTGGTGTATGTTTATCTATTTTTTTCCTCCTTCTTATCTACGTTCTTTCAGGGTGAACACAGTGAACTGAAAGTCTCTGAGTGAAGCGGATGGTAACCGAGGTTGGTAATACCATCGCGGTATTACCGATCGGATAACTGAGACGACACTTGAGGTCGAGTGCGAGGCATTGCTGCCAACGGCACAGTCTTGAATCGACGGAACGCTAGTATTTCCTTCTGGAAGGTCATGGATAAAAGCCAGATGACAGAGTGAGCCTGGGAGTCTACATTTAGAACCCAAGCATCTGTTTTAGACTGACTGACCAATGGAATGAAAAAGTAGAGAATTTAACAGTGAAGGCCAGAGGACTGCCGTCAAAAAATTTGGTACACCCGAAGCCCTTAATTCGGACTGTGACGACCTTAAACGTCTCAGTCCGAATTTCTTCAGGAGCAATGGGAGGCGGTTGTTCTCCAAGGACTACATTCACCCGGTTGTCTCCTAATGGCGGTGGTCCACATGAGAGCTGAGGAGACAGCCCGTCGCAGTTCGGAGGGTGACATTCTGACAGATCTGAATATTATCCCACTGCGTGTCACAAAGTTGCCGAGACCACAATGGCGCTGCATAACTTACCACAAACCGGCCAATAGCTTTGTACGTGGTCAACAAGGTTTCTTTGCCTGCACCCCAAGTGCTGCCAGCATGCGACTCAAGGACCTTGTTTCTACTTTTGACTTTATCGCAGATTGCTGTGGCATGTGGGAAGAATGTGTAAGAGCTGTCAAATGTGACGCCAAGAATTTTGGGACACTAGATGGTCGGAATCATTTCTCCATCGACCATCACAGTCAGCTCAGTATTCATCTCACGCGTATTTGTAGTGAACAACGTGGCTGAAGATTTGGTGGCGGATATCTTCAGATTTCTTGCAGCGAAATATGAGGCAATTTCGATAAAGTAGACGGTAGACGGTGGGGGTCTGATGCCATGATCGTACAATCGTCCGCATATGATACGATCTCTATGCCATCTGGAGGGGGTGGAATGGAGGATAGGTAGAGGTTAAACAGTGCTGGAGATATCACACCACCTTGGGGAACTCCTTGTTTCACTCTACTGTGCTTCGACTTCTTATCCCTAAATTCCACAAATGACTGGCGACCACACAGATAATTCGCGACCCATCGTTTCAGATGGGCTAGCTGGAGGCACGTGTTGGCGATGTCCTCAAATAATTTGGCATGACTGACCGTGTCGAATGCCTTCGATAGTTCCAGTGCCACGAGGACCGTCCTATCACATGGCCTGGGCTGATTGAAGCCAATGCAAATGTGTGCGGTGATAGCATGCAAAGCTGTTGTTGTGCTGTGCAGTCTCCGAAATCCATGTTGATGCTCGGCGAATGGAAATTCTCCTACGAGGCTCGGGAGGAGTAATGCCTCAAGCGTCTTTGCCACTGGTGAGAGAAGGGAGATCGGTCTGTACGACTCCCCCAAACTCGGGTCTTTTGCAGGCTTTAGTAGCGGGATCACTCTGCCCATTTTCCAGACATCGGGAACTTGTAAAACTTATTGCACAAATTAACTTAGTGGAAGCACTAAGGTGTACTTTACGTAAAATTATAGGGGCCATTGAAGATTGATCGGATAATCGGTTTATATATTAGATAAACGAGTGATTAAGGCAATACTTAACATGGCTGTAACTAACGGTTAATAATTGCAGTTTCGATCAACGTAAGATGTCAAATCGAGATATTGGTTTTTTTGGGAGCTATATGAAGCATGACTAAATCTATTTAGAATTGCAAAATGACTAAGAATATACAAATATTTTATAATGTCGCAAATCAATATTTCTAGGTGTTACCAATGGAATGACTAGATTAGTATACCTCCCTTCCAATAGTGGTGTTCATAAAAAACACACATTTCGGAAATGGTGTAATATCAAATGACTAGTTTGTGTCCACTGTAAAAACAAAAGCATTGTGTCTGCATTTAGTTCTGCATTTTTTTTTTTATTCTGCATTATTTTTTTTTTGTTTTGCTACTGGAAAATTGTTTTAGTGTGTGGTGTGGCAGCCGCTTGTTTCGTGTTGGCCTTTGACTTTTCCAGTATGGTGGTGGGGTGGTGGGGGGTTCGGCTGTTGAAGCTTTTAAAAAATCCTTGGATATTCATAAGAATGACTATGGGGATTTGTGGATATTTTCCAATATTTGTTTGTTTATTTTTTTATGGACGGAACTACATTTGGTGAGATGTGTTAAACATTTTAACACGTCATCGTTTCGTGTCTGTCAATCTCATAATTAGAGTGCCAGTGTTTTACATGGCATCGTGTCAGTAAAATGTGGTTCATAAATTCTGAAAAGCGCAAATATCCTTTCCCTTATTCATTCCAATGCAATGAAAACAGAACTCGGAATTTACGAAAACATTTTAAAATCACATGTGTGATGAATGTGGAACAGAGAACAATGTTAATAATTATTATCTTATAATCATAATTTCTTTAATTTGTGTTCCCAATGAAAAATCACAGCTAGGTTTAGATTATGGTTTAGGTAAGAATGGCAGTCTTTTACAGACTCACTTAGACAATTTTAGTCCATTGTGATACCACAGCAGCGACAGACCAAGCCCCCTGGTGGGAATCGAACCCAGGACTCCCTCACTGTCAATCAGAACACGCTACCAACTCGGCTACCGGGGCTCCTAATGTCACAGTCAAGAAAAATCAAGTTACTCGTTACAATCCACACTTCTTACAATGGAATATGAAGGCGAAGAGGAGTTTCTGACAGAAATTCTGTGGGAATTGGTGAGGCATCTATGTTGCGCAAAATGCTCGCGAAGAATGCCATCATTCCTAGCTCCCTAAGCAGGGAGGACGGGACTTACACTGAGAGTGGGCAGGAGACGGTGGAACTTTGGATGGAGACTCACATCCCAGGTGGCCAGGAAGAGGTCGGCGATCAAGATATCGCAATACCTGCATATGTGGCCCTAACGGATGACCTTATCAGGGATTTCGTTGATGAGGAGAAGATAGTGTGGGTGGTCCGCACTTTCCGGCCATTTAAGTCGGCCGGACCTGACGGAATTATCCCGGCACTGCTGCGGGAGTCCCTTGGTTTCACCCTGCCCTGGCTTGAGCGGATCTTCCGAGCGAGCCTGGCATGGTCCTATATACCGGGGGCATGGAGGGAGCTCAAGGTGGTCCTTATCCCCAAGGCGGGAAGAATAAACCACAGTACGACGAATGATTATAGGCCTATTAGTCTGTCATCGTTTTTGCGGAAAACACTGGAAAGATTGATTGAACTAAAGGTGAGAGGGGGACTTACGCCGGAAAAAAATCAGTAGTAGGTCACAAAGCGCATACCTCAAATGCAGGTCGGTGGAGACGACCCGAGATGGTACAGGAGGTCGAGACGTCTCTCTTTGGCGGCCTTCTTGGATATTGAGGGGGCCTTCAATAATGTGGAGAAATGATCGATATTCGCCTCACTGGACCGCACGGGTATTCACCCCATAATCTCCCAGCGGATCAATAAATCAATATGTTGCACATTAGGGTGCCCCAATTTTTAACGGTTGGTTAGTATTTTCTGGCAATTCAAGTTGACCTACCCTATTGCACATGCCTGCAAAACCTGAAAAATAAAATTTGCAAATAGAGTTAAAGCTGTGGACTGGAAATGTTGTAAGCTTCTAGCCAGCGGCACTAGCTGCTGCGCAAGCAACTAAGTATTTTCTAATCAAACAAATCGCCGACTTAGCGAACGAACCTTCCATCGTTTTCAATGCTTTGATATTTGTATACCTCATGCTGTTTAAAAGCGATGAGGATGGTTGTTTTATGCAGGCAACCAACTTCCTCTTCTAAAGTGTCAGGCTACAGGCAAATTTTGTGAAACAACAAAAATGTCAACAACAACACGATTCATTTTCGTTTTAGTTTACTTGCAAGGCAAAAAATGAAGGTTCTTGACTGATTTTATGGCGGTGCTAGTAATTAGCCAGGCTCAAATGATTTTGCAAATTTTAAATCATTGCATTGCCACTTTACTGGATTAATGCCCTTTTTGCCAACTAGGCCTGGGGGTTCCACCTCACCATTTGTTGGCCAGGCGGATGTTATATTCGTCCGATTGTAGGTTGCCGCCACCGCCGATCAGGTGTTTTTCCCACTTTTGATGTAAACTCTGCACACAAAAGTGAAGTGCCCACAGTGATGGTGAACTTTTCATTCTGATGTCTTTATTATAGCCCTGAAAATGGAGATCTCCAAACAGCGATTAAAACCCAAATGATATGGAAAAAATCATAAATCATCAAAAATTGTTTGATCTCCGAAACATTGGGAGGAGATAGACAAAACGACAGACGGACAAGTGAAAGACGTACGCCTTCTTTTGATCTTTTCGAAAGACGAAACGTACGTCAGCTCCACCAAGGAAAAGTGGTAACAAAACGAGTGATTGTTGTATTAGCCGCATTATGGACGGATGAATGGGTCGCCGCTTAACTAAGTGCTGCTGGCTTCGATGGCTGGTTGGTTGGTTGTTTGGTTGAGTGAATGTTTGCATGATTGGCTATTTAAATGACTCGGCAAAATAGGAATGGCTTCATCGAGGATGGTTAGATATGTCTGGGAATATTTTTCTATATGCGAATATATTCCACTTCTTTTCATAACAAATGCAAAAACCTTCTTTCAGAAAAAGAACATGTTATCAGTGACCCAGTTAGGAAACCAAATCTGATCCAAGCATTGCAGTTTTGCCGAACGGCTAATCGTATGACAGAAGAGTAATACCACTTATAAAAGATGTTAAAATTGGTGAAATATTCATAAATTTTGTTTGCAAATAGCAAGGCGTTTAACGCTGCACAAGAAAAAAAAATAAAGCTCATCGTAATCGGATGAAATATATGTCATCTGTGCACTCAACAAGCGAAATCGGGCGATCGGTTTGAAATGATCAACAACTATTCGATTAAGCCGGAGAGGCCGAGAGTTGTCAGGAGGTATATACGATCGGCTCAAGGCTGAATGTGGGCACCGGAACCCGAGTTTTTATTGAGTTCGCAGCAGTTTGGATGAATTAGTGTGGCGTTTTAGCTGGCGGCCATATTTGCGATCTTGAATACCATTTCGAAGCAGTCAAGGCTGATCTGTATCGAAAAGAGGAGAACATTGCTTATCCCGGGAATGAAACATCATACTCTTAAGCTGCTGATACTCGTAAGAAATTTGATAGCTCACTACAATGTCAAGATGCGAATCTACAGCTGGGTGTAGGGAGAGGCGAACCTTTCGGTTTTTTGTGGGTATTGGTAGGCGATGGTTGCGTATACAATATATTTTTTATTCCTCTGCAATATCACGAAAAAGGCCTGTATTGTCATCATACACATAGTTCTCTTGTCGCTCTGGAATACAAATGCAATTATTCCAGCAGGAGGATAAATGAACATAAGTTTGTGATAAGCAAATTAGTCGGTAAACATCTTCAATGGAAATCAGATATCTAACGCGAAAAAGGATGCAACCCTTTTTAGTAGACAATTTGAGTGACAAGGCGAAAAGGAGCATTCTACGGAAAACAACGAAGTTCCCAGTGGACGAAGAACCAAAAATATTCGGAGACGAAGATGTAGCGGAGTAATAAGAAGCGCCTGGTCATCGAAGTTTATGGACCCTGACAGAATATCAATGATAATGATGAAACATCTCACGAATTAGGAGTCAAATACATGATGGACAACCTCAATCTACTTATCTCAACCACTATTAAAGTGGTAATTTTATACACTCCACTATAGGATGGGGGTTTACCAATTTCGTCATGCTGTTTGTAACACCTCGAAATATGCGTCTGAGACCCCATAAAGTATATATATGCTTGATCGTTATGTCATCATAAGTCGATCTAGCCATGTCCGTCCTTCTGTCCGTCGGTCCGTCTGTCTTTCGAAAGCACGCTTACTTTCGAAGGAGTAAAGATAGCTTGATCTTGACTTCTTGAGCCTCTAGAGGGCGTAATTCTCGTGCGATTTGACTGAAATTTTGCACGTGGTGTTTTAGTATCACTTCCAACAACTGCGCTAAGTATGGTTTAAATCGGTCCATGTTTTGATATAGCTACCATATAAACCGATCTTGGGTTTTGACTTATTGAGCCTCTAGAGGGTGCAATTCCCGTCCGATTTGACTGAAATTTTGCACGTGGTGTTTTGGTATCACTTTCAACAACTGTGCTGAGTATTATTAAATTCATATAAACCGAACTTGGATCTTGAGTTCTTGAGCCACAAGAGGGCGCAATTCTCATCCGATTTGGCAGAAATTTTGTGCAACGGTTTCTCTCGTGATCTTCAACATACGTGTCTAATATGGTCTGAATCGATCCATAGCTTTATACAGCTCCCATATAAACCGATTTTGCTTCTTGGGCCCCTACAAGGTGCAAATCTTATCTGAATGAAATGAAACATTACGCAAAGATTTCTACAATGTTCAGTATTCAATAGTGGTCCGAATCGGACTATAACTTGATATAGCTCCAATAGCATAACAGTTCTTATTCGATATTCTTTGTTTGCCTAAAAAGAGATGCCGCGCATAGAACTCGACAAATGCGATCCATGGTGGAGGGTATATAAGATTCGGCCCGGCCGAACTTAGCACGCTCTTACTTGTTATAGTAATGCCTTGGGTGTGGAAAATGGGTTAGATCTTCTTATTTTCAAACCAGGCAAACATTTGAGGCGCTACTCCTACCAAGTTTAAATCCGTCCCTACTTCCAACAGGACATCGCATGAATTCAGAAAGACGCACAGCACATTGTCGGCACTTACCATCACCATCCTACCTATCAGCTACGGCCTGAACCTAAAAGGTCCTGTAGCTGAAACTGTCTCGTGGCCGCTGATCTTTCAAAGGCATTTGATACGGTCAGCCTTTAATGTCTTCATCGAATCTGATCTCCCCAGCTCGACGATGAGGTGGATTGTGAACCACATGTGCCAGTCACCAGTCGTACGTAGACTTAGAAACACGAAGTCGAAGCCCCATAGAAACAAGAACTTCCTTAGGTGGGAGTGTTCTACTCGCTCCTCTCTAACCTCTACCCCTCAAATGTCCCTACAGCACCTACTGACTTGGAGATAATATGATACGCGGATGACTGCCCAATCCCGGCAAAGGGAATAACATCTATGAGCTATGTGAACGAATAAACATTTATATCCAGAACCTTTCGGTTTCAGAAGTCGCAACTTGGGTAATAAACTATTAGCTATATAAACGAATAAATATTTATCTTCAGAACCTTTCAGCTTCAGTACGCGCAACTTGACAATCCCTACCACAAAAACGTCAGCCACTCTATTCACTACCTGAACGAAAAGGTTTCAATGAATCTTAAAGTCGTAGGCAATGGACAAAGAATTGAAGTCACAGTCAATGGACAAAGAATTCCGCAAAATCCATAGTGGTGGGTTCCCAAGATTCCACCCGACCGAATATAACAAATTTTTACTTGTTTGACTTATCCCAGACAGTCGAGGGTCACCTCTGGTATTTTTGGGTGATTGATTCCAGAGGTGACCCTCGAATGCCTGCGATAAGGCAAACAAGTAAAAATGTGTTATGTTTGGTCGGATCGAATCTTGGGAATCCACCACTATAGATTCTGTGAAAAATTTCAATCCACCACTATAGATTCTGTAAAAAATTTCTCTTAACATGTGTACATTATGTACCGAATTTCTGTAAAGGACTTTGAAGAGCGATTTGGAGCGTACACGGTTGTTGGAGGTCATAACAGAACAATACGTGCAAAATTTCAGTCTAATTGGATGGCAATTGCCATTTCCAGGGGCTGAAGAAGTAGAGAAACCTACAGACTTATCAAAATAAAGACCCAGGACCGTCCGGGACTGCCTACAAATGACATACAAGGACAATCAACACGAAGGAATCAAGATGCAAAAAGTTAAACATCACAGTGAGCTTCTCTCTAAACAACTACCCACAGGAGAATCACCCGAATTTCAAACTTACTGAGCAACAAATCCCACCAAAACATATCCGGGAAAATAAAGGGACAACATATTTACAACATCCTTATACGGAACAGCTTAGCAGAATATTCTTCAGGATACTGAATCCAATGCGACTTCATCATACCAGACGAACATAGAACTGGGTGGACGATAGCCACCAATTCCAGATAATGAGAAAGAGCTACATAGAAAAACCAGAGCAATAGTTGCCCAATGGTATAGGGAACTAATCTCTTCTCGCTCAAAGACAATACCATATCTAATAAGGCCCAGCATACAACACGGGACCCCGTGACAAGAATCACCTATTCACATGCATGTAGAAACCAACTTATCTAATCTAACACAATCACTATGGACCGTTCCAATTGAAGCGGTTAGATTCTTGGAGACGGCAGCCGAGTCCGAATGATATTGTAATGAATAAATTTGTATAATTACGGCGAAAGTGCCTATGACTAAAATTTCAAATGCCATAGAAAATGGAATAGTTTATATTAGAGATACAATATATTCCGATATGATCCACATTTGAACCCAACTTGTTTATGAAGAAAAATCATTCATATTACCAAGTTTGACTTTGAGTGTTTGACATTTAATCAAAAAACAGACAGACGGACAGACTTATTCTACTACAATCAAGTTAGTTTTTTACTTTAGTGGTGGTGAAAGAAATCTAAGGGAAAAACATCTGTTATTATATTTCATCCGTTTCGCATTTAACTGCTTAAATTTTTTAAGCAGTTTAAGGAGGAGTTTCCCTGACGAGTACTGAACAATCAGTGAAGAGATTTATTTCCTTAGATATAATTTACTCCTACCTTTCATTACGTTCTTACATTCAAGACTGCCCTCGTCATCCGGTATATTAGCTATACTCATTTGTGGGAGAAACAAGAATACTGACCGCTCCATTAGCCGTCGTGGTCGCCATTAAATTACAATAAATTTGCGTTTAAATGCGCCTACTTTTTCCAAAATATCCAAAACGGAATGAAATACTCTCTTGGCTTGGGCAGCAGGCAAAGGTAATGCCTTTAGCCATGCACACGATCGCTTGTCCGTCCAGTCATCTGTCTCATTGTTCATTCGACATTCGCTTGCAGCTAAGACGAAGACGTTTGATCGACATTTGCCTTGGAAACGAAAGAAATGTCAGATAAACGTTAAGCGTTAAACACTTTGTTGAGGCTCCTCTCCTCAGGCAGGCTGGATGGCTGACTGTCTGGGCTGTCCGGCTGGTCGAGAGTAATTTGTGCAGCTAATCCCAATAATTTACACTATCAGTGGCAGTCATCTTGTCTCGTTCGCCTTCTTTAAAGCTTTGATGACTTCCACATATTCGTGGCGTTGACTCGCCTTCTCCATGCCACGGCGGTAACTTATTCTCTGTCTCCCAGGTATTAACTGGCGTCACAATGCGTGCGGCAGTGGAATCAACGCTATACGGGTATGTAACATATTTGACCGTAGTTGCAATGTTTTAAGCTCTTAATTCATTTAGGTTCCTTCCATCTCTCACTGGGTGTGTACTTTGATTCGACTCGAATAACTTTTCAATCTTTTTGACATGTATTATTTGTGAATAATAAATCCGGTTTCGATAGTTAAATTCGTTCAAAAGGTGAATTGTGCCACTAATATCGATGTCATCGGTCCAAGAATAACCGAATAATAATAGAAAGGAATCTGCCAAAATGTGTCTGGCACTAAAACTATGTAAACTCATTATACTGGGGTACAGTGGAAGTTGACTACTATAACTTTGTAGTAGTCAGCTTTTAATAGCTCAAGAAGGCTATTCTGGGGATCGCTCTATATTGCAGTTATAACCAAATATGGTCTGATTCGGGAAATTATACGATTGTGAGTCTACAACTACGGTAGCACAGGATATTGAATTTTTTTGTTACACCCAAAGAAGAACATATTATAATATCCAAGATTAAGTAAACGGATTGATTCAGAATCGCTTCATGGAGGCCGAATCTTATATATCCTCCACCATGGATCGTTTTAGTCAGCTCACTTTAAAGGCAAACAAGGATAATTGATATGTATTGCTAGGCTATGGATTGGAGCTACCTCAGATTATGGACCCATTCGGACCATATATGGTTTGGCTATTGGAAACCATAGTACAATTCGTTGTGCAAAATATCAGCCCAATCGGATAATAACTGCGGCGACTAGACGCTCAAAAATACAATCGGAAGATCGGTTTATATGGAAGCTATATCAGGTTATGAACCGATTTCGATCTTGCTTTCTTGAGCTACTAGGCTAAAATCCGATTGGCTAAAATTTAGCACAAAGTGTGTGATTTTAATTTGCAACAACTATGCCAAGTACGGTCTAAATCGGTTCATAACCTGATATAGCTTCCCTATGCACCCAGCGGTGCAATTCTTATTCGATTTGGCTGCTCCCATGACCTCCAACACACATGTCAAATACGGTCTGAATCGGTCTATAGCCTAATACAGCTCCCATAAAAACCGATCTCCCGATTTTTATTGTTGAGCCCCTAAAGAGCGCAATTCTTATCCGAATTCGCTGAAATTTTATACAATGACTGCGACTATGGTCTTCAACATTCAAATAATTTATGGTCCTATTAGGACTATAACTTGATATAGCCAAATAGTATAGTAATTCTTATCCGTAATCCTTTGTTTGCCTTAAAAGAAATACCGGTCAAAAAACTCGACAAATGCGATCCACGGAGGAGGGTATATAAGATTCGTCGCGGACGAAGTTAGCTCGTTTTTACTTGTTTATTGTAAAGTTGGTTTTTGCAAATTGTGGTCGCTACAGATTGTAGGAACTGACCTATTGGCGGTGACATTGTTCATTAGGTCAGAGCTAAATTTTGTACTGCTTACCAACGTACTGTTTATTGGCCGATCCCATGGTACAGTTAAGAAGTAGCGTCATTAGCACAGCAACAAAAATCTACCACCAATGAAACTACCTTGAGTGGCAAATGCCGTAATTTGAAGTGTCAAAGAAGTTTTAGAAATAAACTTTGTTTTTCAAATTCTCTTCTTCAAATCTGTTTTATATTTGTATTTTTATACCCTCCACCATAGGATGGGGGTATACTTATTTCGTCTTTCTACAATATTTGTTGCACCTCGAAATATACATCTAAGACCCCATAAAGTACATATATTCTTGATCCTCATGACATTTTAAGTCTATCTAACCATGTCCGTCCGTCTGTCTGTCGAAGGCTCGATATCTTTCGAAGGGGTAAAGCTAGCCGCTTGAAATTTTTCGCAAATACATTTTTTTATTGTAAGTCAGTTGGGTTTGTAAATGGGTCAAATCGGTCCATGTTTTGATATAGCTTCCATATAAACCAATTTTGGCTCTTGACATCTTGAGCCTCTAGAGGGCGCAATTCTCGTCAGATTTGACTGAAATCTTACACGTAGTGTTTTGGTATCACTTCCAACAACTGTGCTAAGTAAGGTTTAAATCGGTTCATAACCTGATATAGCTGCCATATAAACCGATCTTGGGTCTTAACTTCTTCAGCTTATATAGATTCTTATCCAATTTGGCTGTAATTTTGCACGTGGTATTTTAGTATTACTTCCAACAACTCTGCTTAGTATTGTTCAAATCGGTTC
This sequence comes from Stomoxys calcitrans, assembly GCF_963082655.1. Classification (NCBI taxonomy): domain Eukaryota; kingdom Metazoa; phylum Arthropoda; class Insecta; order Diptera; family Muscidae; genus Stomoxys; species Stomoxys calcitrans. Next base: position 96,454,685 of record NC_081554.1, read on the forward strand.
ATAGCCTGGCATAGCTGCCATAACTTGGAATATACCGGTCTTGGATCTTGAGTTCTTGAGCCACTAGAGGACGTAATTCTAATCCAATTTAGCTGAAATGTTGCATAAGGTGTTGTGTTATGATTTGCAATTACTGTGCTAAGTATGGTGCAAATCGGTATATAACCTGATATAGCTGCCATATAAACCGATCTGGGACTTTTGAGCCGCTAGAGAGCGCAATTGTCATCCTATTTGGCAGAAATTTTGTACAAAGGCTTCTCTCATGACCTTTAACATACGTGTTCAATATGGTCTAAATCGATCTATAGCTTGATGCAGCTCCCATATAAAACTATCTCCCGATTTTGCTTCTTGTTTTTGTTAAATCTTACTTAGCTATGCCAGGCTATACTAAGCAGAGTTGTTGGAAGTAATACTAAATAAAACACCACGTGCAAAATTACAGCAAAATTACAGCCAAATTGGATAAGAATCGCGCTCTATATAAGCTGAAGAAGTCAAGACCCAAGATCGGTTTATATGGCAGCTATATCAGGTTATGTACCGATTTGCGCCATACTTCGCGCAGTTATTGGAAGTCATAACAAAACACCTCATGCAAAATTTGAGCCAAATCGGATGAGAATTGCGCGCTCTATTGGCTCAAAAAGTCAAGATCGAAGATCGGTTTATAAAACAGCTATACTAGATTATGAACCGATTTGAATCATACTGCACACATTTGTTGGAAGTAATGCCAAAACACTACATGCAAATTTTCAGTCAAATCAGACGAGACTTGCGCCCTCTAGAGGCTCAAGAAGTCAAGACCCGAGATCGATTTATATGGCAGCTATATCAAAACATGGACCGATTTGGCCCATTTAAATCCCAACCGGCCTACACTAATAAAAAGTATTTGTGCAAAATTTCAAGCGGCTAGCTTTACTGTTTTATCAAGCCTTTGCGAAATCAAAACAAAAATAAAAAAAAATTTACTCAGCTGTTCGCATGACCTCACCTTATAAGTGCATCCTGGTCATCTTAAATCTTAAACTTTCAAATCGTTCAAAACGTATTTGTCTTTGCAAATGTATTAATTTTATAGTGATAGTTTCGGCGAACTAGCTTGCTAGTATGTTGATGAAATTATTTGTTGTGCGCTCATTTTAATTTGCTCTAAAACGAGTTTTATGATTTCATCAAGTGACTGTTAGTTCGAACAATTGGTTTTAAATAAATTTTATTTCCATAAAATTTACGCAAACAAACTGAGAACATTTAGAAACTATAGTTCTTAAATATTAAAACAAATAAAAATCGGCGGAAGTTCGGACGGGCAGAATCTTGGGTACCCACAAACATGGGTTCCGCTAAAAATGAGTCCTATTAACTGAGTTTGTATTTGGATTATTTTATAGCAAACAAATCTGGATTTTATTGAGGCTTCAATGATCTCTTGAATTCATATCGGGGTATCGGTACCTGATCGGATAAAACTTGGCGCTGATGTTGTAAGTCATAACATAGGTTTTAGGGTCAAACTTCAAGCAAATCAGGTGAAAATGTAGGCTTCTAGGGAATCAAGAAGTCAAGTCGGTTTAAGTGGGGGCTATATTTGCTTACAGACCGATTTGAATCGTACTTGGGGTGGGTATTGGAAGTCACAATACTCGTCTTTGTTCCAAATTTCAGCCAAATCGGATGAAAGTTTAGGTTTCTATGGGCTCAAGAAGTCACATCGGATAGAACTTGGCGCTGATGTTGTAAGTCATAACATAGGTTTTAGGGTCAAACTTCAAGCACATCAGGTGACCACTTTATTGCAATATTTCTTAAAATCGGACGAAAAAATATATGGGAGCAATATCTAAACCTAAACCGATTTGGAGGAAACTTCTCAAATATTGTGCAGTGGATATAGAAGTGAAAATCTGGCGATATATGACAGCTACATCTAAATCTGAACCAATTTCTGTGAAACTCTCCAGTAATGTCAAGAGTTATAAGAAAATCCCTCCTGATAAATTACGAGATAATCGGCTATAAATGAGCACTTTTTTGCAATATTTCTCAATATCGGGCGAACATATATATAGGAGAAATTTCTAAATTGAACCGATTTCAAGCAAACTTCATAGACATTGTGGAAGTCGTCGAGGAAAGCGTTGTACAAAAGATTGGTTTATAAATGCAGTGGAGAGTGAAAATCGGGGGATATATGTATATGAGAGCTATGTATAAATCTGGACCGATTTCCATGAAATTCACCAGTAATATCGAGAGTCAAAAGAAAACTCCTTCGAACGAAATTTCAAGAGCATCGGTTAACCAATCGGACGACCATATATATGTGGGAGCTATATCCAAACCCCTTCTGCCAAATTTCGAGAAAATCGGTCAATAATTGCCAACTTTATTGCAGTATAACTGCAAATCGAACGAATATATATATATTATTATTATTATTCGTTTCTTTATTTTGCAATTATCATTTTAATCCATAATTTCATACAAAATTAATAATGTTTGGTTTATATATATAAATATTTACAGTTCATTTGAAATTAATTAATTTTGCAAACAAGAAACAAGCAAGTTACTTTGACAATGGTTTTGAAAAAAACCGTCAGTCGTAAAATAGAAGTTAATATCATGTTCTCGTAAAATTATATTCATTTATTAAGAATTCTCTGTACTTTGAACCAGATTTTAAATATGTGACAAGTTTTCTCCAGTGGTTTACATTACTGCCGTTTAAAATGTTTATTGTATCTTCTTCAGTTAATATTGGTGTTTGAAAGATTCGTATTCTGAACTCTCTCATAACTGGACAAACTCCCAAGAAATGGCGTATAGTTTCCTCTTCATTCAGATTACAAAGGGAACAATTTTTCATTTCATTCTCCGCGTAAAAATTCGTTGCATTCAAATGGACTAATCCGCATCGCGCCTTAAATATCCAAGATATTTCCTCGCTGGAAAAAGAATCAGTAAAGTAAAATTCTCCTCTAGTGTGATCTAAGAATTTATATATTCTTGACATGCTTTGTGATTTTTTCCTCAGATTTTCATTTATTAATTGTATTTTTTTATTATAAACAATATGTGAATTAAAAATTTTCCATTCATGTTCCTGGGAAGTATTTGGCCATTGGACGTTCAAATTTTCCGCTAGTGCTTTGACCTCCGTTACCCAGAATACTTCTTCCTGCAACAGCAATTTTGTTAGTATTTTTGGCAATCGATTTTCATGGTACTTGTACATTATTTGGTAAATGTAATGTAGATGAAGATTTATTGTGTATAAATGGCAATTTTCGACAGATGTCTCCAGCATCAACGCGTAATTCGGGGTGAAATTTGGTATTTTAAGTATTTTCTTCAGAAAGTAGCGTTGCAAATTATCAACTTCCTCAAAGTGAGAAAAGCCCCATACCTGAGCCGCATATGTCTGAATTGATCGAACGACAGCTTGATATACGTCCCACTTCTTTCCTATCTTTATTTCTCTCTTTCGAAGTAAGCAATCCCACGTTGCATTTATAGCTGTTTTTGACTCATCTGTTCGCTTTTCTATATGTTTTGTAAATTTTAGTTTCGGCGTAAATGTTACTCCTAAGTACTTATACTCATTTACTACTTTTATCGGCTGCCCTCCGTATGTCCATTTTTCGTTGTGGCTCTGACGTCCTCCATTTCTAAATATCAACATTTCTGATTTGTCCATGTTTACTTTAAGGTTCCAGGTATTGCAGTACATTTCTAATTTGGAAATCATGCTCTGCATTGTTGATATATCATCGGCAAGTATTACTATATCGTCCGCGTATAACAGAAGTCTTATGTTTAGATGTTGAATATAAATTCCTCCTTCAAGATATTCATGCAAATCATTAATGTACAGTGAGAAAAGTATCGGTGATAGTAGACATCCCTGCTTAACTCCTGAATTAGTTTCAAAATAATCTGATAATTCTTCTCCCGTCCAGACTGCGTATTGTGTGTTGTTGTATATACTTTGAACTAATGTTATAAATTTGTTTGATACGCCCATCTGTGAAAGTTTATATAGTAGAGACTTTCTGAAAACATTATCAAATGCCGCCTTAAAATCTACGAAAAATGCATATATCTTCTTCTTTTCTTTTAACATATATATATATATATGTGAGCTATATCCAAATCTGAACCGACGTTTTCCAAAAGGCTTCGTCTCTAGGACGAAAAACATGCCCGTACCAAATTTGAAGACGATCGGATGAAAATTGCGACCTGTAGTTTGTACACAAATTAACATGGACAGCCGGACAGACAGACAAACGGACATAGCTTAATTGTATCAGAAAGTGATTCTGAGTCGATCGGTATACTTATTAATGGGTCTATCTCTCTTCCTTTTGGGTGTTACAAACAAATGCCCTAAGTTAAAATACCCTGTACCACAGTAGTGGTGTAAGGTATAAAAATGCAAAAAATATGAAAAAAATTACCAAAGAAAATTTTGTTTGTCACCATATCCATATATTCTTTCTGTTCAAATAATGTTTTCCATTCTTGTACAAATAATTGCAGGAAGCAATTTAATATGCTTCAGTGGCATAGCAGAAATTAGTTCTAATCGTTTCCGAATCGAACAGGCTGAAATTTGGGTAAGTATTAGTATTCTGAAATTTGGGTAAGTATTAGCAACTAAAAAAACTAAAATTATTCTTTATTTAACTTTGTTTGCAAGAAATTTTAAAATTGAATATGGAATATGCAGCGATGGAATATTTTGACGCAAATGGTTTCGCAAAGGATTTATACTACTAATTACAGACGTACGTACACCTTTAATCGTATGTATTAGAATGAAAATAAAACAACGTATCTATACGCAACACCTTCTTTCTTTTTAAACAGTCTATAAAATATTGTGTATATGGCGTAACGGAATTTCTGGGAAAGTATGGTGTTTACCCCTATGCGACTTATTTGGGAATTTTCCAAAGCCATTGAAAACTAAACGTGTGAACGTTTCTATTTTAATTGTTACTAAATACGAAACGTGTAAATTTGAAAGATATTAATAAAATAAAACAAAGGATTAATATGAGAATAAAAAATACATCTACAATTAAATGAATCATTTCATGAGCATTGATTAAAACTGAACGCAATAGAAGCTGGAGTTTACCAAAATTTAGTTCAGATGTATTACCACACAGTAAATATTTCGAATATTTTATTCCATCAATTGTGTTGATTTCAGTTCAAAATATCTTTCACGATTGTTCATCATATGCACTGAGTAAAGAATGATTTTGTTCCATTTATTTTATGTTGAACCATAACGAAGTTCATTTGATGTAATTATATCTTGATCCACATTAACTAAAAACGAATAGAAATGTCTTAAGCGCTATATGAAGTTCAACTATATTCCAAAGTATTTTATTTTAGCTGAACCATTGGACCATTTATTTTTGAGTGCATACACGTAAGTAATCAGCTTGTTGTACGCTCTAAATACAAGAAAGTAACCTCGAAACAGAAAATCTAAGTTAGAAATTCCGTGCAACTTACAAAATCCCTCATTTTTTCTATACGACGCCCTTAAGTTGGTTCAAGTCTGGTACCGGTGTCTTTTGACCGCGAAAGCCGGACAATGACATAGGATATACTCCAACGTCTCATCAATTGCCCTACACATCCTATAATTTTCCGCATCCATTTTGCATAAGTGAGCTCGCAGTCCTATTTGTCCTTTTATGATACCGAAAGCTATACTGACCTCCTTCTCACTTCCTTTCAGTAATAGCCTCGTCTTTTCACGATGCGGATCTCCCTATAGGATTTTCGCTGTCCTACCGACCGTTTCGCTAGTCCCCTGTGCTACATGCGCATTCGTAGCCCGCACCCTTAACTCGGCGTCGACCCGAAAGACTTTGGGTTAGTTAAGTTTATTGACTGCAGTTCTCTAGCCTTCACCGCCAGATCGTCTGCTTTTTCATTCTCCCTAACTCTGCTATAGCCCAGCACCCAAACGATGCGGATTTTGCCATCCTCAGAGAAGGCGTCAATCTCCTTCTTACACTGCAAGACTGTTCGTGACCTTACCGTCCTGGTTGTTATTGCCCTGATTACCAGCTTACTGTCCGTAGAAATATTCACACTCGACATCCTCGCGTAAAAACCACACCACCTCACGCATTCCCTGATTGCAGGATCTCTGCCTGCAGGATCGTATTATGGTCAGGCAGTCTAAAACAGATCTACGTCCCACTCTGTCCTCTAGCTTTGAACCATCCGTGTAAAATGATCTTGACATTTGAGGTCGAGTGCCTCGCATCCATTCTCCCTCTATCCATTCTCCTATCGCTTTATGGGTATATAGGTACTTCATTCGAATTTAACCTCCTCATCAAGTTTAATGTTTACGACAATGAAGAAACAGGCTTTTAATTTCTTTTTGCAATATTGCTCAGATTTAAACAACAAATTCAGTATTGCGTTGAAGAGTTCAAGAGTTGAAGTGGGGATTATTTACATCTGGCATTCCAATATTTGCCACATTGCATCGTCTTCAAATTACTCTACTGAAAATAACTGACGGTAATCATCAAAGATGAAGTTACAAAACATGAAGACTTTCTTAAAAAATATATCAAAAAATGTTTTCAATATTTTGCTGTTGCATATGTTCTTCGTCGAAGAGCAAACAAATCAATCAAAACGATTGGAAAAGAATAATATTTGAATTTCGGTTACTCTTTTTACAAACCGACAAACAAATCAAGGCTAGTGCTTTCGATCCATTGGTCCCAATATTTCTTTCTTCATTTTTTGGTTTTCTTTGGGAGGATTAGGCTTCTCGTAGTCATACAGAAACTCAAGTACTTGAAATTCAACATCAACGCCAACAAAAACACGGGTTTATAATCAAAACTGTAAAACGAAACCCCAGCAATGTGTACAGAACAAAATTAAAAATGCAATGGAATGCAAGAGTGAATCAATTGGCCGGCACTGACTTTTTCCAATGGAGTAGGCTAAATGATTGTTGAACGACACTAAATTGACATAATGTGGCGTTAAACAAACTTTATAAACAGCCAGTCGAACATACTGAGGCACAAGTATGTGTAACGAACGATGCTGCAACGCTTGAAACCAGCACATGGTAAAATGAGGAAAAAGTCTGGCAGCATGTCTCACAAAGAATGATCCATCACCTGGACGCACGTCCAATCTACAGTTGGGGTTAATGAAATAGGAAAATAATTGTGGTTTGATAATAAAAATGTTTATGAGTTACCAATGCAATGTTTTATATTCTTTAGCTCGCAAACGGCACATTTTATAGTCTGGGCCTGAAGCCTTACAAAGGTTATATAGTCATAATTGATATACATTCTAAGATGGTCTCTGTTCGTGAAAAGCTCTTTTGGAAACTCCCAATCTTTCGACATAATACAGCTATCCATTTAAAATTTTGCACATGTATGTAGGTTTGTTAACAAAATTTTGCTAAAATCGTTGCGATCAGTTCAAAATTAAGCTTTTTTTGAAAAATTGGGTAAGGAGGAGGGTCCGCCCTGCCGTGGACAAGTTTGTGTTGTTATGTATATTCTATGCTATTTTGTTGGTCTGGGCTGTTACAGGACTTCCTTCGCTTTATGTCCAGCACGACATGAAGACCAAACAAACACCACAAAGAGAAAAGATCCCCAAAAAAAAAAGAGAAAAGAAACCCAAACCAACAACACTAAGTAAAGAACAAAACAAAAGTGTTTGTTCTGATGGACTCATTGAAGGTATTAAACGGGCTTAAAGAAACATTCGAAAACAAACGCAACGGCTAACAAAAGATAAACAATTTTGCCGACAGATTTCTGAACCCTCCTAAAGCAAACCAATGCCTAGCCAACAGATGAAAGATGCAACGCTGACGATAAATTCTGTAAAGCAAAAAAACCTTCCATAAAGCCATACACCAAGTTGTCCATAGAAATGTGTCACCTTCAAAAAGAACACAGAAAAAAATTAGGCCAAGAGGCCCTTGAGGTGATGTGCGGATGACGGATAGACCAGCAGCCACACAAAACCAATGTCTTCTAATCAATAGGGCTGATAAAGGTGCAAAAGCAGATAGTCACCCGGCTTAATGATCCTAAAGAGATATCAGATTTGGGCGACTACACTCGAACGGGGTTTCAAATCTAACAAAGAGATCAACGAGAGCTAAAATAGGGCTATTAGTAACCGTGGCAAAGAGGCCAACACAACGCCGTAAGGTCTGTGAAATGCTTAGATGTATGTCTTCATATGACAGTTGTTGTTGTTGTTGTTGTTGTTGTGGTTAGGTGATGTTTTACGCCCACTACTGTTGGGATTGTCGACAAATATGCATGTCCGTCCACTCGTCTATCCGACAGCATTTCTTAAGCGGCGTTAAATGGCACATAATCCGCTTTTTTGGTTTACGCAGTCCATCGAGAAAAATCACACCCCAACTCAAACACACGCATTGCAATTCGCACAAATGGAGGGTGTATCTGTGTGTGGAGTTCAAAAAAGAAAAGCCGAAGTAATATGCGCCCAAGCGAAAACAAAGAGAAATGGTAGAACATATCTCCAACTAAGCTGCTAAAGCATATTAATGTAATAACCTCTTAAGGGATTAGGAAATATTTCTGCTCATCTCTTGCTATGGCTGCAGCATATGAGCACATTTGAAAGTCTAGGTAGTAGGAAAAACTGAAAGAAGGAGAAAGAGAGACAGAAAGAAGGATGTCGCTTGCACAGTCGTTGACATTTATTGAACCACTCTTTCTATTCTTTTGATAAATCCTTCATTATTATCCATTAATGTGCTACCTTTTTTTGGTATGTCTCTCTGGACAGAAAGGACTTTTGTTTTTCCGCCGCACTCAGCATTCACAACCTTAGATTTTCTTGAGCTGATTAGTGGTGCATTCACAAGTTTTGACGTATATATAAGACGTTCGAAGTAGGACTTTTTAGAACGCAAACATCACATAACGAAATCATGCCTATAAAGAGGCTTCGTGGCGCATATGTTATCATACTTGCCTATAATATTGAACGAATGGTTTCAAATCATGGCAAGAACATCAGAACACAAACAAGTAAGAGCGTGCTAAGTTCAGCCGGGCCGAATCTTGTATACCCTCCACCATGGATCGCATTTGTTGAGTTCTATGCGCTGTATCTCTTTTTAGGCAAACAAAGAATATTGAATAAGAAATGTTATGCTATTGGAGCTATATCAAGTTATATTCCGATTCGGATCATCATGAATGCTGAACATTGTAGAAGTCATTGTGTAATATTGCAGTTCATTCGGATAAGAATTGCGCCTTGTAGGGGCTCAAGAAGCAAAATCGGGAGATAGGTTTATATGCCAGCTGTATCAAGCTATTGATCAATTCAGACCTAATTAGACACTTATGTTGAGAGAAGCTGTTGTACAAAATTTCAGTCAAATCGGATAATAATTGCGCCCTCTAGCGGCTCAAGAAGTCAAGTTCCCAGATCGGTTTATGTGGCAGCTATATCAGGTTATGTACTGATTTCCACCATACTTGGCACAGTAATTTCAAGTCATAATACAACACCTCATGCAAAATTTCAGCCAAATTGGATTAGAATTGCGCCCTCTTGTGGCTCAAGAACTCAAGATCCAATATCGGTTTATACCAGGTTATGGCAGCTATGCCTGGCTATGAACCGATTTGAACCATACTTAGCACAGTTGTTGGAAGTGATACCAAAACGTCACGTGCAAAATTTCAGTCAAATCGGACGAGAATTGCGCCCTCTAGAGACTCCAGAATTCAAGATCTGTTTATATGGCAGCTATATCAGGTTATGGACCCATTAATACCATACTTAGCACAGTTGTTGGAAGTGATACCAAAACACTACGTGTAAGATTTGGCCCATTTACACAAATAAAAAGTATTTGTGCAAAAATTTCATTCGGCTAGCTTTACTCCTTCGAAAATATGCGTGCTTTCGATCGACAGACGAATGGACGGACGGAAATCATGGCTAGATCGAATTAAAATGACATGACGATCAAGAATATATATACTTTATGGGGTCTCAGGCGCATATTTCGAGGAGTTACAAACAGAATGACGAAATTAGCATACTCCCATCCTATGGTAGAGGGTATAATAAAAACGCACCAAGTTCTGCCGTACCAAATTTTCGGTGCTCACTACCATAAATTTGCCAAAAATTTATTATAATATTTGAATTATTCTGAAGAAACAAAATCTAGAAGTTATATGGAGGTCATATGAATGGATGATAGTAGCATTTGGTGCGAGTGTTGGGGCGCACAAGTGTAATTCACTTACCAAATTTCAGCCAAATCAGATAAACCTTAAGGCATCTAGTGTCTCAAGAAGTCTTACGGGGTGCTACCGTAGTTTAGCTGCAGAGGTTAGGCGGAGGCCTTTGACGCTCAACACATGTGTTCAAAGGCCGCCGAGAACATTAACAAGTAAAAGCGTGCTAAGTTCGTCCGGGTCGAATCTTATATACCCTCTACCATTGATCGCATTTTTCGAGTTCTTTTCCCGATATCTCCTTTTAGGCAAACAAGATAAAAAAAGAATTGCAATAGTATTGGAGTTATATCAAGTTATGGTCCGATTTGGACCATACTTGAATTGAATGTTGGATATCATAGTAGAAGACTTTGTATAAAATTTCAGCCAAGAAGTAAAATAAAGAGATCGGTTTATATAGGAGCTGCATCAGGATATAGATTGATTCGGGCCATATTTGACACGTATGTTGAAGGTCATGGGAGAAGCCGTTGGTTTAGTCAAAACGGATAATAATTATGCCCTCTGGAGGATCAAGAAGTCAAGATCCCAGATTAGTTTATATGGCAGCTATATCAGGTTATGTATCGATTTGAGCCATACATAGCATAGTTTTTAAAAGTCATAACAAAACACGCCATGCGAAATTTCAGCCAAATCGGATAAAAATTGCGCCCTCTAGTGGCTCAAGAATTCAAGATCGGTTTATATGGCAGCTATATCAGGTTATGTACCCATTTAGACCATACGTAGTAAAGTTGTTGGAAATCATAACTTAATAAGTCGTGCAAAATTATCCAAATAGAATAGGATAGGTTTCATTGACAGCTATAACAGGTTATGGATCTATTTCAACCATACTCATTACAGTTGTTGGAAGTCAGCCAAATCGGATAAGAATTGTGCCCTCTAGTGAAGAAGTTCAGATCCAAGATCGGCAGCTATATCAAAACGTGGACCGATATAGCCCATTTACAATCCCAACCGACCTACACTAATAAAAAGTATTTGTGTAATATTTCAAGCAGCTAGTTTTACTTCTTCGAAAGTTAGCGTGCTTTCGACAAACGGACGGACGGACGGACGGACAGACGGACGGACAGACGGACGGACAGACGGACGGACGGACAGACGGACATGTCTAGATCGCCCTAAAATGTCATGACGATCAAGAATATATATGCTTTACTAGGCCTTAGACAAATATTTCGAGGAATTACAAACAGAATGACGAAATTAGTATACCCCCATCCTATGGTGGAAGGTATAAAAAAAATTGCCCTCGAAGTGCTGGCCACACTTAAGAGGTATTTACCTTCAGTAATCAGCCGTGTAAACTTCTCTTATACGTGGTGTCATTATGCGGCAAGCAACTCGGACTTGGTAGTAAAAAGGAGAACCCTTATCATTGATCTTAAAATTCGTATCGGACAGCACTTATTGATATAAAAAACGTATCCCCACCATTCAAGGGCAAGTTTGCAATATCTATTGACGAACTTATATGGGCTACATTTGGTGTGGGTGTTGAAGGGCTTTAATGTATTTCACGTACCCGATTTCGTCCAAATCGGATGAAAATTGTAAATAAAGACTAATGCCACCGTAGCGCAGAGGTTAGCATGTCCGCCTTTGACGCTGAACGCCTGGGTTCGAATCCTGGCGAGAACATAAGAAAAAAAATCATTCATTCAGCGGTGGTTATTCCCTTCTATTGCTGGCACCTCATAGATGTGTCGCTCTGCGGCACGCCTTATGGAATGTTCATGGCCAAATTGGCATCTGTAGCATAATTAAGTAATAAGTGGCAACACTGTCGACTATTTGATTTGGTAGCATTTAGAATCGTATGTTTAAGTAGACCTATGAAATGTAAAATAAAGGATTTAAGAAGAGAACATGAAGAGAAGAGAACATGTCTCTATCGACGTAAAATACCAAGGCGATCACAAGACAAATAAAAATCTAATAATGTTCGGCCGGGCCGATTCTTGGAACACAACTCCAAGCATTCTGCAACTTAGTTACCATTTTAACTCAGTTCATATCAGGATTAGGTTGATGAAATCAAAACGGGTAAATATTGATGCTTTAGGTCCTCAAGAATTCAAATGCGGAGACGGATTTTTATGGGCGGAATGTATAACGCGAGGACGGTAAGTTCACGTACAGCCTTTGAGCGTAAAAAGGAAATTAACGACCTAATGGTGCCGGGGCATTGTGTAATAAGGGGAAATGTAAGTGCAGGCGATTTTCAGGTGAAGGCCAGAGGACTGTCGTCAATGAACTTGGTTAATCGAATTAAAATGGGCGTGCCTAAAATTTTTTTGAGAAGACATATGAGATAGATTTAACCTCAATATCAACTGAAAAAAAATTTAAATGTCCTAGGTGCCCTAGTTCAAGAGCTGCAGGATGTTGTGTGTATGAAACTTTGAGTAACGGCGCTAAATTTAAATATATTTTTTTTTTGAGTATTGGAGCACGAGTGCATATTGCATTTGCGGTATTTACAGCTTGGAAACCCAGTATTGCATACTACATCAGCCTCTTTCTCCCCAATCCGGCCAATGATAAAGCAGGCGCGCCACTAGTACACTGGAGACTATGGGAGGCCATCGTAACGCATATGTTAGCATGTCTGCTTATTACGCTGAACGCTAGAGTTCAAATCCTGACGAGAAAATCAGAAAACATGTAAAAGCGACTTGCATTTGGCCGAGCCGAATCTTTTATACCCTCCACCTTGGACCGTGTTTGACACGTTCTTGAGTGACTTTTCCCATAATACAGGAGATACATCTACAGATACATAGGGGCAGTATTTGTCATGACTATAAGAAGTGATAAATAAATACCATGTCGAAAATTTCAGCTAAACAATTGCGCCCCCTAGAGGGTCAAGAAGTCAAATCGGGCGATCGGTTTACATGGGAGTTTTATCAGGTTATTAAACACCATTGACCATACTTGCCACGCCTGTTGGAAATAACAGCAAAAGTTATATGTCAGCTATATCAGGTTATGAACTGAGTTTGACCATTCTTGGCACAGTTATTGGATGTCAAAACAAAACACCTCATGCAACATTTTTGCCAAATCGGATAAGAAATGCACCCTTTAGGGGCTAGAGAAGATTTTATTTTTCGTTAGGTTTTATTTTTCGAAAATTACCTCATCGTGGGACTTGGTAACAGGGACGCAGAAGTAGGTGGTTGGAACGAACGCGTGGTCAATGACACGGAGGAACACTGGAGGAAAGCTAGCTACAGAAATCACCGAGACGTGAATCACTCACGGCGTGATCGTGGCACTTGATCACTGAGATGTGGGAAAAGGCTGATGGAACGGAAGTGTGCTTAAGGCTTAATGGCTTCTGTCTCTGAGAGACAAGGGACGAACGATCACTGCGTGATCGAAGCCCTTGGATTCACCGGGACGCGAATAGACAAATGGAACGAGCACGGGGTCATTGGCTCATGTGTAAAGTGATAAGGATAGAACGATGGCTAATAATTGAGCCGTGAATTACTCACGGGGGTGATCTTAACACATCTTAGAGTAGGATGATGGAACGAATGCGTGGCCAATGACTCAATGGCTCCTGCTCATGAGGCATAAGAGTAGAACGCTGGCTAAGCTATTCACCGAGTCGGTTGAGTATATGCAACCTAAAGTGGAACTCTTTCTGACTGCTAGTGCGGAACACAAACACAGAAGATGTTCTATAGTCTCTTCTTCTTTGTCCTCACAGCTTCTGCAATGGTCTTTGCTGGCAACCTTCAGCCTGTCAGCATGTTTTCCTATTAGACAGTGACCTGTCATGATGGACTTAATAACTGAGACGACTGTTCTAGCCATGACAGCAAAGCGGTTGTCCCCTTCAAGTCTAGATTAGTCCATATAGTTTGGGAATGCTCACAGCCCCCTCTTTGTGACTATCTATCATTCGTAGTCCTTCGGGCCTGGGGGCCTGGTCCTGAAAACTTTACTTACATGCCGCTAGTGGAATACCCGCATATTCCAATATCCCTAGAATATGTAGGGTAGTTCCTAGTTCCTACCTAACCTAACCTAGTAAGGGAATAATAACTTCTGAAAACTTTTCTGACGTTTACTCGATTTTGTTAGTAACACGGAATTCCTGAAAGTCTACTAAAAATGGGATAGCAGTAATTTTGTCTAAAACAGCAAAAAATGTATGCTGTTTTCAAATTGTAATGAGTTAAGATCAAAAATGTCATAATTATTGAACAAATGTTTATGTTCCGTCTTGCCTTTTAATTTTACAAGCACATAACGTAATATTTTCCAATCTTCTGCAATTCGCCAGCTATTGAACGAATTTAAACAACCACAGACAAAATAACTACTACTATTATATTCTTTTTAAGACAAACACACATACATTGGAAAAGTGGCACAGCTAGAAGGACAAAGTGTCGGGATTAGTTAGTGTGTTGTATGTATTTCATACAGCTTCTTTCGCAATTTCTTCGAGATAAATACAACCTACCAATGCACGACCTTTGAAACCCTCTTTAACAAGGGGTCACTAAGCTCATATCGAAAGAGAAATGAACACATCATTAGAAAAATGATCTAAAGGGTGATTTTTTTGAGGTTAGGATTTTCATGCATTAGTATTTGACAGATCACGTGGGATTTCAGACATGGTGTCAAAGAGAAAGATGGTCAGTATGCTTTGACATTTCATCATGAATAGACTTACTAACGAGCAACGCTTGCAAATCATTGAATTTTATTACCAAAATCAGTGTTCGGTTCGAAATGTGTTCATTCACCGTAACGTTGCGTCCAACAGCATCTTTGAAAAAATACGGTCCAATGATTCCACCAGCGTACAAACCACACCAAACAGTGCATTTTTCGGGATGCATGGGCAGTTCTTGAACGGCTTCTGGTTGCTCTTCACTCCAAATGCGGCAATTTTGCTTATTTACGTAGCCATTCAACCAGAAATGAGCCTCATCGCTGAACAAAATTTGTCAAAATTTGAACACATTTCGAACCGAACACTGATTTTGGTAATAAAATTCAATGATTTGCAAGCGTTGCTCGTTAGTAAGTCTATTCATGATGAAATGTCAAAGCATACTGAGCATCTTTCTCATTGACACCATGTCTGAAATCCCACGTGATCTGTCAAATAGTAATGCATGAAAATCCTAACCTCAAAAAAATCACCCTTTACGTTCTAACGAGCAAATAAAATAAGAAATTAAAAATTCGGCTGAGCTAGGCCGTGGTTTGAATCCACGACGTCCGAGCGTCAATGAACAGTCGCCTTCGTCTTGACGTTCTGAGCCATCAACACAACTTACAAAAGGCGCACAGAACCATGTGTATGCCCTGGAAAAAATTGTAGGATGTGGAAAAGTAATCCACGCTGCAATAAGACAAACTCACATTCATTGGAGAAATTACACAGCCAGTAGGACAAAGTATCGGGATTAGATAGAGTAATGTATGCATTTCATAGAGCTTCTTTCGCAATTTCTTCGAGATAAATACAATCTACCAATGTACGACCTTTGAAGTCCTTTCCGATGATGACCAGGGGGTCGAAACGCATTAAATCATGGTTAGTGTGATGTATCTCCTGTGGCTTTAATTTTTTCATTGTATAAAAATTTTTGATCAGTAAACTCATATCGAAAGAGTAATTAATACGACTACTATAGTTATACTTTCAAATAAAAAAATTAACGCTTACAATTAACAATTTTTTTTAATATATAGCAAATGCCTCGGTTGTAATTTAAAAGTTCCAAAATTTTATATGAATTCATTGAAAAGTTTCAAATTTTTAATTCAATATGAGCAGACAGTGTTTGGTGATATCAGCAGTTTTATTTCTCTGGGTGTATTGTAGTTTAGTTTGAAGTGGGTACGGATACTAATCCTTCCCATGCCACTATGAACATACACCTAAACCAGTAGTCAGTTGGCTTGTTATGCGCTCTAAATACTAGAAAGTAACCTCGAAATCTAAGTCTGTAATACCGTGCTATTAACAAAATCCCTAATTGTTTTCCATATCACGCCCTAAGTCGGTTTATGTCAGATATTGTATCCTCACCTAATTGCCGGTGTTTGTTTGCCCCGAAATGACATAAGAAATCCCGCAAAGTCTCATCATCTTCCTCATATGCCCTACTCATGCTATCACTTGCCACTCCAACTCTGCATAAGTGAGTTCGTAGTCGCATGTGTCCCGTTATTTTACTGACCTCATTCTTACTTACTTTCAGTAATACGTCTTTTCTCAATCCGTATCTCCGTACGATTTTCGTCGTTCGTATAGTAGTTCCACAGTGGTACTTACGCTTTCGTCGCCTATGCGTGCTCTCGTCGTCAGCACCCTGTTCGTTACGACATATTGAGCTCCTGCCTCTACACTGCCTGATGTCTCAATATGGGGTTCTTTGCCTTTCCTAGTCTTCCCAATCTTAAAAAAGACAGACTTGAAGGCGTTGAACGCTATGGCTTTACTCTTAGTCACACTTGTCATGGAGACTTAGTCAAAGCTCACCACAAGGAGAGTTCCATCCTCCTCCTTCTCCCCGTGGCTTTGCTTTTTTGAAACATTCACCATGCTTTCTGTCACGAATTTGTTACCCCATTCTTTGATTCAGACCGTGGCTTTTGTGAACTGTGAGATTCCATTCGAAATTTTCCCTCTTCTAGGAGGTGTGGCTACTTCGAACTAGCTATTTGACGGAAGGTGCAGCATCAAGGCGTACTCTCTATACTCGCAGCTAATAATTTGTATGGGTGGTCCCCATTTAGAGCTCAACACATGTTCCAAAATCCTACGGCAGTTCGTCTCTTGTGCTTCCTGGCCGGCTCCTTGCCTTTTCCAGCGACAATCTTCCCCATCTGTGGTCTTTTTTTGGAAGTCACTGTCCTCCATGAGGTCTCTGAGGACGTGCGCGCTTCCATCGCTCCTGTTCCGACTTTGTCTACCTCCGCAGGACACTATCTGGCTTGGTCTTCCCGGAGTATTTGAAAGCGAGGAGCTCTTTTTCTTTTTCACCTTCCGTAGACGTGGTTGGAATGTCAGTTCTATCCCTACCAGCATCCTGCTATTTCGCCCGATTGCGTTGCCGGTACATACTCTTTAATTTCCTTCTTCGTGCCTCGGATTGTTATCTCGGATTTCTCGTGAGCTTAGCAAAGCCCTCGCTTACTTGATGTCATCCCGCAAAAATTTAGATTAATTTTACACATTTTTGTCATTTGAATCTATAATTAATGTTTTCACAAAAAACAAGTTAAAGCGTGCTAAGTTCGGCCCAGCCGAAACTTATATAACCTCCACCATGGATCAAGTTATTTTCCCGGTATCTCTCTAAAGACGAACAAAGGATAATGAATAAAAATTGCTCTGCTATTACAGCTATATCAGGTTATGGACCAATTCGGGTCATATTTGGTTTGGATGTCACAGATCACATATGAATTCTGTATGCAAATTTCAGCCAAATCGGATAAGAATTGTGCCAACGAGGGGCTCAAGAAGTAAAATCGTGAGTTTGGTTTATATAGGAGCTATATCAGGTTATGAACCAGATCAGACCATATATGGCACAACTGTTAAATGTCATAGAAGAAGTCATAGTGGAATAGTATTTGCACCCACTAGAGGCTCAAGAAGTATAATTGGGAGATTGGTTTATATGGGAGATCTATATATATATGAACCGATATGGCCCATTTACAATCCCTACCAACCTACACTAATAGGAAGTACTTGCGCAAAATTCCAAGCGTCTAGCTTCACTACTTCAAAAGTAAGCGTGCTTTGCACTGACAGACAGACGGGAAGACGGACATGGCTAAATCGACTTCAAATGTCGCGACGATTAAGAAGACACATAGCTTATGGGGTCTTAGACCAATATTTCGATGTGTTATAAACGGAATGACAATAATAGTATACCCCTATCGTATGGTGGAGAGTATAAAAATGTGCTCGATTGTGTGGTGTCTTCACTATTTAATTTGTAATAATTTTCTTTAAATCTTTAACATTGTTCTTTATTAGTTTTATCTTGTACTGTATTTATAGTCTTTGTATTTACGTTGTCATTATTTTCATACCCACCACCGAAGAATGGGGGTATTCCCATTTTGTCATTCCATTTGCAACACATCCAAATATCCATTTCGATTTTCTTGGTCGTCGTAAAAATCTAAGACGATCTAGCCATGTTCGTCCGTCTGTCTGTTGAAATCACGCTACAGTCTTTAAAAATAGAGATATTGAGCTAAATCTTTGCACAGATTCTTTTTTTCTTCATAAGCAGGTTAAGTTCGAAGATGGGCTATATCGGACTATATCTTGATATGGCCCCCATATAGACCGATCCGCCGATTTAGGATGTCAGGCACATAAAAGTCGCATTTATTATCAGATTTTGCTGAAATTTGAGACAGTGAGTTTTGTTAGACCCATCGACATCCTTCTTCAATTTGGCCCAGATCGATCCAATTTGGATATAGCTGTCATATACACCAATCCGCCGATTTAGGATCTTAGACCCATAAATGCCACATTTATTATCTGATTTTGCTGAAATTTGACACAGTGAGTTGCTTAAGGCCACTCGACATCCTTCTTCAATTTAGCCCAGATCGGTTCAGATTTGGATATAGCTGCCATATAGACCGATCTCTCGATTTAAGGCCTTGCGCACATAAAAGGCGCATTTATTGCCCGATTTTGCCAAAATTTGGGACAATGAGTTGTGTTAGGCCCTTCGACATCCTTCTTCCATTTGGCCTAGATCGGTCCAGATTTGGATATAGCTGCCAGATAGACCGATCTCTCGATTTAAGGTCTTGGGCCCATAAAAGGCGTATTTATTGTCCGAAATTTTGAACAGTGAGTTAAATTAAGCCCCTCGACATACTTCTGCAATATGACATAGATCGATTCAGATTTGGATATAGCTGCCCTATAGACCGATCTCTCGATTTAAGGTTTTGAGCCCATTAGAGGGACAAGGCAGAAATTTGGGACTGTGAGTTGTGTCAGGCTCTTCGACATATTTCTGTAATATGGCCTAGATCGATTAAGATTTGGATATAGCTGCCATATAGACCGATATCTCGATTTAAAGTCTTGGCTCCATAAAAAGCGCATTTGTAATCCGATTTCAATGAAATTTGACACAGTGACTTATGTTAGGCTTTTCGACATCCGTGTCGTATATGATTCAGATCGGTTTATTTTTAGATACATCTTCTAAAAAGATCAATTTTTTGTTATACACAATTGAACAATGACTTGTACTTATCAGTATTTGGTCCAATTCGGAACATATTTCGATATAGCTGCTATGGGGCATAAGGTATGCATTCTTCACATGATTTTGATGAAAGATAGTTTACATATGTACCCGAGATGGTAGGTATCCAAAGTTCGGCCAGGGCAAACTTAATTCCTTTTTACTTGTTCCTTTTAAAACAAAGTGTTTTGGTGTTTTTTGTTCAATTTATTCCCGAAGTTTCGGTTGACTTCGTCTTACCGTTTTTTTAGGCTGTTGTTTTTAAACAAAATACAAAACTATAAAAATTTAGTATAAGAAATCACAATCATATTAACATAAATTTTATTTCATTTTAATTGATGAGTTACATTCGAAGTGCTGGTCTTGGTCTCACTGTCGGTTGTCAACTGTTTTTTCTTTTTAATGTTTATTGACGATGTGTCGATATACCTTTGCACAATTCTCTATGTCTCTTTTTAAATTTATTCTCTCATTAGGAGGAATGTCAATTATGTGCAACATATCAAGATTGAATCTACGCTTGTATTGTTTCTCCTGAGAGAGAATTTGAATGTCTTTAAAGTTTGGTTGTTGGCCAGTCAGTGCACAGTGGGCAGCAAGGGCCACTTTTTGCTCTAGTGGTTTATTTACAGCTTATTGTTCCGACTTGTGTGAAGATAGTCTGGTGTTTAACTTCGTCATCGTAGTGTCAACATATGCCATCGGGCATAACTTGTCCTGCTGAATAACTCATTGACTGTCCTATATGTTTTCCAAGCTAGCTGACATTTTTCCTTATTGAACTTGCTTAGTCTATCCGGGAAACCTTCTATATATGCAACTGTACTGTTTATTTCTCTTACATATGTAGAACGATTCTCGGATAGACATTTTTTATTCTTAAACTTTGGAATAAACTAAACACTGCATATGCAGGTGGTTTGGGGATTGCAAATAAACCACTTTTAATAGCTCTGAAGTAGGGAAGAGAGTGGCATTTCAAATCACTTTAACACATGTAAGGCCAGAAAAAAAGTCTATCCCATGGTTCTTCTAATTCAGTTAAAAAATGTTCAGCTTTGACGAAAACGTATTGTACGTTTAAAACTCAGATTGTGAGACCAATGAGCTGGTTAGGTTGGGCATACACCTAAGCCAGTAATCGGCTTGTTGTGCGCTCTAAAAACTATACAGTAACCTATAAAAAGAAATTTTTAAGTTAGGAATTCCGTGCAACTTACAAAATCCTCAATTGTTTTCAATACCACTCTCCTATGTTGCTTTTTGTCTGATATTGTGTCTCCACCTAAGTACCGGTATCTGTTGGACTCGAAAGCCGGGCAATGACAATGACACGTCTCACCATCTTTCCCGCATGCCCTACACATGCTATCACTTGCCGCACCGATTATACATAAGTGAGCTCGTAGTCCTATGTGTCCCGTTATGATCCCTTTCGGTAATAGTCTCGTCTTCTCACGATCTGGATCCCCCCCATAGGATTTTCGCCGTCCTATCGATTGTTTCGCTGTTCCACAATGTTGCATGCGTATTCGTCGCCCACTCCCTTTACTCGGACTGCGTCTACCCGAAAGGTTTCGTGTTAACCAAGTTTATTGACGGCAGTTCTCTGGCCTTCACCGCCATATCATCTGCCTTTTTATTTCCCCTTACTCCGTTATGGCCCGGCACCCAAACGATGCGCATTTTTTCACCCTCAGAGTAGGCGTTAATCTCCTTCTTACACTGCAAGACTGTTCGTGAGCTTACCGTCCTGGTTGTTATTGCCCTTATGGTAATTTTACTGTCGCTAAAGATGTTCACACTCGACGTCCTCGCGTTAGGACCACACCACCTCACGCATTCCGTGATCGCCCGGATCTCCGCCTGCAGGACCGTATTATGGTCAGGCAGTCTAAAGCAGATCTCAGTCTCTGGGTTCTCAATGTAAACTCACAGGTCCACTCTGTCCTCTAGCTTAACATAATTTTCTGTAACATGATTTTCCAGATGACAATACTGGGGTTCCATGAATCCAAGACTGTGCCTATGGCAGCAGTGCCTCGCACTCGACTTCAAGTTTAATCTCTGGTATCCGATTGGATACCTCTTCCTTTCCTTCCAGATTTCCTATCGTCGCCTCAAATATACCGCGATGGTATGAGCTGCTCCCATCCTCAATCCATTCTCCCATCGCTTTAAGTCTCATAGCCGCAGTGGCTGCCTCACACTTAATCTGTATGTCAAAGGGTCGGATAACGAGAATAGTCCCCAGTGCACCAGTGGGCGTGGTCCTCATCGCTCCACCTATGCCAAGAAAACATGTTCTCCGAACGTGTTGTATGGTCCTTATGTTGCACTTTTTCTTCATAGCAGTCCACCAAACTACTGAGGCGCAAGTCAGTATTGGTCTAATCACGCTCCTGTAGAGCCAGTGGACTATCCTCGGATTCAGGCCCCATTTCCAGCCTTAGGCCAGTCTACATAGTGCCCAACATCTGTGAGCCTTCTCACTACGCTCCTGAATGTGACACTTCCAATTCAATTTCCTGTCCAAGATCACACCTAAGAATTTGACCATGTCAGATATCGTCTTATTGAGGAAACGTTGTGCGTTAAATTGGCCCACCTTCGTCTTCCTCGTGAACAGGCATATTTCAGTCTTCTCTGGGTTAACATTGAGACCTCTTGGTCTAGCCCAGTCATATATCATATGCAAGACCCTTTTGGCGCTTCTGCATAGCTCGTTCGGATCCTTACCCCTTAGAAGTTTTATAACATCGTCTACGTAGCAGACGGGTTCAAATCCCTCCTTAGTCAGCATCCGTAATAGTTCATTTATGGTGGTCACCCATAGGAGTGGCGATAAAATGCCCCCCTGTGGTGTGCCCTGAGCCTCTTTCTCCCTTATATTTTTGCCATGGTACGCACAATTTATCCACCTGTCCTTGTATATGGTTTATCCAGTCTCTAAGGACCGGGTCCACCCGGTACTGGTCTAAGGATTGTGGATCAGTGTGTCGGTCCGCACATTGTTAAAAGCCCCTTCGATGTCAATGCATACCGTCAGTGTGTACGTTTTGTCATCAAAGGTTTCTTCTATTATATGCACAGCCTCGTGCAGGGCTGTCTCCACCGACCTTCCCTTGACATAGGCATGCTGTTTGTATTTGAGCAGTTCGCATGATGTCCTGAACTTTATCATGGTGTGATCTTTATCATGATTTTGAGTAGATATTGCGTAAGGCTTATAGGTCTGTAGGCCTTTGGTATCGCATAACTTGCCTTGCGTCCTGCCAGGCTCTCGGAGTATATGCAAGTCCTAGGCATGCTGTGAAGATTTTGGCCAGATGAGGCGCCACATAGTCTGCCTCTTTCTGTAGTAACGTCGGAAATATTCCATCAGGTCCTGCTGACTTCAATGGTTTGAAGCTCCTCAAGGATTCCTTCACCATAAATTCCGTTATTATAAACCTTCGATCAACGTCATTATTCCAAGATTCCGGTGTCTCCTTGAGTTCTGTCGTATTCTGTGGAAAATGGGTTTTCATCAAAAGCCTAAACATATCCTCCGTTGTCTCTGCTCTCACTCCCATGTCGTCTACTAAAGTTTCAGTTTGGATATGGGCTTTTGAGAGAAACTTTTTTATCTTGGCGGCGTCATTAACGCTATCGACCTGTTTGCAGAAAAGCTTCCAGGAGGCACGTTTTGCCGCTCTGGTAATCTTATTGTACCAGACACATCCCAATACACTTCCGCTTTTTTGCAACGTGCTCTGTTAAAAAGTCTGCGGACCTCTTTCCCAATATTTCGAATCTCCCCGGTCATCCAGGGTTTTTCTTAGACTGATTTCCTTTCCCAAAGAGGACAACTATTTCGAAGGACCCCACCAGTGCATTCGCAATCCTGTTGACATTTTCGTCAATGTCTTCTATGCTTGGACAATCTAAATTATCTTGCCCAAGTCTTCTTCTGAATAGCCTTCCGAATTTTGTCGTCCAGTTGGTTTTCAACTTATTCCGGAAGCTTGGATGCGGCGCTGGCCACGCTATTCTAAACCTAATGTAGCGATGATAAGAGAATGAGTGTTCCTTGGAGACCCTCCAATCCTGAGCCTCATCGATCAGATTTTCCGAACATATCGTCACATCTAATACCTCCTCCCTAATCGTATTAACAAAGGTAGCGGAGTTACCAATATTAAGTGTTATTAGGTCGTTAGTATTCAAGAACTCTGCCAGGGCTTGGCCCCGCTTATTAGTGTTGGTTCTACCCCACGAAATGTGATGAGAGTTCACATCGTACCCTATTAGTACCTCGTTCCCCTTCTGTTTTGCTTTACTCACCAGCCGTTGCAGTTCCGACGTGGGTGGCGGTGTCGTAGAGTCGAAAGGTAGATAAAGTGATGCCAGGTATGCTCCACCGTCTCCCTGTCCAGCACTGTTGCATCCGACGTTGACAACTTGTGGAAAATATATAATTCAAATTTTTATGACAAATAACTTAAGAAGGCTAAAAAACTTAACCTTATAAAACCCAAAATATTCACTAAGACTCGGCAAGATCTTAAGACGGCCGTAGCTAGCGAAATCCTAAGATGAACACTGTGCAGTATTGCCTTATTCTTGTCCAGGAATAAAGCTGAGGTAAAGCCCTGTGGTTGGACAATCACCTATCCAGGAGGACTCATCCCTTACAATAGCAAGGTATTTTCCAACAAGAGTTCTCACATTCATGAACGCAATTCCCAGGTGTAACAATAAAACGAAAATGAATGAACCAAAAGTTTTAAAAATTAACTTTCGCTTTGGAAATTAAATTATTGGCCCCTCAACCCATTGCAACAATCCGCCCATAATAATCGATGTGCAAGTGCACCTCATGCTGGTTTTAAGTCAGCTCAACGTCACAGGAACGGCGTCAAAAGGGCATTCAGAACACGTTTTTTGTTTTTTTAAACAATAACAACGAAAACTCATGTCAGACAACAATGATAAATGTCGAAATTGTTGTACGAAAAGGAAATATTAGCCACAATAAGGAATATGTGGCAGGCGACTCAACACGCCTCGAGTAGCCAAGCAACAGCCCGAAATAAAGAAGTCACCGAAAAAGAGGAATGTGAACAAAATTACATAAAAAAAGGCTACCGGAAGAGAGTAGCGTAAAAAACGATTTCCCAGAACGAATCCTTGATGACATTTAAAAGTGTTGAGAGGTTGGCGACAACAGCGGTTTCCCTCATTACGACATAGCCCGTGGTCGCCAACTGCGTTTTGATTGAGCGAGAAAAGCGCTCCCATAAAGTCAAAGGATAAGCTACACAAACACTTAAGCAATGCCCGATTGGCGGTCACGTGTGGTCTTCTGAATTGTCACCGTCACCGCCTAGTCCTCTGCAGAGGCACTAATCAAAACATTATGAAAATGTTTCGCCGCATGAAGAAATCCAACAAACAAACCACCCCCAATAGCATTGAAAAGGCGGTGGTGAATCAGCTCAGAGGATGGTTTGCTGTGGCTGCGCTCTGCAGGCACGTGACTCTATGGCCAATGTGTGCCAATGGGGCACGTGGCTTTGAAGAAACAATTGCAATAATTTCGTGGCAAAATTTTGGCGGCATGCAATAGCATTGCCATGCCTTTTCATGAAAATAAAGATTCACTGCATTCAAAAAGCCAGCCAGCGCCCATCCTTAACAGCCACTTGGCGGTCACATCCAGTGTGGATGAACGACTGACTACTCCCTTCGGCCGTGAAGGTGAGTAAATGCGTATGTGCATGCCTGTGTCGCATAAGGCAGACAGAGCCATTAACTTCTTCCCTTTGCAGCCAACGAATTGAATACGCGCGGAACTCCCATGGGATGGAGGAGCGTGCTCTGGCTGCTAGCACACAACCTTAACTGCTGTTTTCCTTTTTCGGATGAGCGGCAGGACATGCAAGCAAAGTCAAAGAGGAGTAAATGTTGGTGTTTCCTTAACTAATAAAAAGCTTAGTGGAAAACGCGTACATTGGGCGGCACAAATTGTTAGGATAAACAACAATTGTATTGACACGTGGCGGGACCAAATACGCATAGAGACGACCGTCGATTATGAAGATGATGTTGATTACTCCAATTCCTTGCATGCCTGAGGATGGGCAGCGCGGCAATGATTGAGTTGAAGAGGCAAACAAGTGCATCTAGGCAAACATCTGCGCATCTCAGGGACATGTGACCTTAAATCAAGCCATCGAACCCTGATTGCAGTGGTTTGGGTTACTTCGTATCTTGATGGGTGTCGCTATCATCAAACTGGCTTGAGTAGGCGGATATTATCATTGGCCAAATGCTCATCCCTTCCAATTGTGGCAGAGAGGACAATTTTTTCGTTGTAATTCCATTCAGGAAATCGGATAATGAATGTCAATGAGTTGTTGCATTCCCAACATCTTAGATTGTTCTCAGTCCATTGAGCTGGTCACGTGCATTGGCTGGCTCAGTTAATTGTTTTCATCCTCCCACAAAAAGAAAGCTCGTATGAAATGGGGAAAATCGTTTTCACCATCCTGTTGTAACTAATTTTTATTGTTTTCGTATTTGTTTTTAATTATGAAAACCACGATTGGATCTTTCATTCCTGGTTATGGTCACAATGATAAGCTAGGAATATGTTTTGGGGCACTAGAAACTAGAATACATGACACATAGGATACATTGTATCGAGCAAATACGCATTAACCCATTAACAGAGATGGTCCGTAAGATGATTTTTTAGGTTTCCGACTGTCAAAAAGTTGTAAAAGTCGAAAACGTCGTATACTTGTATAAAACGTAGAAAAAGTCGCAAACGTCATAAACCTTAATAACTCAGTGTAAAAGTTTGATTTTTAACAAATATTATTGTCACTTATTTGTTGTATATAGAAGAGTTTACATGTAAAAAAATTTCGCAATAAAAGAAATATTAAGTTTTTTTTTTAATTTTTGCATTTACATTTTTCACACAATAAATTGGAAATATACGCAAATTTCAAGTCGATTTATAAAGTAATGTTTAAGGATTTTTTTGTGAAGCAAAAAATCAATAAATTATTAGTTTTCATCAATTATATTTAGAAATTGCAATTATTTTGTATCCTTTTGCAAAATTATTTGCTTCTCCCGTTTTAATTTGCTTTTTGAAAGCTGTTGTAAACGACATATGTTAAAAATGCATGACATCTGAGGAAGTGTCAAGTGAAATGGTACATGGAGTGTTAATACTTATGCCAAAATTTTTAGTTAATCAGATCAAAAATTCGACATATTTTCGTTCGAATTTTTTTTCTGTCAGAAACCTAGTTTTTTGGCTAGGTTTACGACGTTTCGACGTATGTAATATACGTCGGAAACGTATGTCATATACGTCACTGTTTCTGACATGCCATCTCTGCCCATTAACGACAAATGATGAGAAAGATGCAAATGGGGGAAAAATTAGTTTGCTAAAAGCTTTTGGATTGAGATTTTTGCAAAACACTTTGGTGTCCTGTAGTATTTGTATTTATACCCTGCACCACGACTGTGGTACAGAAAGAGACGAGCTAGACCCACTGTAAAGTTTACCGATCGGCTTTGAATTAATTCCTGATTCGATGTATGTCCGTATGTCGGTGGAGACTCCCCTGCACGGTTGTGCATAAAATAGAAGAATCCTTCGATGCCAAAACGTACACACTGCCGGTATGCATTGACATCGAGGGGGCTTTTAACAATGTGCGGACCGACACACTGATCCAATCCTTAGACCAGTACCAGGCGCGCCCGGTCCTTAGAGACTGGATAAACCATATACTGAGGAACAGGCGGATAAATTGTGTGTCCCATGGCAAAATAATAAGGGAGAAAGAGGCACAGGACACGCCACAGGGGGGCATTTTATCGCCACTCCTATGGGTGACCACCATAAATGACCTATTACGGATGCTGACTGAGGAGGGATTTGAACCCGTCTGCTACACAGACGATGTTATAATTCTTCTAAGCGGTAAGCATCCGTACGAGCTATGCAGAAGGGACGAAAGGGTCTTGCATATGGCATATGACTGGGCTAGACCCAGAGGTCTTAATGTTAACCCAGAGAAGACTGAAATATGCATGTTCACGGGGAAGAACGAAGGTGGGCCAATTTAACGCACCACGTTTCCTCAGGATCCGAACGAACTATGCAGAAGGGTCTTGCATATGACATATGACTGGGCTAGACCCAGATGTCTTAATGTTAACCCAGACAATACTGAAATATGCCTGTTCACGAGGAAGACGTAGGTGGGCCAATTTAACGCACCACGTTTCCTCAATAAGTCGATTTCGATATCTGACAAGGTTAAATACTTAGGTGAAACTGAATTGGAAGTGTCACATTCAGGAGCGTTCTGAGAAGGCTCACAGATTTTGGGCACTATGTAGACGGGCCGTAGGCTCAAAATGGGGCCTGAATCCGAGGATAGTCCACTGGCTCTACAGAAGCGAGATTAGACCAATACTAACTTACGCCTCAGTAGTTTGGTGGACTGCTATGGAGAAAAAGTGCAACATAAGGACCATACAACAGATTCAGAGAACATGTTGTCTTGGCATAGGCGGACCGATGAGGACCACGCCCACTAGGGCACTGGAGACAATTCTACATATCCGACGCATTGACATTCAGATTAAGTGTGAGGCATCCACAGCGGCTATGAGACTTAAGGCGATGGGAGAATGAATTGAGGATGAGAACAGCTCATACCATCGCGGTATATTTGAGGCGACGATAGGAAATCTGGAAGGAAAGGAAGAGGTATCCAATCGGATACCAGAGATTAAACTTGAAGTCGAGTGCGAGGCACTGCTGCCATAGGCACAGTCTTGGATTCACGGAACCCCAGTATTGTCATCTGGAAAATCATGTTACAGAAAATCATGTTAAGCTAGAGGACAGAGTGGACCTGTGAGTTTACATTGAGAACCCAGAGACTGAGATCTGCTTTAGACTGCCTGACCATAATACGGTCC
The DNA here is from genome assembly GCF_963082655.1 of Stomoxys calcitrans. Taxonomy (NCBI): domain Eukaryota; kingdom Metazoa; phylum Arthropoda; class Insecta; order Diptera; family Muscidae; genus Stomoxys; species Stomoxys calcitrans. Next base: position 96,483,336 of record NC_081554.1, read on the forward strand.
TGCAGGCGGAGATCCGGGCGATCACGGAATGCGTGAAGTGGTGTGGTGCTAACACAAGGACGTCGAGTGTGAATATCTTTACCGACAGTAAAATTGACATAAAGACAATAACAACCAGGACGGTAAGGTCTCGAACAGTCTTGCAGTGTAAGAAGGAAATTAACGCCTTCTCTGAGGATGACAAAATGCGCATCGTTTGGGTGCCGGGCGGGGAAGATGATGAGACGTTGGAGCATTTTCTTTGTCATTGCCCTGCTTTCGTGTCCAACAGATACCGGTACTTTGGTGGAGACACAATATCAGACATAAGTAGCACGGAATTCCTAACTTAAAATTTTCTTTTTAGAAGTTACTTTATAAAGGGTGATTTTTTTGAGGTTAGGATTTTCATGCATTAGTATTTGACAGATCACGTGGGATTTCCGACATGGTGTCAAAGAGAAAGATGCTCAGTATGCTTTGACATTTCATCATGAATAGACTTACTAACGAGGAACGCTTGCAAATCATTGAATTTTATTACCAAAATCAGTGTTCGGTTCGAAATGTGTTCAAATTTTGACAAATTTTGTTCAGCGATCAGGCTCATTTCTGGTTGAATGGCTACGTAAATAAGCAAAATTGCCGCATTTGGAGTGAAGAGCAACCAGAAGCCGTTCAAGAACTGCCCATGCATCCCGAAAAATGCACTGTTTGGTGTGGTTTGTACGCTGGTGGAATCATTGGACCGTATTTTTTCAAAGATGCTGTTGGACGCAACGTTACGGTGAATGAACACATTTCGAACCGAACACTGATTTTGGTAATAAAATTCAATGATTTGCAAGCGTTGCTCGTTAGTAAGTCTATTCATGATGAAATGTCAAAGCATACTGACCATCTTTCTCTTTGACACCATGTCTGAAATCCCACGTGATCTGTCAAATACTAATGCATGAAAATCCTAACCTCAAAAAAATCACCCTTTATTTTTTAGAGCGCACAACAAGCTGATTACTGGCTTAGGTGTATGTCCATAGTGGTATGGGGCGGATTAATATCTGCACCCTATTTTCAACATAACCTAACCTTATTCTTCCAACTTTATTGAAATCCGTCGAAAATCCGTTTCTAATGAAAACTTTTTTCTTACTTTTTTGAATTTATTTGCTTTTTAAATTATTTTTGATTTATTTTCATTTTAGTACATTTGTCAACTAATAAACAATTCAAGCCCCCCTCAAAATTTTAAATTTTCAAAAAACAATTTCTCTAGAAACTGTTTTCATTCAACTAGCCCAAGATGCCCACTAATTGAGTTTTAAAGTTCTAGCGGCAAACCTAAGTATAATTTAATATTTTTTTTAACAGATGAAATTTCAATCAAAATAATAAAACTTGAATTAAGGGAAAATCAATATAGAATTGTTTTATTCCTTTTTTAAAACTATCACAACATTTTTTTCGCTTAAAAAAATTCTATTGTCTTTCAATCTTCAAAGAAAAATTTCATTGTCCTTGTAAAAATTGAATGAAGTTATTGAAGTTTATTAAAATCTTTTTTAGTAAAATTAATTTCAAAGGGGCCAGGCCTGAGCAACACTTCATTAACATTTTATCTACAGAAAATTTCATTGAAATTAAGTGTTTAGAAAATATTTCATCCTTAGAAAAAATGTCTTTGAGGTTTTATCTTTACATAGAACAAATTTTATTTTGTTTTTAGAATTGTATCCAGATTAGGCCAATGGGTTTTGTTTTTATACCCACCACCATAGGATGGGGTGGGTATAAAAAGACAGACGTCTGTCCGTCGGTCTGTCGAAAGCACGCTAATTTTCGAACGAGTAAAGCTAGACGCTTAAAATTTTGCACAAATACTTCTTATTAGTGTAGGTCGGTTGAGATTGTAAATGACCTAAATCGGTACGTTTTGATATAACTGTCATATAAACCTATCTGGGGTCTTGACTTCTTGAGCGTCTATATTGAGAAATTCTTATCCGATTTGGCTGAAATTTTGCACAACGTGTTTTGTTATGACTTCCAGCAACTGTAAGAAGAATAGTTAAAATTGGTCCATAACCTGATATAGCTGTCATATAAACCGATCTGGGATCTTGACTTCTTGAGCCTCTATATTGAGAAATTCTTATCCGATTTGGTTGAAATTTAGCATGAGGTGTTTTGTTGTGACTTTCAACAACTGTGCTAAGAATAGTTCAAATTGGTCCATAACCTGATATAGCTGTCATATAACCCGATCTGGGATCTTGACTTCTTGAGCCTCTATATTGAGAAATTCTTATCCGATTTGGCTGAAATATTGCATGATGTGCTTTGTTATGACTTCCAACAACTGTATTAAGAATGGTTCAAATCGGTTCATACCCTGATATAGCTGCCATATAAACCGATTTGGGGTCTTAACTTCTTGAGCCACTAGGGGGCGCAATTATTATCCGATTTAGCTGCAATTTTGCATGAGGTGTTTTGTTATAACTTTCAATAACTGACCACGTTTTGATAGCTGCCACATAAACCAATATGGGATCTTGACTTCTTGAGCCTCTAAAGGGCGAAAGTATTACCCGATTTAGCCAACATTTTGTACAACGGCTTCTCTCATGACCTTTAACATACGTGTCGAATATGGCATGAATTGGTTTATAGCCTAATACAGCTCCCCTATAAACCGATCTCCCTATTTTACTTCTTCAACCTCTAAAGTGCGCAATTCATACTAGATTTGGCAGTAATTTTACACAATGGCTTCTACTATGGTCTCCAATATTCCGTTCAATTGTGGTCCGAAATGAACCATAACTTGATATTGTTCCAATAATATAGCAATTCTTTTCTTTTATCCTTTGTTTGCCTAAAAAAGGAGATACCGTGGCAAGAACTCGACAAATGCGATCCATGGTGGAGGGTATATAAGATTCGGCCCGGCCGAACTTAACACGCTTTTACTTGTTATTTTTTCTGTCAGCCAACACGCAGGGGACGTCCCCTATTAATGCAGTGCATGGCGTTGGCGAGAGGAAATCAGGAATTGGAGGGGGGGAAAGATGTAGTGCTTATTGACATTCGTCTTAAATCTTTGGATGTCAAAGTGGGTGGGAAAAACAGTAGCCGGAAGTCGATTCCACATACGAACGGTTCGGGCGAAATAATAATTCTCTCTATAATGCATTTTGAGGTCCGCTACCCAATCAATTACAAACGTGTGTGAGTTCCAGGAATGTCTAGTATCCCTGACATACATCCTGTCATCAGGAATAAGAAAACGAATATTAGACGAAAACACACCATGGGAGTACCAATAGAACAGCGCCAAGCAACCCACATCGCGACGATGATGAAGGGAGGCAATAGAGTTGGATACCCCACTGTCCCCAATCAACGCCATCGCTCTCCTCTGTACACGGTCCAGTAGCTCCAGGGATGATTTTGAAGCTCCAGCCCATACATGTAAGTTGTACTCCATTTTCGGCCTTGAAAGTGGTGTAGATGTTAAGAAGATCAGACGTAGTGAAATCATTCTTTCACCGTTTAAGGAAGTCTAAACACTTGAATGCTTCTTTCGACACTTCAAATACATGTTTAGCCCAACGGACATCACTTTGTATTTTCATGCCCAAAACATCAAGAGCTTCTGATTGCTCAACATCTACACCGTTGATAGACAGAGATGATCGTAAAGGGTCAGCGAATCGTTTGTGTGACAACAAGCAGCACCGGGTCTTCCGTGAATTAAAATCTACTCGATTCATTCGATCCCACTCAGAAATGGCCAGGAAATCCTGTCAGAGTGTATTGTCCACAACGCTCCTCTTGTCTTTAAACTCTCGAAGCCGAGTCTTCGAGAGATTGAGGACAAGAGGTCGAATGAGTACGAATGACAGAGATTCACAAACAGATCGTTGGTGAAAATAAGAAAAAGGGAAGGAGAAAGAACACCTGCGGTCAATTTATAGATCGAATAGTGCGATCTCTGAGAAAGCTCGAAATAAATCGAACGAAGCCATTACCGACACCAAATGCGACAAGCTTTGATAGTAGTGCACCGTGCCAGACACTATCAAATGCCTTGGAGATATTTAGAGCCAAAACCTTACTCTCCCCAAACTGGTGGATTGAGCGACCGTAGAGCGATTTCTGCGGAACCCATACTGTTGGTCGCTAAGAATGCCATTAAACTCTAAATACCTCACAAGATAGTGATTAACCATGACCTTGGAGAGAGCGGAGCATATCGCAATTGGCCGATAATTCGCAGGGTTGTTTGCCACACCCTTCTTGGGTATTGGCTGAACGTTCGCAACCTTGCAACGCGCCGGGAAAACTCCCGCACGGTAGGCAATGTTGAAAAGGTTGCGTAATGGACGAGCGAACGTCGCAGAACACCTGCGTAAGACAAGTGTTGATATTCCATCAGTGTCGAGGATTTATTTATGTCTAGGTTTTTTAAGAACCCGTTTAACTCCACGTGTTCGAAAAAATATTTGGGGCATGACGCCAGATACATTTTCGATTGAGGGGAGTGGTTGATTGCTGTCCGGCAGGGAAGAGTTCCCTGCAAATATATCAGCCAACAAGTTAGCCTTATCAACCGGGTCAATGAACGTTTAATCATCTTTAACAAGAGTTGGAATAGATGAAGAACTATCCTTTACTCCTTTCACGAAAGACCAAAAGCTCTTACTTCCTCGTGTAGAAGAAAGAACCTTAGTACGCAGACGCTGTTCGTAAAGAAATTTTTCGCGCCTAAGCACATTTGCACACGAAGATCTTGCCTGTTTGCGCAGCAGTTCAGTGTTGGCATTTTTATACCCTACACCACCACTGTGGTACAGGGTATTATAGATTTGTGCATTTGTTTGCAACACTAAGAAGGAGAAGAGCTAGACCCATTGATAAGTATACCGATCGACTCAGAATCACTTTCTGAATCAATTTAGCCATGTCCGTCTTTGAGTCCATGTATTCTTGTAATCAAAGTGCAGGTCGTATTTCTTTTTCGATTGTCACGAAATTTTGCACATGTCACTTTTTTGGTCCAAGTACAAACGCTATTGATTATGGAAAAATTCAGTTTAGATTTAGATGTAGCTCCCATATATATCTTTTACCCGATATGGCTTTTTAAGGCTGTAGAAGCCACAATTTTCGTCCGATCTTTACAAGCATTGGGTATTTTATTTGAGGTCTAGATATGTGTGCAAAATTTCATAAAAATCGGTTCAGATTTAGATATAGCTCCCATATATATCTTTCATCCGATATGGACTTTTATGGCTATAAAAGCCACAGTTTTAGTCCGATCTTTAAAATATTTTGCGCGAGGTGTTTTATTTGACGTCCTAATGTGTGTGGAAAATTTCATGAAAATCGGTCCAGATTTAGATATAGCTCCCATATATATCTTTCATCCGATTTGAACTATTAAGGCTGTAGAAGCCACAATTTTGGTCCAATCTTCACCAAATTTGACATGGAGTCGTTTTTTTTTTTTTTGAAGTCTCAATGTATCTTTACAAAATTTGGCGTAGGGTGTTTTATTTGACATCTTCATATGTGTGCAAAATTTCATAAAAATCGGTTCAGATTTAGATATAGATTAAATTGGTATCCAAATTAAAGTCTGGCCAGATTTCGAGATAAGTTCTACATTTAAAAAGCACTACATGCACGAGGTGGTGTAGGGAATTATATAGTCGACACCGCCCGACTTTTGCCTTTCCTTACTGGTTATCCAAGCGCCAGTTCCTGAGTGCCATCTCTTTCGATCTGACAGCATCTCTGCATGTCTGGTTAATCCAACTTTTGTCGTCTGATTTAGCCGTTATAGTCTTAACTGGAATAAATGTCCTCATTCCATTTAAAATTATCTTCTCAATCATTTCAGCAATAGCATTTATATCGTCATCTAGAAATCATAGTTTCCAATTAAAATGCTTAAAGAATCCATTGAGCTCAGCCCAACGTGCTTTTTCGTATAAAAATATTGACCGCTTCGGGACGGTCAGAATACGAAAAAGATGCTGAAACAATGCAGTGATCGGAGTTACCAAGAGGTGCAAGAGTATTAACTTCATGCTTTTCAGGGTGTGAAGTTAAACAAGTAAAAGCGTGCTAAGTTCGGCCGGGCCGAATCTTATATACCCTCCACCATGGATCGCATTTGTCGAGTTCTTTTCCCGGCATCTCTTCTTAGGCAAAAAAGGATATAAGAAAAGAGTTGCTCTGCTATTAAAACGATATCAAGATATGGTCCGGTTCGGACCACAATTAAATTATATGTTGGAGACCTGTGTAAAATTTCAGCCAATTCGTATAAGAATTGCGCCCATTGGGGCTCACGAAGTAAAATAGAGAGAACGATTTACATGGGATCTGTATCGGGCTATAGACCGATTCAGACCATAATAAACACGTTTGTTGATGGTCATGAGAGGATCCATCGTATAAAATTTCAGGCATATCGGATAATAATTGCGACCTCTAGGGGTCAAGAAGTCAAGATCCCAGATCGGTTTATATGGTAGCTATATCAGGTTATAAACCGATTTGAACCTTTTTTGACACAGTTGTTGAAAGTAAAAATAAAATACGTCATGCAAAATTTTAGCCAAATCGGATAGGAATTGCGCCCTCTAGAAGCTCAAGAAGTCAAATCCCCAGATCTGTTTATATGACAGCAATATCAGGTTATGGACCGATTTCAACCATACTTGGCACAGTTGTTGGATATCATAACGAAACACGTCGTGCAAAAACTCATTCTGATCGGGAAAGAATTGCGCACGCTAGAGGCTCAAGAAGTCAAGACCCAAGATCGGTTTATATGGCAGCTATATCAGGTTATAGACCGATTTGAACCATACTTGGCACAGTTGTTGGATATCATAACAAAACACGTCGTGCAAAATTTCATTCCAATCGGATAAGAATTGCGCTCTCTAGAGGCTCAAGAAGTCAAGACCCAAGATCGGTTTATATGGCAGCTATATCAGGTTATGGGCCAATTTGAACCATACTTGGCACAGTTGTTGGATATCATAACAAAACACGTCGTGCAAAATTTCATTCCAATCGGATAAGAATTGCGGTCTCTAGAGGCTCAAGAAGTCAAGACCCAAGATCGGTTTATATGGCAGCTATATCAAAACATGGACCGATATGGCCCATTTACAATACCAACCGACCTACACTAATAAGAAGTATTTGTGCAAAATTTCAAGCGGCTAGCTTTACTCCTTCGGAAGTTAGCGTGCTTTCGACAGACAGACGGACGGACGGACGGACGGACGGACGGACGGACGGACAGACGGACGGACATGGCTAGATCGACATAAAATTTCACGACGATCAAGAATATATATACTTTATGGGGTCTCAGACGAATATTTCGAGTAGTTACAAACAGAATGACGAAATTAGTATACCCCCCATCTTATGGTGGAGGGTATAAAAAAGGTCACGAGCATTATTTTTGTGCCCTCGGACACACACGATATGTGTCGGTTCGCTCACAAGTTGCGCCAAGCCATTGTGCGCAGCAATTTTACTGACATTTAGTTAAATTTTCCTTCTTCTACTCCGCACATCGTAGCTTCTTTTTAATTTTCCGTTGTCTTTAAGTTTTGCTCTGAAAATATGACATACATGAAAATGCAGCACGATGCAATATAATTTATTTTAGTTTTCTTTTTTGATAGTGACCGCGAATGACCCTGTTCACACATCTCTCGTTCGTTTAAATTAACATCATTCATATCCTGCTATGATTTATTGGAACGCATAAAAGTCAAAAGTTGGACAAAAAAATGGGTGGCCACCAAAATGACTTGAAAGCCGGAACTTCCCATTTTTCTCAACCACTGAGTGAATGCATCACCACCACTTAACAAAAACACAAAAAAAGAAAAGAATGCGGGAATCGTTAGTGCCACTCGAGGCCTGGTGCATTGATCGAACGGTCGATTGCACACAAATCACAACAGACGTGAGAGCCCACCCACTTTACGTCGACAAATACTCGATACTGGGCAAAGAAACAATCATAAATAATGGATATACCCGTACAAACAGACAGACGGAGCGGAGCATGCAATGTATACACGAATCAATGGTATATAGTCACTCATACACATAGCAACACAAATGTATGTGTGCTAAAACAAAAAACCCTATAAGTTAACGCAACGAACCCTGGGACATTTCAAGGATAAGTGCTGCTCCTATATGAGATAAATAATAGGCATGTGTGGTAATAACAAGAAAACAATTTCTAATCTATAAAAGAAGTAAAAACAAGTAAAAGCGGGCTAAGTTCGGCCAGACCGAATCTTATATACCCTCCACCATGGATCGCATTTGTCGAGTTCTTTTCCCAGGCATCTCTTCTTAGGCAAAAAAGGATATAAGAAAAGATTTGCTCTGCTATTAGAGCGATATCAAGAAATGGTCCGGTTTGGACCACAATTAAATTATATGTTGGAGACCTGTGTAAAATGTCAGCCAATTCGAATAAGAATAGCGCCCTTTGGGGGCTCAAGAAGTAAAATAGAGAGATCTATTCATATGGGAGTTGTATCGGGCTATAGACCGATTCGGACCATATTAAACACGTATGTTGATGGTCATGAAAGGATCCGTCGTACAAATCGTCAGGCAAATCGGATAATATCAGATCGGTTTGTATGGCAGCTACATAAGATTATGTACCGATTCGCATACTTAGCACAGTTATTGCAAGTCATAACAAAACACTTCACGCAAATTTTCAGCCAAATCAGACGAGAATTTCGCCCTCTAGAGGCCCAAGAAGTCAAGACCCAAGATCGGTTTATATGGCAACTATAACAAAAAATGGACCGATTTGGCCCATTTACAATCCCAACCGACCTACACTAATAAAGGGTATTTGTGCAAAATTTCAAGCGGTTAGCTTTACTTCTTCGAAAGTTTGCGTGCTTTCGACAGGCAGGCGGACGGACGAACGGACATGGCTAGATCGACTTAAAATGACGTAACGATCCAGAATATATATACTTTATGGGGTCTCAGACGCATATTTCAATGTGTTGCAAACGGAATGAGAATATGAATATACCCCCTCCTTCGGCGGTGGGTATATCAAGCTATAAACAGATGCAAACCTTTCATTTCGATATCGTTCATCATATCTAGTTAATGTGTTTCTAATACCTCAAAATGGTGGTCAATGAAAATAAAGAGTAACAAAACTGTAAAGTTTTATTTTAGAAACAGCGGGAATACTTCCATCATATAAACAGGTTCTGGGATCAGGGATCTCCGTACCAACGTGTAGCGCAGAGCAACATTACTTAGTAGATACGTTTAACACGACTGCTTTTCTCACAAATGTTACCAGGGCTAGGAGGGGTAAACTAGCTCGCTAGATCCAGAGCGTGTAATTCTAATCTACAATATGATGCAGTCTTGACTTCAGTCATAACAAATACCCAATCATGCAGGTACCACACGAATCCGATCTTCCAGTGTATTTCTTCACGTCTTTAAGTAAGAAATTCGGTAGGAAACAAAAAGTCAATGCGACCTCTTTTTCTAGTCTCTGGCTATAAATGGAAAATTTCAAAGCACAAAATTAGATAATTTTTATATGTCTTGAGATACATTGGAAATCGGACCAAAAATCAGGTTGGTCTGGGAGGAAATATAGGGTATATATTTTTTTGATATCGGAAGGGACCGTGCCCTCCCATTTACCCTAAAAGTACTACCCAAAAATAAAAGTGGACTAACACTATGGGACTCAAATGCAAGGTATTCAGGATTAGAGTACGAATTTCATATTAAAAATTGGGTCCAAGTAACTGGGAGGCCGACCCAACCCCGAAACCCCCTAAAATATGTTTTTTGAACGATCATGACAACATGGGACACAAATGAAGGTGTTCGGGATTTGAATACGAACATGGTAAGGAAGGAGAAATAGGCTATATAAATTGTTGATATTGTAAGAGGGCAGACCCTCCCACGTTCGCCCAAAATCAAAAGTCGACCAAGGACAACATGGGTTTCAAATGAAAGGTATTGAGGAGTAGAATTCGAATATGGTATGGAAGATTGGGTCCAAGTACCAGGGAAGTCGCCCTAACCCCAAAACTCCAGTGAGCAGACAAATTGAACGGTATTATCAATATGAGCCTCCAACAAAAGGTATTGGGGAGTAGATTACAAATCTGTTATAAAAAATCAGGTTGAAGTGTAGGGGGTCACCCACCTCCCCCAAATCGCCCCAAATAAGCATATTAGCCAATTACGACTTTATGGGACTCGGATTGTTTGTTTGTTTCGAATGGACTCAAAGTACGGCAGAACCGATTTTCTCAACATTTTTACAGATTGCTAGGGGTTGGCCTGGAAGAAAACACATGCTATATAATTTTTCGATATCGAAAGGTGGGCGTACCCTCTCTCTTATCCCTAAAACAACACCCAAAACCAAAAGTGGACCGTTCGGAATAATATGGGTATCAGATGAAAGGTATTGGAGAGTAGAATACGAATGTGGTATTAAAATTTGAGTCTAAGTACCCAGCGGCGCGCCCCAACCCCCAAACTCTGCCAAAGAGACATATTGGACATGCATGTCAATATGGGACTCAAATGAAAGTTTTTCGGGAGTAGCTTACGAGAATGGCTAAAAAAATCGCAAAATGAGCATATTAGCCGATCAGGGCTATATGGCACTCAAATGAAAGCAATTTGGGAATAGATTAGGAAAATGACATTAAAATTTTTGTTAAGGGTATTCAGGTGTCGCCTTACCTCCTTAAATCACCCCAATATGTTATTTGACCCATTGTGACAATATGGTGTCTGAAATTATGATGAGCCCCAGCCGAAATGAAATCCTGGCTACTTCGGTGTCCAACTTTAATACACACTAGCCGAACCGGGCCCGCTACACAGCGCCTTTTTCAACACTATTATATGGTCGATATATAAGTCTCGTTTTGGTGGATTATTAAGATGGGGATATTTCGTCCCGAATCTCTCAAATACTTTTGAAAAAAGTCTTATTTCATTTCTGTAATATATTGTCGTGATTGGTCTATATATCCATTTAACGGGGAGTGCTTCTTGGAGGTGCCATGGTGCCTCAGACATTCCGCCCAAATTTGGATGTTAAATTCGTGATCTACTCCTAAATGCCTTCCATTTAAGCCCAATATTGCCATGGTCGGTAGATATGTACTGATTGGAGGACGTTTCGGGGCTGGATCTAGCACTTCGCCACTTTGGCCTCAAACTAGGTATCAAATTCGTACTTTAGGTTAGGTTAGGTTGTAAGGAGGTTGCGGATATTAATCCCCCATGCCACTATGGACATACACCTAAGCCAATAATCAGCTTGTTGTGCGCACGAAATACTAAAAAAGTAACCTCGAAAAAGAAAATCTATGTTAGGAATTCCGTGCGACTTAAAAAATCCTTAATTGTTTTCCATGCCACGCTCCAAAGATGGTTCATGTCTGGTAAGCACCGGTGTCTTTTAGCCGTGATAGCCGGGCAATGACATAGGAATATTCCTTCATCTTCCCCATTTGCCCAACACATGCTATCACTTGCCGCACCGATTTTGCATATGTGTCCCGTTGTGATACCCAATGCTATACTTACTCTTTCTTACTTCCTTTCAGTAAAAGCCTCGTCCACTCACGAACCAGATCACTCCATAGGATTTTCGCCGTCCTACCGACCGTTTCGCGTTCGTCCCCCACACTCTTAACTCAGACTGCGTCGTCCCGAAAGGCTTCGGGTTAACCAAGTTTATTGACGGCAGTCCTCTGGCCTTCACCGCCAAATCGTCTGCCCTTTGATTCCTCCTTACTCCGTTATGGCCCGGCACCCGAACTATGCGGATTTTGCCATCCTCAGAGAAGGCGTTAATCTCCTTCTTACACTCTCACTAATAAATGCTTCAATGTTCTCTTCCAATGCATCAATTGAAGCGGGCTTTTCTGTATACGCATGAGCTTGAATATAGCCCCACAAAAAATGTATCTAAGGGCGTTAAATCGTACGATCCATGAAACCAATCCACCGAACTCGCCTCCCAATACATCCTTTGTTACGCGTGCTGTGTGCCATGTGGCACTGCCGTGTTGAAACTACATGTCATGCAAGTCAAGCTCTTGCATTTTGGGCAAAAAAAATTTGGACATCATCACACGGTAGCGCTCACCATTCACAATTATGTTACGATTCGCATCATCTTTGAAGAAGTACGGCCCAAATGAAGCGACCAGCTCATAAACCACACCAAACTGTTACTTCTTCCAGATGCGTTGGTGGCTGTTGCAATGCTTCTGGCTGATCTTCAATCCATAATCGACAATTCTGCTTATATACGTACCCATTGAGCCAAAAATGAATTTCGTCGTAAAATGGAAGAAGCGCGCGATGACCTTTCTTAACAGAGCACGCATTTTGATAATAAAATTCATTAATTTGCAACCATTGTTCGCTTGTAAAACGATTCATGGTGTGACAGTGAAACAAAACACAAAACGTGCGTGAGCTGTTTAAACCAGTGTTGCCAAAAAGATAATGGCTAATAAATTACCCTTTACAAGTTATTGATCACTTTGTAGTGAATTTTTAATTTGTTTTACTTTTCTAGGCTCAATATTTACGGCTGAAAGGTAAAACTTGGCCTTTGAGCAGTAGTTGTCAGTTTTTAAGAATCGTCGTGCTTATTTATTTGCCTAGTCTACAACTCCCTCTGCGGACCAGTAGAACACTGCTAATGTACGGCTATCTTGTTACTATGTTTAACTCGCTGTTTTGCGTTGCTTTAGGCAATCACTGTTTATACGTTGTTTTGAAAGAAGTATGTATGTTTGCTTTACTCATTACTGGCTGAACTACTATCTGTAGCCAGTACTATATAACCACGACTAACCATCCACATTCCGGAATATGGTGTGTATGCACTCTCCATGCATGGGAGAGCCTCCTCGGTCGGCAGAAGCGGGTGGAGTGGCATGGGAACGAACAAAAAAATTCATTACCAGAGGATACTTCGTTTCACTACATTTTGTATCCAAATTTCGGTTGGGGTACCTAGGGGGGCTGCCCAACCCTTAAACCTACCAAACACATATTTAGACTAAACACGACAATATGGGACTCAAATGAAAGGTATTTAGGATAAGAAAACGTATCTGATATCCAATTGTCGGACCACCCAAAAACACCCCTAAATCGGATGCATTTACCGACCAAGGCAATATGGGACTCAAATGAAAGGTATTTGCAAGTAGAATACGAATCTAATATCCTAATGAGGGACCACGTTCCTGGGGGTGTACCCTTCCCCAAAACACCCCCCAAAAAGGACTTATTTCCTGACCATGGAAATATGGGGGTCAAATTAAAGGTATGTGGGAGTAGACCACGTATCTGATATCAACATTAGGGGCCAATTGTCTAGCGGACGTTCCACCAACATAACAACCCCAAATAGGACGTAGAAATATTCATAGTTTTAAGGGCCAATGCCCCAAACCGGACGTATTAGCTGGCTTTTGCAATTAGGAGTTTAAATGAAATTAGAAAACGAATCCAATATCCAATTTTTAGGGCAATGGCAATATGGGGTTCAAATAAATGATATATAGATATATGAGAATAGAGCACGTTGCTAATATATTTTCCGGGCTTAGTGTTTGGCGGACCACCCCAAAGAGAGATTTTGGGGGGTAGAGCAAGAATTGATACCCATTTTCGGGACCAATTTTCTGGGGATCTACCTCTTTCCCAAAATACCCAACAAACAGCAATTTTTTACTGACCATCGCAATATGAGGCTCATATCAAGGTATTTGGGAGTAGAATGCGAATGTGATATCCAAATGTAGGACCATGTGTTTAGGGCATCACCCCTTTCCCAAAACACCCCCAAAGGGAAAAAATTTTTCGGCCATGCCAATATGTGGCACAAATGAAAGGTATTTGAGATTAGAAAACGAATTTGATAACATTTTTTTGGGCCATGTGTTTGGGGGACCACTCATCCTGTAAACTCCTCTTAAGCCAATGGCAGTATGGGGTTTAAATAAATGGTATTTGAGAGAAGAGCACGATGCTGATATCTTTTCAGGGCCAAGTATCTGGGGGACCACCTCTCCCCCGAAAACACCACTAAATAAGATATCATGAGAATATCCGGCTGAAATGAAGTATTTTAAGAATGGAGTATACCTTACATCCGAACTTAAATTCTTAGACCTATAAAGATCGTATGGGATTCAGATAAAGGCACTTATATTGTTAAACGGTTGGTCAAGTTAGCATGGTATTTCACTAAAAGATCTTTAATTGTCGAAAATAAATATTCCAAGGAAATCTTTATCTTTCCTTCCAGATCAATCTACACAATCTGTGAAAATTTCAAGGTAATCGGTTCAGCTTTTTTTTGAGCCTATACGGAACAAACAAACAACAACGTTTTTACCGCATTTTGTGTTTGAAATAAATTTAATTTAAATTTTTCCTTGGACATGTCCCTGTATACAAATATCAGCTATGTGGAAAAATTAACTTAAATTACCCAACAATTTGGCTAGACACGGTAGAATTTCGCATGTTCTACTTGTTTCTATTTATTTACATTTTAATTAATGTACAAAATCTGGAACAAATGGATTCTTTTTTGGTCTTGCCGTTTTGCCAACTTTTGTTAAACTGTTCAAATCGTTTTTTGTTCTTGCGATAAATACTAAATTACACCACTTTTGAAAGTTTAAGCACGCGCCAGCATCCGTCGCTCTGTTATGAATTTTACGTCCAGATCTGAGGAGGAGGTGTTTCGTTTGGTTAAACAATAGGAAAAAATCTGCAGCACAATTACAAACTTCCACTTGATGTGATGTCAATTCTAATGGAGATCGTTTAATTTCCAGGCAAGTCCATACATCGCGTCCTCTAGCTTGGGTGTGCTAATGAGAAAATTTCACTTCTAATCTGAATGTACTTTTTATTCGCACATATGATAGACTTTTAGAATGTGCTACGTTGCATCTCACAGCAGGGGTGTGCGTAAAAGAGTTTAATCGATGACATGCGTATCTTGTTCATCGCCCTTAGTGACGGCGGTGGTGATTTTTGCAACAATGGCTCTTCATCTTTTTTGTTTGTCACTCTTTGTTGAAAATGCAAGAGAAGACGATTTTTCTGATGCCGATTTTAAGTCTCTTCGTTTTTTGTTTTTGTGTGTTGTCTGACCCGTTCCGTACGATTGACTAAAATTTTATTGTTTCCAGTCCATTAAAGTGAATTGTTTCATTTGTTCATGCCCTCTCATCTCGTAATTGTTGTTGCTACTAAACAATCGGTAATGGGCCGAAAGGATTAAAAGGATTTGTTTTATTGTCCCGTCAATTCGCTTTGTGACCCGATCGATTTCATTTGGATTTATGGGATTTGCAATGTCAGTAAAGTTGTCTCATTGCACTGCAAATTAATGGTAAATGTCGTAGGTCCTTACAAATTTATTGATTTTGGTATTTTATTGCAATCCTGATTAAAAATTGTTCTGGTACCACCTCTTTGAATTCCACTCGAAGACAAACATTTTTGGTTTAATGCATCCCTAAGTAATGAACGTTTGCTCCGAATAAAAGGGTTGAAGAACTCCAAAATTGAGTTGTTGCGTTCGTATTTGCTGTACATGCTACATAAATGAAAATTTTAAAAATAAATTCAAACTTAGAGCATCGCAAAAATGAAGACGGAGTTTTAAGCGGAATTAAAACTCTATATCTGCTAACACAAATCGTCATTAGTTTTGTAGAAAAAGAATTTAAATCAAAGTCAACAAGACACAAGCACAAAAATTATACGGTGTCATTTTAGACCTACATGCAAATGCAAATTTGCCCACGAACATTCCATAAAGGAACAGGGGCAAACTTCTCACATATCAATGAGTGCTGTCCGACTCAAGTTTAAACTCAATGATCAGGGGCCTCATTTTTATAGCCGAGTACGAACGACGTGCGGCAGTGCGACACCTCTTTTTGGAGAAGTTTTTACATGGCTACCATACCAAATGCTACAGTACCTCAAAAATATCGCCAGCACTAGGAGGGGATAACCAACGCCGAAAAATTTTCTGATTTTCTCGAATTCGAAACCAGACGTTAGACGTCATAGGAAGGCATGCTAACCTCTGCGCTAAAAAATATCGCCAGCACTAGGAGGGGATAACCAACGCAGAAAAATTTTCTGATTTTCTCGAATTCGAAACCAGACGTTAGGCGTCATAGGGCTGTTATATAAAATTCTCGCCTAATAACGAAAATGGAAATTTGTATAATCAACAATAAAAGCGTGCTAAGTTCGGCCGGGTCAAATCTTGGGAACCATTGATTCTGCTAAAATTTTATACAAAATAAATTAAGTTGAAGGGCATAATTTTATTCTACATACCAAACTTAAGTCAAACCAGCAAAAATTAAAGCTTCTAGGACTAACCGAAGAAGGATGATCGAGAGACCGGTTTATATGGGAGCTATATCAGGTTATAGACGATTTGGACCGTACTTAGCACAGTTGTTGGAAGTCGTAACAGAACACTGCATACGAAATCGGACAAAAATCGGGACTAATAAGGGCTCAAGGTGTCAAATCACGAAATCGATTTATATGGGAGCAATATCGATTCGGACCGCACCAAGCATAATTGTTGGAAGTCATAACAAAATACAACATGCTCAATTTCAGCCAAATCGGACAAAAATTGCGGGTAGGGAAGCCAAGAAGTCACATCGGGAGATCGGTTTATAGCTATATCAAGTAATAGACCGATTCGGACCGTACTTGGCATAGTTGTTGGAAGTCATAACGGAACACCACGTGCAATTTTTTAGCCAAATCAGATAAAAATCGCGGTTTGTAAGGGCTCAAGAAGTCTAATCGGGAGATCGGTTTATATGGGAGCTATATCCAAATCTGAACCGATATGGCCAATTTGGAATTCCCAATGACCTACATCAATTTTAAGTATCAGTGCAGAACGCCTAGCTCAACGCATTCGACCGCTATCGTGATTTCGACAGACGGACGGATGGACGGACATGGCCAAATCGACTCAGAACGAGAGACTATCAAGAATATGCACATTATGGAGTCTTAGATGAATATTTCGAGGTGTTACAAATGGAATGACTAGATTAGTATACCCCACCATCCTATGATGGGTATACAAAATGGAATTAACTCGGAAAATGGAATTAACTCGTGAACATTTTTCACAACTTTCGGCGTTTCACAAGAGTGCAATAGCACTTTAAACAAATAAAAAGGCATTAAGTTCGGCCGGGCCGAACTTTGGATACCCACCTCCTCGGGTATATATGTAAACCCCATTTCGTCACAATCCGGTAAAAATTGGATAACTTAAACACCCAAATTCGATACGGACATTAAGTGGTCTAATATATATGTCACTATTCAATTTTGTAGAACAAAATATTGGTCTTTTTCGTAGATATGTCTAATTATAAACCGATCTGAACCATATTAAGGTCGGATATCGTGAGGCTCAAAAACACTCACTGTTTCAAATTTCAGCGAAATCGGGTAATAAATAAAGCTTTTATGAGTTTCAGACCCTTTATCGACAGATCTGTCTAAATGACAGCTATATCTAAATATAGTCCGATCTGTACCATTTTTGGGTCGGATGTTGGGAGGCTTATAACTGCGCACTATTCCAAATTTCAGCGAAATCGGATAAAAAATAAAGCTTTTATGGGCTTCAGACCCTTTATGGGCAGATCGGTCTACATGGTAGCTATATCTAAATAATATTCGATCCGAACCATATTTGGGTCAGTTGTCGGGAGGCCTTAAACTGCTCACTGTTTCAAATTTCAGCAAAATCGGGTGAAAAATAAAGTTTTTGTGGGCATTAGTCCCTTTATCAGAAAATAAATATAGTCCGAATATTTAGATCAGATGTCGAGAGGTTTAAAATAACCCACAGTTTTAAATTTCAGCGAAATCGGATAAAAAATAAAGCTTTTATGAGCTTCAGACCCTTTATCGGCAGATCGGTCTCTATGACAGCTATATCTAAATACAGTCCGATCTAAACCATATTTGCGTCAGATCGGACTATATGGTGGCTATATCTAAATATGGACGGATCTAATCCATATTAAAGGCAGATGTCGGGAGGCTAAAAATAACCCCATGTTGCAAAATTTTATCGAAATCGGGTAATAAATAAAGCTTTTATGGTCTTCAGACCCTTTATCGGCAGATCGGTCTATATGGTAGCTATATCTAAATAATATTCGATCCGAACCATATTTGGGTCAGTTGTCGGGAGGCCTTAAACTGCCCACTGTTTCAAATTTCAGCAAAATCGGGTGAAAAATAAAGTTTTTGTGGGCATTAGTCCCTTTATCAGAAAATCGGTCTATATAGCAGCTATATCCAAATATGCTCCGATTTGGCCCGTTCAAGAACTTAACCAGCGTACATCAAAAAGACGTATCTGTGCCACACTTCAGCTCAATATATCAATTTTTGAAGACACTAGAGTGATTACAGCAGACGGATAGACACACGGACATCGTTAAATCGTCTTAGAATTTTATGACAATCCGAAATATATATACTTTGTAAGTCTCGTGTCGATTAGTGCGAGGAAATGTTGAACCAATACTACCACGGTGCTTCAAAATACGTTTATAAGATCGTCATAGGTCAAAACAACAATCGACCGTGTGGGTTTTCGAAGTCAGATAAATCCAACGAAAGTTGTTCGTTCGGATGAAGCACTTCGATGCAACTAGTCGCCTGTTTCTTCGACAATACTGGTCAGATAAATCCAACGAAAGTTGTTCGTTCGGATGAAGCACTTCGATGCAACTAGTCGCCTGTTTCTTCGGCAATACTGGTCATGTGACCAATGTTCTGCTTGAGTAACCAAGGTACATCACAATTTGATTGCCTGGAGAAATTCGAAAAACGAACAAGAAAAGATATGTTCACCATGCCAAAGCGAGCTCTCACACTTCGGCTCAAAGCAGCGGGTTTTTGACCGCCCTAACTTGGTACCCTTAGCCTCACTGCACTAGGTGCAGTTTCAAATTCAGTGCATCAGTGCGGCTGTGATACACAAACAATCCATCCATCCATGGCCTTTTGAAGCGCCGACCACCAAACCGCAACACAATATAGCATTTGAGGTTGGACAACAGCAGAATATACCCAGTGCATGACTTTTCCCAACGGCTCTCTTGCAGGGGTTTAGGACAAGTGTTACCTTTCTTATCCTTTCGAAAATGTTGGATTTGTAGTTCAATTTCCAGTCCAGCAAAACACCCAGGTTTTTTGCGCTTGCAGTAAATGGAACATTCTCTTCCCCCAAGGAGAAAGGTACCATCGTGAGGAACTTCCAACGCTGAAAGGAAGACTTCATTACATGGCTTTAAAGCTCTGTCTGCTAGTAAACTCATAGGTAGCTGGCAAAGCTGAGTGTTTTATGTTAAATTATAGATTTTTTTAAGCAACAACCTCTTTTTTGATTTTCATATCCTTACAACTTCGATAATCAAACTTGAACCACCCAATCTATACAACTTTTTGTTGGATTTATTGTCCTATAATGATTTCACGCGTAATGGTGAAATGCTGATATACCCAAGATATTTTTCAACTTATTACAATAAATAAGATTTTCTACAATAACAACGACAATTTGGTTGCCTTCTCTAGTTTGTTGTGTGACATCTGCAGTGGAACCAGTTTCACCCCTTTTGGCACATGCTGCTTCAATGGACTCGGGCAATATCTTTTATAGTATTCGTCCATAAATACATCGCCATCATAGGCATTATCATGGCAGGGGAAGAGCCAACGCTTCAAGAGAAATCCTCTTGAAATCCATTAAATAATTTTTGTCGAAAAGAACCATACAGAAATGGTACTTCAGAATAAAAAGAATTTTGTTGCATTTTCGAAATGTGATAAAATAAAATGCCAAAACAGCAGCCTTACCACCTATACAGCGCTTGTTTCCGTCTGTCGAACAATGAGGCAGATTGGAATAAATTTCTCTTGTTCCGTTCCATCACTCATGGATTGGCAGCGTGTCACAAGTAGGTTCTTGGGGAGAGTCGAATACATGTTCGGCAATCAACTGAACTCAACTTGGTCACTTATAAGTCGTCATCAATGCCCAAATGACAAAAACCGAGCAACCGAGCAAACAGCAACACTTTACTCAACAACAATGCAACCACAATAACATCAGGCTGCACTCATCGTCATCATCATCATCATCTCATCGCCAAAATGTATGTATATTCAACAAAAATAACAACAAACAGCTGAGCATCAACAACAAAGGATAACACGCGTCCTTTCAACTCCTCTCCCCCTCCAGCTACTCCTCTTTTTCGTGGGCCTGAATTGAAGAAAATAAAAACAACTGGAAATGGCAATAATTCATCGATATTTGAGTTCGTAATGAAATCAAAAGTGTGGAAAATATAATAAAAATTGAAAGGGGAGGACGGAGGATGAGTCAAACAAAAAAATATGTTCGCTCGTAACTCATTGAAGAGCTATTCCATCGACGGCAACTGAAGAGGCACAAAAGGATAAAAGCTGTTTCGGACTCAAGGACCTCTTTGTAGTTTACAGTTCCTTCACTTATTGTTGATTGATATCCACTTGAGAATCTCGTTCCAGTTGCTCGTCAATGGGTAATAGGCATCCTTCTGCACTTAGGACACTAAATTTGGTAGTAGCCTGCCATTGGTGGTGTTGACCACATGGATGTTCTTTACTTGTCAACACAAATTCAGTCTCAGATTACTTTGTCGCAACGCTCTCCATTTAACAAAATGCTCTTATCTTTAATTTCTGGGCAATGCCTTCACTGTGTCATCTCAAATGGCGCCACGAGTTGTGTTGTCATCACTAGAACTGCCCTTTAACGAACTGTGAAATTTAGTATCGAAATAGGGATCTAATTTTAGTTCGATACTTAGCCATTTCTGTAATTGGATGCCTAAAATATGTCATTCTATGGAGAAGAAGATAAAAATATCGGTTTTAAGAGATTACATTGATCATAAAGCAGCAAAGGGTTGCCATTCTATTATCGAATATTAAGAGAACAGCTGTTGTAGCGCGGCAGTAGACAACTTAGTCAAAATTTAAACTACGAAACTATTTCATTTAAAATAGCCAGATTAGTCGGGATTCATTCAAACATCTTAATCCAGTTGGTTTAGGAAAGGCTAAAATTTGATATAACTACCGCCATCAATTTTTGCCTGAAAGAAATTTTGCATGCTGTAACAGGGTCTCAGACTATCTGGCAGCGAGAGCGGTTCAAGAAGGGATTTTCGGGACTCGCTTTCCCAGGAGGAAGGGGGAATTTTTGTATTTGAAGAGAATGAGACCTTAGTCTTCCCATATGGATCCAAGAAGGAGTTAAGGACTGGCTTGGAGATATACTCTGAGACACTCAACAACGGCACGTCGTTGAGACTTTCCGACCCTGTAAATGTTTTTTCCGATAACTGCAAAAGAAATTCTCCAATGGGAATTACCGTTTTCAATAGGGGTTTGCCGGGTTCAAAGTGCGTGGTGAAGAGTTTGGAATCCCTGAATGGACTCCGGGTTGACGACATTCTGATAACTTTGTCATTAAAGAATACAAGAAGGCGGACGAAAATCATGGGAACGGCTGGGGATGAACCAGTCGCGGGAATTGCATACACAGAAAAAGTAAAAATCGGTTTCAATTGATCCAATCAATATTTAATTGATATTGCTTCAGTAACGAAAGTGTGAATATTAATTAAGAAAAAAAATTCAATTTAAAATATTTAATTTTCAATTAATTGTTTAATTGACCCAATAAAAAAATTATTGAAATTTTAAATTAATTTTATAATTGTTACAATTGAAAATACGATTGACAATTTCTAAATGTCCAGTTAATTTTTTAATGCTATATTAAAATATTTGCAAATAGCGCACTGTATAAAGTTATCAGCCGACATACAACTAATTCTTATTTTGGAAAACACTTGCCATTGAGGATGTCAACTTGTTCTCTTTTTACATCCATTCTTTGTTTACGTTAGTTCCAATTTGTGTAATTTTTAATCTGCACATTTTGACATCCCTGTTTTCGGCAAGTGACCTAACCTTCTATTATTCAGCCTTGAGGGCGCACCCTCTGTGTGGATGCAACTTGATATTCATATGTTAACCTCCTGGAATACTAATTTGAAGTTAATGTTTGGGTCCATGATCAATTCTAAGACACAAAACACCCGTGTGGGTTTCTTCAACAATTTGCGGATGTCGGGAGTGTGATGACATAAAATTGCGGAAATATAGGACTTATGCGCTCTTAAAATGCCTTTTCACGTAAATATATATTGTAGGATGCTTAAGTAAAAACTACATTGCAGAAATGTAGCGGAAAATATGTTTTCTCGAACCATAAATTTCGGCCAATTTTAATTTAAAAATTATTCGATTCAATCATTTTTATACCCACCACCGTAGTATAGGGGGTATATTCATTTATTGATTCCGTTTGCAACTCATCGAAATATCAATTTCTGACCCTACAAAGTATATATATTTCGGATTGTCGTAAAATTCTAAGACGATTTAACGATGTCCGTGTGTCTGTCCGTCCGTCTGCTGTAATCACTCTAGGGCCTTCAAAAATTGAGATATTGAGCTGACATTTGGCACAGATACGTCTTTTTGATGCACTCTGGTTAAGTTCTTGAATGCGCCAAATCGGATCATATTTGGATATAACTGCTATATAGACCGACTTTCCGATAAAGAGTCTAATGCCTATACAAGCTTTATTTTTGATCCGATTTTGCTGAAATTTTAAACATTGAGTAGTTTAAAGCTTCCCGACAACTGACCTAAATACGGTTCAGATCGGTTCATATTTAGATATAGCTACCATATAGACCGATCTCCCGATAAAGGCTCTGAAGACCATAGAAGCTTTATTTATTACCCGATTTGGCTGAAATTTCCAACAGTGGGTTATTCTAAGCCTCCCGATATCTGACCTAAATATGGATTAGATCGGACCATATTTATACATAGCTGCCATATAGACCAATTTTCCGATAAGGGGTCTGATGCCCATAAAAACTATTTTTTATCGATTTTGCTGAAATTTGAAACAATGAGTAGTTTAAGGCTTCCCGACAACTGACCTAATTATGATTCAGATCGGAATATATTCAGATATAGCTGCCAAATAGACCGATCTGCCGATAAAGGGTCTGAAGCCCATACAAATTTGATTTTTTTTAACCGATTTCGCTAAAATTTGCAATAGTGAGTTATTTTTAGCCTCCTGACACCCGACCTAAATATGGTTTAGATCGGACTATATTTAGATATAGCTGCCAAACAGACCGATCTCCCGATAAAGGGTCTGAAGACCATAAAAATTTTATTTTTAACCGATTTCGCTAAAATTTGAAACAGTAAGTTATTTTTAACCTCCTGACACTCGACCAAAATATATTTCCGATCGGACTATATTTAGATATAGCTGCCATATAAACCGATCTGCCGAAAAAGGGACTAAAGCCCATAAAAGTTTTATTTATTACCCGATTTCGCTGAAATTTGAAACAGTGAGTTTTTCTAAGCTTCACGGTACCCGAACTTAATATGGTTCAGATCGGTTTATAATTGGATATATCTGCCAAAAATACCAATATTTTGTTCTACAAAATTGAATATATATTAGACCACTCAATGTCCGTGCCGAATTTGAGTGCATTAGTTATCCAATTTTCACCAGATTGTGACGAAAGGGGATTTACATATATGCCCCGAGGTGGTGGGTATCCAAATTTCGGCCCGGCCAAACTTAATGCTTTTTTACTTGTTTTAATTGAATCTGAACTTTTTCAATTACGATCGTGATTGACATTTTTGCTATCTTCAATTAATAAATTATTGTAATTGCTTCAAAAATTTTCAATCATTTTTCAATCAATCATCTTTTTTAAAAGCTGTGATTGATGTTATCATTTTCGTGATTAATTCAGTTACAATTAAAGTGCAGTATGCACCTCTGGCGAAATATTCGTCACCGGTTGCAGGTACGAAGCTGAAAAGAAATTTTCTTTGCGTAACATGTCGACATAAGAGAAGATGTAGATTTTTTCTTACAATTACGAATGAAAATTTATGTTTTTGATAGGCCTATGCAACATGAAAGTAAGTTATTTGCATATATAAAAACGATTAATTTTAGTACATATGTACCTTGTTGGCCAAAAGTTATAAAAATTAAATTAAAGTTATAAATCCATGTTTGCCGCCATCTTTAATTCTACACAACTATTTTTCAGCGGCGACATAAATTTCTTAACTGCAACCGAAAGTTTAGCTAGAGGTGAATGCCCAGCTTAAAAAGTACATGGGATCAATCCATTTCGTGATTGAAACCGATTTTTATTTTTTTTCTTGTAGTGGAGAGGAGTGGCCAATGCGAAGGCGGTGACGAGCTGAGAGTTTGTTCATGGATGCCGAAATAATAGTACAATCTGGTCTACCGGAGGAGGGTGAGGGAACTGCTGAATTTTGATAAGTGGTCACTGAGTTCTATCACAGTAACACAGGGGAAACCCGCATAATGATTATCGCGGAAGATGTCATAATGAAAACGAGGAAAAGACGATCGAGCATTTGCCCTGCTCATGTCGGGGCCTACATGAGAACGCGATATTTCAGATCTGTCTCTGGGAAGTCTCCTAAGGGATTTAGGATGGTTTCGACAGAAAACGCTATGAAATTCTACACACGTGGTCTTGTATGCTTAGACGAGCAAGACCGTTGGATGGCATATACGGAGTAAACTCTCTGATGGGCGTAAACCGATACTCCAGGGATACAAATATGTGAGGGCGCGCCTGATTTGCGCTTGCCCCCGATGGTAGCATGTCTGCCTCTGACGATTAATGCTTGGGTTCGAAGAACATAAGAAAAATTGTCAAAGGTGGTTTTCCCTCCTAATGCTGGTGACTTTTGTGAAGTACTTTGGCATGCAAATAGCATAGTAGCGTGAAATTTAAAAATTTTGCCCAAAAAGGTATCGCACGACAGGCAGTTTGGACTCGGTTGTAAAAATAATGTGCCTTATAATTACGCTTAAAATTGAATCGAACGGCACTCATTCATAATTTGCTCCTTGTTCCCTAATGGAATGTTGGTGGAAAAACTTGCTTATCATTTTATATTTTTTTCCATAACACCCAGTATTATATTGATACCATACATATATATTTTAACCATGTTTTAACGAATTTTCTCGAATCAAGGTAATATGAACAGATAAAGGTATACACTTGCCAATTTGTCAATTTTTGCAACATTTTGCAAACATTTTATATGAGAATCATGTATTTAGAGCGCACAACAAGCCGATTACTGGCTTAGATGTATGTCCATAGTGACATGGGACAGATTGATATCTGCTCCGCTTTTTTAAACCTTACCTAACCTAATATGAGAATCAATTTCACGACCTAGAAATTTGCAACTGTTCTCCATAACTCCAAACTGTTGCAATGTAACGGTAAGAAAACTGCGTGAATTTTTGAGTTGCCATATGGCAACACCATGGCGATCCGCGTTAATACAATAGTATTGTAGGTCAATTTTATGGTATACTAAGGATTCGAACAGGCCTGTGTTCCACGGAAGTTTGCGAATACAAATCGTAATAAATTCATAAGTTGCATCCGTTGATTGATTTTGAATGCGATGTATGCACACATGTTGGAACATTAAATAGAACGTCATGTGCCAATTTTGTAAATATCGAATTAGGGCTACTAGAGTCTAAAAACGTCAAAGATTATATGGGAGCTATATTTAAAACTGGGCCCATTTAAATAAAATTATGCACACATGTTGGACCATCAAATAGAACGATTTGTGCAAAATTTTGTTAAGGTCGAACTAAAGCCTAAAAATGTGATATCGGATGAAAGATGCATATTGGAGCTATTCTCATAACTGAACCGATTTTGATAATGTTATGCACACATGTTGGAACATTCAATAGAACGTCTTGAGCAACATTTTGTAGAGATCGGACCAAAATTGAGGCTACTACAGCCTTAAAAGGCCCTATAAGACGAAAGATATACATGGGAGCTATATTTAAAACTGAACCAATTTTGTACAAAATCAATAGCGTTCGTCCTTGGGCCAAAAAAAAGGTGTTTTGTGCAAAATTTTACGACAATCGAACAACAAATGCGACCAGTGCGTTGATCAGAAGAATATCAAATATCGAATGTCGAAAGAACAGGAAAACAATTAAAGAGGCATTAAGTTTGGCCGGGCCTAACTTTGGATACCCACCACCTCGAGTATATATGAAAACCCCCTATCGTCACAATCCGATGAAAATTGGATAACTTATGCACCCAAATTCGGCACGGACAATGAGTGGTCTAATAAATATAAGTCACTGTTGAATTTTGTATTTCAAATTTCAACAAAATTGGGTAATAAATAAAGCTTTTATGAGCTACAGACCATTATTCGGCATATCGGTCAATATGAAAGCTATTACTAAATACAGTCCGATCTTTACCATGTTTGGATCAGATGGCGGGTGGCCTAAAACTACTTACTGTTTCAAATTTCACCGAAATCGGATAAAAAATAAAGCATTTATGGGCTTCATACTCTGTATCGGGAGATCGGTCTGTATGGCAGCTATATCTAAATATAGTTCGATCAGAACCATATTGAGGTCGAATGTTGGAAGGTCTTAACCTACACACTATTTCAAATTTCAGCGAAATCGGATAAAAAATCAAGCTTTTATGGGCTTCAGACCCTTTATCGGACAGATCGGTCTGTATGGCAGCTATATCTCAACAAGTCCGACCTCAACCAAATTAAGCTCGGATATTGAGGGGCTCAAAACAACTCACTTTTTCAAATTTCAGCAAAATCGGTTAATGCATAAAGCTTTTATGGGCTTCAAACCCTTTTTCGGCAGATCGGTCTATATGGCAGCTATATCTAAATGTAGTCTGACCTGAACCATATTTAGGTCCTTTGTTGGGAGGCCTAAAACTACTTACTCTTTGAAATTGCAGCGAAATCGGTTAAGAAATAAAGCTTTTAAGGGCTTAAGACCCTTAATTGAGAGATCGGTCTATATGACAGCTATATCTAAATATAGTCCGATCGGAATCATATTTAGGTCAGATGTCGGGATGCTTAAACTAACCCACAGTTGCAAATATTTTATGCGCATTATACCCTTTATCGGCAGATCGGTCTATACAGCAGCTATATCTAAATCTGGTCCGATTTAGCCTATTCAAGAACTTAACCAGCGTGCATCAAAAAGATGTATCTGTTCCATTTTCAGCTGAATATCTTAATTTTTGAAGGCTGTAGAGTGATTAAAACAGACGGACGGTCAGACACACGACCAACGTTAAATCGTCTTAGACTTTTACGACGATCCGAAATATATACTTTGTAGGGTCAGAAATTGATGTTGCGATATATTGTAAACCATATGACTAAATGAATAAGCCCATTATCCTACGGTGGTGGTTATGAAAATTTGGAAGTCGTAAAAAAAATCGAAGTTGACTAGTAAACATCTTCACGAACAGTTAACTGGCCATCATGGCAATAACAATCAGACTAGGTCTGGAATAGTCTTGAAGTTTACAGATTCTTAGAGATTGGCACGATCCGCATCGTTTAGGTGCCGGCTCATAGCGGAGTAAGCGGGAATGAAAAAGCAGACGAATGTACATTTAAGACCAGAGGACTGCCGTCAATAAACTTGGTTAACCTGAAGACTTCCGGGTCGACACAATCCGAGTTAAAGGCGTGGGCTACGAACACGCATTTCACACAGTGGTGCAGCGAAACGGTCGGACGACGAAAATACTATGGGGAAATTCAGATTGTGAGAAGACGAGGCTATTGATGAAAGGAAGTTTGGGGGAAGTCAGTCAAAATTTTGGTATCAAAACAGGACACATAGGACTACAAGCTCACTTATGCAAAATCCGTGCGATAAGTGATAACATGTGCATGAGCATGTGAGGAAGATGATGAGACGTTGGAGTAATTCGCGGCTTTCGCGCAAACAACCATCAGTACTTGGGTGGGGACACAATACCAGACATGATCGAACTTAGGGCCGTAGTATGGAAAATAATTTGCCATTTTGTACATAGCATGGAATTCCTGGCGTAGATTTTCTTTTTCGAAGTTACTTTTTAGATTTTAGAGCGCACAACAAACCGATTGCTGGCTTAGGTGTACGTCCGTAGTGGCATGGAGCAGATTAATATATTTGCCCCCTTTTCAACAGAACCTAACTTTTTTTAAATTTTTACATTTTCTGTCTTTTTTTATATGTTGCAATAGGTTTAAGCACAATCTAATCAGATATGACTTCTAACAATTTAATGACATATTATCGATAGTACTATCAATGTAAGTTGTAAAACTTGTTGTACTATTGCACCCGAACAAGGATGATCGAGAAACTGGTTTACATGGAAACTATATCAGGTACTTATCATAGTTATTGGAAGTCATAACAGAACACCACGTACAAATTTTCAGCAAAATCGGACAAAAATTGAGGCTGGTAAGTACTCAAAAATTCAAATAGGCGATCGGTTTATATAGGAGCTATATAAGGTTATAGACCGGACCGTACTTAGTACAGTTGGTGGAAGTCTTAATAGAACACTACGTGCTCAATTTCAGCCAAAGCGGACAAAAATTGGGGCTTGTAAGGACTCAAAAAGTTAAATAGGAGATCGATTTATATGGGAGCTATATCAGGCTATAGACCGATTCGAACCCTACTTAGCACAGGACTTGAAAAGTCATAACAGAAAACTATGTGCAAAATTTCAACCAAATCGGACAAAAATTGTAGCTTCCAAGGGCTCATGAAGTCAAATCGGGAGATCGGTTTATATGGGAGCTATATCTAAATTTGAACCGATGTGGCATATTTGCAATACCCCATTATCTACATCAATATTGCGTCTCTATGCAAAATTTGAAGCGGCTAACCGTAAGCGATCGACCGCTATCGTGATTTCGACAGACGGGCGGATGGACGGACATGGCTAGATCGACTCAGGACGTCGAGACGATCAAGAATATAAATACTTTACGGTTTAGGGTCTTAGACGAATATTTCGAGTTGTTGCAAACGGAGTGACTAGTTTAGTATACCCCCATCCTATGGTGGCGGGTATAATAATTAAGTTTCACATTTCGTAGGATCAGTTTAGAGCATTTGTTTTTGACAAAACATATCTACTATACATATTTTTTCCATCCTTTTTTTAGAGAAATGTATAGTGTTTCTTTTTTTAATTCCTATGAAAGGCAAAGCTTACAGCCTATAGCATTTTTTTCATACTATTTATTTGTCCCAAGTCAACCTTCTGTTATCCCTTGGAAAATTGCGTCATCATTTGCTAATCATTGGGAGAATGATAACAGCAAAACTACGTACTTGGAAAAACCAAAAGTTTAATAAAGAATTTTCCTTCCTGTCCTTGTGCAATATAAGGATCAACTATGAAAGAGAATACCGTCCGGCAAATGCCAAATGAAAATGGTCTTAACGGCTAAACGAAGGATAAACAGAATTGGGGTAGGACAAAAACATCTCTAAACGTCTCGTACATACAAAATGAAGGAAGTTGTGCGTGTGTGTAAGGGTTTCTGCGATTAGGTTTCCTTTTTGGTTCCTGGTTAAAGCCAATAATTTATTCATAAGTGATTACATGTCGTAATGTTGCAACCACACAGACGATTTATGGTAGTATTTTGGCTTGTTTTTGTTGTCGTCCAACCACAGACAAAATTTTTTTTTGGGAGGGTCTTTGCTTTCGATATTTTAAAATGTTTGCTCTTTTCGCTTAGTTTCTTTCTTCGTTTGCAGACTGATATGTAACCAAGTGGACCAACGTCTACGAAAAGCTTAGTTTTTAGGACTGCAAAGATTAAGTCTAATTAATGACACGCAGAAAAAATTTATTTGCAAATAAAAATTGCCGAGTTTTTTTTTTTTTCTTTGACCGTTTACAATTTTCGAAGGTCATTTGTACCAGTTTAGCAAAATAGCTTCATTTACTTGATGCGACTTGGCTATGTGGAGGTCATTCCAAACAACCAGGCACAGATCGTTGTCTTCTTTGGGTGTAGCTTCCGCTTGATTTTAAGCTTGGAGTCCTT
Organism: Stomoxys calcitrans; assembly: GCF_963082655.1. NCBI lineage: Eukaryota > Metazoa > Arthropoda > Insecta > Diptera > Muscidae > Stomoxys > Stomoxys calcitrans. Next base: position 96,513,672 of record NC_081554.1, read on the forward strand.
GCGAGGTCCATCCATTACAATATCGAGAAGGGAATTCAATACGGCAAGTGGCAGTGGTGTCAGAGATTTATAGGAAGCTTATTAGGATAGGCTTAGAATATGTAAAAAACAAGTAAAAGCGTGCTAAGTTCGGCCGGGCCGAATCTTATATACCCTCCACCATGGATCGCATTTGTCGAGTTCTTTTCCCGGCATCTCTTCTTAGGCAAAAAGATATAAGAAAAGAGTTGCTCTGCTATTAAAACGATATCAAGATATGGTCCGGTTCGGACCACAATTAAATTATATGTTGGAGACCTGTGTAAAATTTCAGCCAATTCGTATAAGGATTGCGCCCATTGGGGCTCACGAAGTAAAATAGAGAGAACGATTTATATGGGATCTGTATCGGGCTATAGACCGATTCAGACCATAATAAACACGTTTGTTGATGGTCATGAGAGGATCCGTCGTACAAAATTTCAGGCATTCGGATAATAATTGCGACCTCTAGGGGTCAAGAAGTCAAGATCCCAGATCGGTTTATATGGCAGCTATATCAGGTTATGAGCCGATTTGAACCTTATTTGACACAGTTGTTGAAAGCAAAAATAAAATACGTCATGCTAAATTTCAGCCAAATCGGATAGGAATTGCGCCCTCTAAAAGCTCAAGAAGTCAAATAACCAGATCTGTTTATATGACAGCTATATCAGGTTATGGACCGATTTCAACCATACTTGGCACAGTTGTTGGATATCATAACGGATAAGAATTGTGCCCTCTAGAGGCTCAAGAAGTCAAGACCCAATATCGGTTTATATGGCAGCTATATCAGGTTATGGACCGATTTGAACCATATTTGGCACAGTTGTTGGGTATAATAACAAAACACGTCGTGCAAAATTTCATTTCAATCGGATAAGAATTGCGCACTCTAGAGGCTCAAGAAGTCAAGACCCCAGATCGGTTTATATGGCAGCTATATCAGGTTATGGACCGATTTCAACCATACTTGGCACAGTTGTTGGATATAGTAAGAAAACACGTCGTGCAAAATTTCATTTCAATCGGATAAGAATTGCGCACTCTAGAGGCTCAAGAAGTCAAGACCCAAGATCGGTTTATATGGCAGCTATATCAGGTTATGGGCCGATTTGAACCATACTTGGCACAGTTGTTGGATATCATAGCAAAACACGTCATGCAAAATTTCATTCTGATTGGATAAGAATTGCGCACTCTAGAGGCTCAAGAAGTCAAGACCCAAGATCGGTTTATATGGCAGCTATATCAAAACATGGACCGATATGGCCCATTTACAATACCAACCGACCTACACTAATAAGAAGTATTTGTGCAAAATTTCAAGCGGCTAGCTTTACTCCTTCGGAAGTTAGCGTGCTTTCGACAGACAGACGGACGGACGGACGGGCGGACGGACGGACGGACAGACGGACGGACATGGCTAGATCGACATAAAATGTCACGACGATCAAGAATATATATACTTTATGGGGTCTCAGACGAATATTTCGAGTAGTTACAAACAGAATGACGAAATTAGTATACCCCCCATCTTATGGTGGAGGGTATAATAAGTGAGAAAATCTAAAAGGGCGGACTTTGCCAACTCGATCGAGGGACTCTCTAATATAAAGGATACTTCACGACTTCAGAAGCTTATGGCCAAGGATTCTCCATTCACGGAAAACTTACAGAAGCCGGATGTGGAATGAACCGAGTCGTCTATATAGCATATGCTTAAGACACATTTCCCGGGCCGTGGGCTCAGGGAAGAGGCAGATTGGATGATCACGGAAAACGATGGTGCGGTTAATATTACTTATGATAGTATCCGCTGGGCTTTACTCTCTTTCGGAGCTTACAAGTCACCTGGACTTGATTTCATTTATCCGAAAATGCTTAAAGAGTCCTAAGAGTGCCTATCGGGAAGATTTACTGTGTTCTTAGGGGCCTGTACAGAATATGGCTATATACCTCTATCTTGAAGGAGAGTAAAGGTGGTTTTTATACCGAAGGCAGGGAAGCTGCAATATTGTACGGTCAAGGATTTAAGGCCTATCAGTTCCTCCTCCTTCTTTGTTAAGACATTTGAGAGAATTTGAGGATTTGAGGATTTCCACATTAGGAGAAAACTTGGGGATCCAACTTATCTACATGCCAACACACGTATATTAAGGGTTGTTAAGTGGATTCTTCTCAACACAGTGTGGTGCATCATCTTGAGTCGACATTGGATTATAAGGAATTCAACTTGGCCGCATTTTTGGATATACAAGGGCGTTACGAGATGCAGGTGTGAATGCTGGCCATGAAGTAATATTGGCAGATCGGTTTATATGGGAGCTACGCATATCAGGTAGTGGACGGATTTAGACTATATTTGGCAAGTAGGCTGAGAGTCAAAGGAGACAAGAACTGCGACCTCTAGAGACTCAATAAATCAAATCGGGAGATCAGTTTATGTGGGACCTATATCAGGTTTTGGACTGATTCAGACCATACTTTCAACACCTGCTGTATTTCATAGGAAACGTGATAATACATATAATGCAATTTCAGCCAAATCGTATTGCCCCTTCTAGAGGCTTAAGAAGTAAAACTCCAAGATTCGTTTTTGTGGCAGCTATATGGAAATATGAACCGATATGGCCCATTTACAATCCCCACTAACCTGCACTAATAAAAATATTACTCCTTCGATCATTATTTCGATGAGCTACAAATGGAAAGACAATGCCAGAATGCCCCCAGCTTTTGGTGGAGGGTATATAAATCAATAATAAAACCCTCTGAATACTATTTGTTGTTGTTGGAATAAATCTTACATAATCTACTTTAATTAAAATTTAAGGCATATTACTGATGGATCAAAATTTCTTTAAGTGATTTTTTTTTATTTGAGAATGTATCTAAGTTACCAATAACCACCTCAACTGTTTTTGGTTTTGGAATTGAAATGACTTGTAATGCGTTTGGTATTGCTGGTTTGTGATGTCATCAGCAGTGACCACGTTTTCGGGGCACTGGCTTACAATTTACAAATGCTGGTGATGACTTTAAAGGGGCCAATATTGTCAGTAGTAGCAAGCACTAAATTCCATTCGGCAAAATATGATTCTGATATTTAAAGCTATAACAGATGTTTTCATTCAACAGCTTCTAACCGTCATTACAAGATTATAATGCTTTTCTGGGATGGGGAGGCGGCTGAACCTATAAACGAACCCAAATGGTTGTTGTTGTTGTTGTAGTAGCAGTGTGTGATACACTGAGGCGGCAGTCCTTGCCGATGAAGGAATTCATCGGGTCAATCCGGTACATACAACCGGCTGCCATGGGATTGAATGCAAATGGTAGAAATATTGTAAGCAAAGAAAAACTTGCTGAACTGTCGGCAGCCTTGTAAGAGAAGTTCAAGTCACTCAGCGTGACTGGTGCACTAAAGTCAGCTGAAATTGTAAGCCATTAAGCACACGTAGAAGCACAAGCGCTAAAAATAATGACACTCCTCCAAACATACCGAAGTACTGAAAATAATAACTTCGATTTAAAAATAATGATTGCTTAAAAAAATGGCACGTCGGTCTCGTGGTTGAAATGTATTATCTATTTATCGAGATGGGGGTTAGCTCGTTCTGAGCTCTCTCTCTCTCTCTCTCTGAATTGCTATAAAACTTGCCATCAAAAATCCAAATTCAGAATTGGGTAAACTGGTTTTTATGCAGTTTTCAACACATGCGTAAAGATGGTGGTGGCAATAATCTACCCCTATTTCCTATTTCGAAATACGATTTCCTTCCTGATTTTTCGCACATCCTCATAATTTGGTTCTTAGACACTGCCGTCCGGAAATCCCCTGAAACCGGAAAATTGGCACAATATCGTACTCAAGTACTGGAAAATTCCTTTTGATTATGAATACCATAAAGTTAGGCCAAAAATTTGAAGCGAGTTATTGGCGCCTTCAAACAACCAATGGCCAACATCAGCGTCTGTTCCCAGGTTAGTGGCGGCTGGCGGCAAGCGTCGGATCTTGGAGCAAGCGACTCGCCACAACGAGGGATACATGTGCAATCGCAGTAAGCCCCAACCATGCGATTGGGGCGCTGGGCCAGTAACCCGCCCCCGGAAAACTATGAGAACTACTATGAGAAACAAAGCAATAATACAAACGGACCCCCCCAACGTTGACGACCCACGCAAACGAAAAAAGGACCATAATATACTCCGGTGGATGAGAGGCTAGCCACAATCCGCATAAAAGCCAAATTCTTCAAAATCAGCCTTATTTGTGTCCATGCCCCGATGGAAGACAAAGACGAGCAGACCAAGGATATTTTCTATGAGCGCCTAGAGAGAGAATATGACCGCTGCCCCGCCCATGATATTGAAATCGTTCTGGAAGATTTTAATGCGAAGATAGGGAAGGAATACATTTTTGGTCCGACAGTCGGAAAGTTTAGCCTCCACGAGATAACGTCCAATAATGAGTTGAGACTGATAGATTTCGCCGCGGCAAAAAACATGGTAGTTAGTAGTACCAGATTTCAACATAAAAATATTCACAAAGCCACATGGCTGTCACCCGATCAAAACACAAGAAACCAAATTGAAAAGATGCAAACACAACAAATGGCAGCGGCATACTCCACTCGACTGACCCAACTGCTTCATGAAAGCACTCCTTGTACCGATGATATAATGGCGCAGTGGTAAACTATTGCCCACTCCATGGAAAATGCCGCGAAATCCGTACTTGGGTACCGGAAGCCTCCTCCAAGAACCCATGGTACGACCAAGAGTGTCGAGATGCTACTGAAGCTAAGAATGCGGCATATAGAGCAACCCTGCAATCAGTACCAATGCACCAGATGAAGGAGAGGTATCGGGAGAAATGAAGAGAGGAGAAACGTCTATTCCGCAGTAAGAAAAAGGAAATGGAAAGACGTGAGTGTGAGCGAATTGAGATGTACAGGTGTCAGAATGAAGTCCGGAAATTTTACCAAAGAATTAATCCTCCTGCAGAGACAAAGAAGGAAATCTGGTAACTGACAAAGATAACATGCTGAGGATATGGAAAGAACATTTTATCCAACTGATAGTTTCCAACGTTGGCGTCGAAGAGGATACCGCAGAACCAATTCCTGATGATGGTATAGAATGTTTACTTCCTAGTCAGAATGAGGTCCAAGTAGCAGTGACTCGACTAAAGAACAACAAGGCAGCAGGAGCCGACGGGTTACCCGCTGAACTATTTAAGAGCGAACATGAATATTAAGGGTTTTGCTGCCTGTTTTCTCTGTCTGCGCCATAGTGCGTCGCTTCTCTATATCCCTACAAAACATACATCTCTCATCTCAGTTTGCTGTTTGGGCTCTATGAAGCATTTGTTTTACTTCAAATTATGCCTTTGGTACCCTTTTTTCCAAATGGGTTTCACATTGATTTTCCCCCAAAAAATATCGCTTTTGGTTAACTGCATCAAGTTTTCAGCAAACTTCCTTTCATAACACTCAGCGTGTACGGGGTTTGCAATACAGTAAATCATTTGATAAGACCGACTGTCCATAATGAAACTATGTTAAGTAGCCATTGAGTCCCATCATTAAACATATCGCATATCTGCAAGAACAACACATACATACAGCGAACACCTAAAGGTGCATTTGCTGACTGGACAACAACGATTCAGTTCAGATTCATTTATCTGAAGACATTGCCACAATACAGACCAACGCCAAACCAATTGGTACCATTTGGCGAGATGATGTCGCCACGTAATAAATCATAACATTAACAACAAGACAAGGGACAGCGTAAAATGTCAAATAACGATACGCATGCGCACCGTGCTTAGGGGGGCTTCGTTTGTACAAATAGAGGACTCTGAAACTGCCTTGTGGTCGACGTCAGCTCTCGTTTTGTTGTTGTTATGTCAAGGTTTTTGCAATGCCCACTGCTCCTCAGGCAATCAGATTATGTGCCTCTCTGAGTTGCCTGCACCACAAATGTCAGCCACTCCATCATATACACAGCCATGTCAATTGGGCATCGTCATTAAATGTGTCGTCTTAAGGTTATACGCCTTACGTCTCGCACAAAAACTTGCCAACTACCTAAATGAATGAAATGACAAAATGCGTCTAAAGCATTCCACTCTTCATGTCTGCTTACAGCAACAGGATTTCAGTAAATGACGATCTGTGGTGTATTGCATGTATGATCCTTCTCATGTTCACAGTCAATACTGCAATCGGCTAAATATGGTGAGATACTGCGCTTCCTCAAAGCTAATGCCCCTACGGCGCGACATCTTAAAACGTTTCGAAGTTGTGGTCAGGCAGTTGTATACCGGCAATACCAGAAGCCTTAATCAGTTATGTTCTTGTTGTGTTCTTTTGACCGATCGCTTTCGAAATCGTTTATTGCTCAAACATACACACACAGAAGTACAGAAGGTCATAAAGCGCTCAGATTTCTTTTCATTGACTTTAAAATGAGCCTTTAATGAGTGGCGTTTACTCCTGATGACGATCGCCTATGGCCACTGTTGACAAAGAGGCGAGTCTCGTCAACCACAATCCGCCACTAAGTAGGTAGGCTTCAGACGATATGCGACGTTAATATCGCATTTATTTTCTTGTGCCTGTCTTCTTACGAATGTCGTATAAAGGATGGTTGTGCTGGTTATGACGAATATGGAACCGAGACATAATTTGCTTTCAATCACTCATCGCTACCCAGCGTCTGGTGTCTGGTCGATGACATATTACATCACAGTGACTCATGTAATTCGGATACAGGTACCTGTAAGAACAGGTACTTATTGTATACGAATCCTTTTCCGGTTTTGCTAAACAATTATCAGCTGGAACTAAGTGGATGGAAATTGCAAAGAATTTTTTCGTTTCATGTTGTAGCTTCTATTTCTTTTTTTTTTCAAGATTAGACTTAAAGATCGTGTTTAGGTGTAAATGAGGTTAGGTCTGTTCGAAGACTTTTTCCCCAAGTAATCACACTCGAAAATCAAAATCGAACTTATGGGGTTTAACAACATAACTTATTATATTAAAACCGTTTTGAATAGCTACCTGATCATCAACTCTCAAGTTTCAACAAAACTGTAATTCTTCAATTTTTCTCTAAAGTCAAAATTTCAATGAGATATTTTCCTTAAGACAAACTTGTATTGAAATTTTTTTCTCAACACATAAATTTTATGAATTTTTTTCTTAAGAAAAAAATTTTAACAACCTTTTCCTTAAGACAAAATTTTAATAATTTTGTTTCTGAAGACAAAATTTTAATTCAAATTTTTATTATATTTTAAATTTCCATGACATTCTAGTGATGGAATTATTGAAAGTTTTTCTAAAGACAACATATCAATAACATTTTCTCTAAAAACAATAGTTTGATAAAAGTTTCTTCAAGGAAAATTCTGCTGATATTTTTACTGTGTTATTGTTTTTTTTTACTGTGTTATTATCGGGGTCTTTCTGTATTTTATTTAAATTATTTCTCAATTTTTCAATAGAATGTATTTTCAAGATATGATATATTTAAAATAATCGAATGTGTCTGCTCCCTATCGCATACAAGATTAAAATCCAAAACCAATGAGATATTTATCATCGATCAATGTGGCTTAAGACCTTGTAGGTCCACCATAAATAAAATATTCACATCAAGCCAAATCCTGAAAAGACCCAAGAAGGACAGGCCAACTCTTATAATCTCTTCTTTGACTATAAAGTCCATTTCGACAGTCCTATATGTATTAGCTTAGCTAGACAATTTCCCTGGGGGGACTACATCCCAACCAAGGTTAGGTTAGCTAAGAGTGGCAGTCCTTTACAAACTCACTTAGACAATTTTAGGTCCATTGTGACACCACAGAAGCGACAGACCAAAGCTTCTGGCGGGAATCGAACCCACGACCCCTGCACTGGTAATCCAAGCACGCTACCAACTCGGCTACCGAGGCGCCTTACATTCCAACCAAACTATTTTTTTATAGAAATTCAATAATTCGTATACTTAAACTTAGGTCATTTTGATATTTCGCTTTTCTGGTCCCAAAATGCTTTTCTCTTTCCTCTCAGATGTCAATATACTGAGAGCTCTAAAGATTATATGAGTGCTATTGTATTTAATATAAGTATTTCAAAGTAGTAGTAGTTCCTCTTTATTTCATCAAACAGTTGATAGCAATTACATATATATATATACATTTCAGGATAATATAAATTTGTAACTGAATTGTGAAACAACTAAAAATGCATTAAGTTCGGCCGGGCCGAACTTTGTATACCCACCACTTCGGGTATATATGTAAACTCCCTTTCGTCACAATCCGGTGAAGATTGGATAACTCATGCAACCGATTTCGGCACGGACGTTGAGTGGTGTAATAAATATAAGTCACTGTTCAATTTTGTAGAGCAAAATACTGGTCTTTTTTCCGCTATATTCAAATATAAACCGATCTGAACCATAAAAGATACGGATGTCGAAAAGCTTAACATAAGTCACTGCGTCCAATATTAACGAAATCAGATAATAAATGCGCTTTTTATAGGGACACGACTTTAAATCGAGAGTTCTTTCTATATGGCAACCTTAACCAAATGTATACCGATGTGGACCAAATTAAACAAGGATATAATAATCATCCTATTTTATAATAACTCCGCTACTATATACGTAGTTGTTTCTAAATAGGGGCTGGTTCCGATCATATTTTATTCAGGTCCCGAGAACTCATTTACAAGTAACATTTTCAGACAATAAATCTGCTTTTTATGGGATTAACACCCTAAAATGGAAGATCGGTCTATATGACAGCTATATCTAAAGATAGTCTGATCTGAACCATATTTAGGACGGATATGGGGAGGTTCAAAACAACTCACTGTCTCAAATTTCAGCGAAATCGGGTAATATTAGCTTTTATTGGCTTCGGACCCCCTATCGGTTTATATGGCAGCTATATCTCAATATAATCCCATCTGAACCACATTTGGGTCCGATGTTGGGTGGTCTAAAACAACCCATTGTTTAAAATTTCAGCGAAATCGGTTAAAAATTAAAGCTTTCATGTGCTTCAGGCCCTTTATCGGCAGATCGGTCTATACGACAGCTATAGCTAATTATAATCCGATCTGAACCATATTTGGGTCCAATTTGGGTGGCCTAAAAAAACTCATTGTTTCAATTTTCAGCGAAATCGGTTAAAATATAAAGCATTGATGGGCATTAGAGCCTTTATCGGGCGATCGGTCTATATGGCAGCTATAACTATTTATAGTTTGATATGAACCATATTTAGGTCAGATATAGAAAGGCTTTAAATAACCCACTGTTTGAAATTTCAGCTAAATCGGGTGATAAATAAAGCTTTTATGGGCATCAGATCCTTTATCGGCAGATCGGTCTACACGGCAGCTTTATCTAAATATGGTCCGATTTGGCCCGACTTAACTAGAACTTAACTAGCGTGCATCAAATCAAATCGAAACTGTGGCAAATTTCAGCTCAATAACTCAATTTTTGAAGGCTGTAGAGTGATGTCGGACAGACACACGGACATCGTTGAATCGTCGTTTTATATATATATACATACATATATATATATATATATATATATATATATATATATATATATATATATATATATATATATATATATATATATATATATATATATATATATATATATATATATATATATATATATATATATATATATATATATATATATATATATATGTATATATATATATACATACTTTGTATGGTTGGAAATTGATATTTCTATGTGTTGCAAATGGAATGACTAAATGAATATACCACCTTTCCTACGATGGTGGGTATAAAAAAAATTTACAGCATTGACATAAAGTCGTCAGCCGGAAAACTGGTTTTAAAGATAACACATGGAATAATTGGTTAACTGAATTCATTAATTAAAAATTTTCGATATTGTAGAGCTGCTTTGATACAGCCAATAAGATTCTTCCAATCCATTTCTTGTCTCCCATCAAGTATACGCATCACATCACCATCCACCAGGAAAGGCTTGAACATATTCCAATTAAGTATTTAATGGTTTAATCTTGCCTCGTATTGCACAAGGTACACTCTTTGCTTTCCATTTCATTGAACAGATGCCTATTGATATTCAAATCTAGCTTTGAATATCCTCGATATATCAATGGAGCTATAATCCCCATTTATAAACTCGTGCATGGCTACTTTGAGCTCTCTGTACAGCTATTGTCTTTGTTGAATTCCTTAGAAATTCAAACAATGCATTAGATGCGTAGTTCCAATTGCATTGCGAAACATTTTCATCCATAGATTCCATATTTGCTTGCCGGAGTACCTGGTTTATTTCTTTTAACCAAAAAATTTGTCTTCTCATTATGAGATATGATAGCTTATGCGGTAGTCTATGCCTTTCATAGCAAAACATTGTTCGACAGATATATTTCTTGTGCAACTGTAATGTGTACATATGGCTATCTTTAAGACCAGTCTCAATTAAAAGCGCATAAGTTGTAGTTGATTCTGGTAGTTTTAGAACCATTTTGAGGAAATACCGTTGGAGTTTATCATTTTCTTCAAAGTGACCGCAACCCCAGATTTGCGCTGCGTAGGATTGTATTGACCTTACGAACGCCAAGTGAAGACTCCACTTATGCTGCAATGATATATCGTCTTTTTTAAAAAACTTTTGCCAGCTTTGTTGTATCGCACTTTTCGATGGTAGGGTTCTGTTTTGAATATGTTTTAAGAACGACATTTGATGTGTAAGTATAACCCCAAGATAGTTGTATTGTGGTACAATTTCAACTCGTTCGCCATTAAAGGCCGACTTCTCATGGATTGATGGTCTTCCGCTTTTTCGAAACACCATTATTTCAGACTTGTTGAAATTTAACTAAGTTCCAGGTTGAACAATACATTTCCAGTTCATCCATCATTTGCTGTAGAACTGTTATATCTTCTGCCAAAATCACAATAGTCAGCATACATTGAAATTCTGATATTGAGATCTTCTATATTCAAACCTCCTTTCAGAGTTTCATGGAGATCGTTAATATTTAGCGCAAATAATAGGGGTGACAAAAGGCAACTTGTTTTACACCGGATATTGAGTCAATGTAATTAGAAAGTTCTTTCCCGGTCCAAACCGCTGATTTTTAATTTCCTAAATACTTTTGACCATTTTGACAAATTTGGCTGATATGCCCAATTGATGCAATTTGAAATATATGAGACTTCGAGCTACATTGTCATTGATGATCACAAAGTCCTTCTGGAATATCAAGCGGGATTTCGAAAGAATTATTCGACCACGGATAACATAAACAACTTGTCATATATTATCAACATAAAATTTGCCGAAAAGAAGAAAATATATCTGCTCCACATAGAACGCGTATATTTTCTTCTTTTCGGCAAATTTTATGTTGATAATAGATGACAAATTGTGTATATTATCTTCCGAAATCCCGCTTGATATTCCAGCAGAAGTTTGTGCTCATCAGTCCAGGTCTGTAGTCGTTCATTCATAATCTCCGTAAATATTTTATATAATATAAATATTTTATATAATCCCTGTAATTTTCAGCTTCATAATAAATTCCCTTTCAATGTATTGGAAATATCACTGTCTTGGTGAACGCTTTATTAATTACGCCTCTGTTTTATATGTTGCGGAATTCTCTTTTAATTATTTCTCCTGCCAGCTTCCACCATTCATTGCTATTTGATACATTGTCTAATTTTTCTTTAATTTTCGCATGGTAGGCCTGTTTGCATGCTTCACAGATCGCCTTGTATTGTGTCCTCGATATGATGTATGATTTTCCATCACTTTCTACATTTGTTTTACGAAACTTTAATAACTTTTCAATCGTTTTCTTCCTCATTTGCAGTAGAATTTTTAAAAGCTCCTGTTTTTTTGTGCTGCAATAATATTTGTCATATCTTGGAGAGTGTCATTAGAGTTCGTTTGAAAGAACTCATATAGGGTTTCCTTAACCCTGTTTTGGTAAAGACTTTTTCTGATGATTCTGTCAACAACAATTTTGACATGTTGAAGTTTATTTGCAGTTTTATTGGGCATACTAAAGTTTAGTGGGATATTAAGGTTTAGATAGGTTATCTGACCAAATTTGTTCGTCAACACAAAACAATCAACATACATTAATATATTTTGCGAAACAGCGCATTTGTCGTTAACCGACACACCAACAGTGCTCATGTATGTAAAATGTCCGTCTTCATCTCCTCTTCCTTTTGTATTAATTTCCTTGTCCATAGACTTTTTACAATCAGTTCCAGCTGGAAAGTTTTCTCTAAATAACTCAAGTATTTCTTGCTGTTTTTCGCCTATACGTACATATGTTTATATCTCCTGCCAATATTAAATTGTCGATTCTTAAACATTCGACAAACTGCCTTATTCTGGTAAATCTTGTTCCCAATTTGCACCTCTTCAATATAGTGGAACAATAGTTAATTTAATATTTCCAATGTGTACATTAACCGCATTTATTTCATTTGACACCACAAATACGTACTGCAATTGCTTCTTCAGAGATTTTGTGATTGTCAGCCTGATTCCTACTATCGCTCTTCCAAATCTACATGTTTTTGTAGGATTCACCCAACTTATATCAAATACCGCAAAATATTTTTCTGCCTTTTTGGTATTTTCATAAGGTGAGTTTCTATTAAAATTACTTAGCCTAGAGATAAGAAAACATTTTGGGATATAAATATTTATTTGGTAATCCACTTAATTTGTATGATAAAACTCTAGTGTTAAAATTCTGCTCATTCTCAATTTCCTCCTCCCCGAATAGTTCGTTCAAAACTGTTTCTGCCCTATCTTTACCGTACATCAATTTTTCCATACTGTTCCATGAGACCCATTTACTTAGGATTTTCATATTGTCATCACGGACCATGATTTTATGCTTTTCGGTGTTATGCAGTACTTCTTTCCTGATCATCAATAGTGCAATCTTATTTCTTTGCCTTCGGGGATTTAGGTCTCTATCAATGGATACCGTAAATGTCATGACGATCAAGAATTTATATACTTTATGGGTTCGTAGACGAATATTTTGAGGAGTTACAAACAGAATGACGACATTAGTATACCCCCATCCTATGGTGGAGGGTATAAAAATATATATTGTAGGCCACAGATTCTCTGCTGGAGGCTTAGCCGCCTTCTGGACCCGTAGCTCCTCAAAAGATTTCTATATGAAACGATCTTCAGTCTCGTACGGCCCTAGAAGCTTCAATTTCTGGTTGTTTTGGCACAATTTTTTACGTTAAGTACACATGTCCCCTTCAACTATGTTCACGGAAGTAGAAACCATCCATCTGCATCTCATATAATCTTCTTCAGCAGGATATTACAGAGATCACAACATAAGCTTTCTGCTTGTCCGAGTAGAAAATGGAGAAAGTTGGTAACCACAACTATGAGATAGTAACCTCGGCCCCGCCGTCACCGAAATGAATGACACCAGTTTTGAAATAAAGCGAAGACAAATAGCAGATACTATTATGCTATTTTTATGTTATTTTTTCGATTACAGTGTGCTCTATTCCTTTTGATAAAAACATATCTAGAAGAAATCAGCTGTTTTTTGTCTGTCCAATGAAAGCAACTCCAAATTAAATTGTTTCCAAAACTTCCTAATTTAACCAGCTTCAACAATTTGTACGCTTAAAAAATCAAATTTTGCCCACATTTTTAGATTATGTCTTACGAAAACCAGTAAGGAAAGGCAAATGTCGGGCGGTGCCGACTTTATAATACCCTACACCTACCATATAGGTACAAAGTAGGAGTGGGCGATATATTTATATGGCAGCTATATCTAAATCTGAACCGATTGCTACGAAATTCGCTTGTAATGTCGAGAGTCAAGAAAAATCCTTCCTGCCATATTTCGAGAGAATCGATGAACAAATGACCATTTGATTGCAATATTACTGCAAATCGGATGAACATATATATGGGAGCTATATCCAAATGAAATTTGCTTGTAATGTCGGGAGTTATAAGAAAAAAACACAAATGATCATTTGAATGCAATACTACTGCAAAACGGACGAAGATATTTTTGGGAGCAATGTCTAAATCTGAACTGATTTCGAGCAAACTTTATAGACGTTGTGGAAATCGTCGAGGAAAGTTGTAAAATATTTTGGGCAGATCGGTATAATAAATGCGCTTGTAGTGGCTCTAGGAGTGAAAATCGTATATATATATATATATATATATATATATATATATATATGTATATATATATATATATATATATATATATATATATATATATATATATATATATATATATATATATATATGAATTCGATCCGTTTTTAAAACGAATCGTAACTGGAGATGAAAAATGGATTGTTTACAACAACGTTAGTCGGAAACGATCATGGTCCAAGCATGGTGAACCAGCTCAAACCACTTGAAAGGCTGAAGGTTAGTCGAAAACGATCATGGTCCAAGCATGGTGAACCAGATCAAACCACTTCAAAGGCCACTGCAAGCGCATTTATTTATTGACCGATCTGCCCAAAATATTTTACAACTTTCCTCCACGATTTCCAGAACGTCTATTAAGTTTGCTCGAAATCGGTTCAGATTTAGACATTGCTCCCAAAAATATCTTCGACCGTTTTGCAGTAGTATTGCATTCAAATGATCATTTGTGTTTTTTTCTTATAACTCCCGACATTACAAACGAATTTCATAGAAATCGGTTCAGATTTGGATGTAGCTCCCATATATATGTTCATCCGATTTCCAGTAATATTCCAATCAAATGGTCATTTGTTCATCGATTCTCTCGAAATATGGCAGGAAGGATTTTTCTTGACTCTCGACATTACAAGCGAATTTCGTAGCAATCGGTTCAGATTTAGATATAGCTGCCATATAAACATATCGCCCACTCCTACTTTGTACCTATATGGTAGGTGTAGGGTATTATAAAGTCGGCACCGCCCGACATTTGCCTTTCCTTACTGGTTTTCGTAAGACATAATCTAAAAATGTGGGCAAAATTTGATTTTTTAAGCGTACAAATTGTTGAAGCTGGTTAAATTAGGAAGTTTTGGAAACAATTTAATTTGGAGTTGCTTTCATTGGACAGACAAAAAACAGCTGATTTCTTCTAGATATGTTTTTATCAAAAGGAATAGAGCACACTGTAATCGAAAAAATAACATAAAAATAGCATAATAGTATCTGCTATTTGTCTTCGCTTTATTTCAAAACTGGTGTCATTCATTTCGGTGACGGCGGGGCCGAGGTTACTATCTCATAGTTGTGGTTACCAACTTTCTCCATTTTCTACTCGGACAAGCAGATAGCTTATGTTGTGATCTCTGTAATATCCTGCTGAAGAAGATTATATGAGATGCAGATGGATGGTTTCTACTTCCGTGAACATAGTTGAAGGGGACATGTGTACTTAACGTAAAAAATTGTGCCAAAACAACCAGAAATTGAAGCTTCTAGGGCCGTACGAGACTGATCGGAAGATCGTTTCATATAGAAATCTTTTGAGGAGCTACGGGTCCAGAAGGCGGCTAAGCCTCCAGCAGAGAATCTGTGGCCTACAATATATATTTTTATACCCTCCACCATAGGATGGGGGTATACTAATTTCGTCATTCTGTTTGTAACTCCTCAAAATATTCGTCTACGAACCCATAAAGTATATAAATTCTTGATCGTCATGACATTTACGGTATCCATTGATAGAGACCTAAATCCCCGAAGGCAAAGAAATAAGATTGCACTATTGATGATCAGGAAAGAAGTACTGCATAACACCGAAAAGCATAAATCATGGTCCGTGATGACAATATGAAAATCCTAAGTAAATGGGTCTCATGGAACAGTATGGAAAAATTGATGTACGGTAAAGATAGGGCAGAAACAGTTTTCGGGTAGGAGCTAAAGACTCTAAATTTTAATGTCATTTTTGTCCAAAAATCAATCAAAACAAGTAAAAGCGTGCTAAGTTCGGCCGGGCCGAATCTTATATACCCTCCACCATGGATCGCATTTGTCGAGTTCTTTTCCCGGCATCTCTTCTTAGGCAAAAAAGGATATAAGAAAAGATTTGCTCTGCTATTAGAGCGGTATCAATATATGGTCCGGTTTGGACCACAATTAAATTATATGTTGGAGACCTGTGTAAAATGTCAGCCAATTCGAATAAGAATTGCGCCCTTTGTGGGCTCAAGAAGTAAAATAGAGAGATTCGATTTATATGGGAGCTATATCGGGCTATATACCGATTCAGACCATAATAAAGACGTATGTTAATGGTCATGGGGGAATCCGTCGTACAAAATTTCAGGCAAATCGGATAATAATTGCGACCTCTAGAGGCTCAAGAAGTCAAGATCCCAGATCGGTTTATATGACAGGTATATCAGGTTATGAATCGATTTGAGCCATACTTGGCACAGTTGTTGGATATCATAACAAAACACGTCGTGCCAAAATTCATTCAAATCGGATAAGAATTGCGCCCTCTAGAGCGTCAAGAAGTCAAGACCCAAGATCGGTTTATATGACAGCTATATCAGGTTATAGACCGATTTGAACCATTCTTTGCACAGTTCTTGGATATCATGACAAAACACGTCGTGCGAAATTTCATTCCAATCGGATAAGAATTGCGCACTCTAGAGGCTCTAGAAGTCAAGACCCAAGATCGGTTTATATGGCAGCTATATCAGGTTATGGACCGATTTGAATGTTGTTGAAAGTCATAACGAAACACGTCATGGAAAATTTCAGCGAAATCGGATAGGACTTGCGCCTTCTAAATGCTCAAGAAGTTAAGATTCAAGATCGGTTTATATGACAGCTATATCAGGTTATGGACGGATTTTAACCATACTTGACACAGTTGTTGAAATCATAACAAAACACCTTTTTTAGCCAAATCGAATAGGAATTGCGTTCTCTAGAAGTCAAGATTCATGATCGGTTTATATGACAGCTATATCAGGTTATTGACGGATTTGTCAACTTGGAAATCAGAATAAACCACCTCATGGTAAATTGCAGCCAAATCGGATAAAAATTACGCGCTGTAGTGGCTCAAGAAGTCAAGATCCAAGATCGGTTTATATAGCAGCTATATGAAAACATGGACCGATATGGCCCATTTACAATCCCAACCGACCTACACCTATAAAAAGTTTTTTTTTTGCAAAATTTCAAGCTGTTAGCCTTACTCCTTCGAAAGTAAGCGTGCTATCGGCAGACAGACGTATGGACGGACATGGCTAGATCGACTTAAAATGACATGATTATCAACAAGTAAAAGCGTGCTAAGTTCGGCCGGGCCGAATCTTATATACCCTCCACCATGGATCGCATTTGTCGAGTTCTTTTCACGGCATCTCTTCTTAGGCAAAAAAGCATATAAGAAAAGATTTGCTCTGCTATCAGAGCGATATCGAGATATGGTCCGGTTTGGACCACAATTAAATTATATGTTGGAGACCTGTGTAAAATGTCAGTCAATTCGAATAAGAATGGGCCCTTTGGGGGCTCAAGATGTAAAATAGAGAGATCGATTTATATGGGAGCTGTATCGGGCTATAGACCGATTCAGACCATAATAAACACGTATGTTGACGGTCATGAGAGAATCGGTCGTACAATATTTCAGGCAAATCGTATAATAATTGCGACCTCTACAGGCTCAAGAACTCAAGATCCCAGATCGGTTTATATGACAGCTATATCAGGTTATGAACCGATTTAAACCATACTTGGCACAGATGTTGGATATTATGACAAAACACGTCGTGCGAAATTTCATTCCAATCGTAAAAGAATTACGCACTCTAGAGGCTCAAGAAGTCAAGACCTAAGATCGGTTTATATGACAGCTATATCAGGTTATCAACCGATTTGAACCATACTAGGCACAGTTGTTGGATATCATAACAAAACACGTCGTGCCAAAATTCATTCAAATCGGATAAGAATTGCGCCCTCCAGAGGCTCAAGAAGTCACGACCCAAGATCGGTTTATATGGCAGCTATATCAGGTTATGGACCGATTTAAACCATTTTTGGCACAGATGTTGGATATTATGACAAAACACGTCGTGCGAAATTTCATTCAAATCGTATAAGAATTACGCACTCTAGAGGCTCAAGAAGTCAAGACCTAAGATCGGTTTATATGACAGCTATATCAGGTTATCAACCGATTTGAACCATACTTGGCACAGTTGTTGGATATGATAACAAAACACGTAGTGCAAAATTTCTTTCCAATCGGATAAGAATTGCGCCCTCCAGAGGCTCAAGAAGTCAAGACCCAAGATCGGTTTATATGGCAGCTATATCAGGTTATGAACCGATTTGAACCATTCTTGGCACAGATATTGGATATCATAACAAAACACGTCGTGCGAAATTTCATTCCAATCGGATAAGAATTGCGCACTCTAGAGGCTCAAGAAGTCAAGACCCAGATTGGTTTATATGGCAGCTATATCAGGTTATGAACCGATTTAAACCATTCTTGGCACAGATGTTGGATATCATAACAAAACACGTCGTGCGAAATTTCATTCCAATCGGATAAGAATTGCGCACTCTAGAGGCTCAAGAAGTCAAAACCCAAGATCGGTTTATATGGCAGCTATATCAGGTTATGAACCGATTTGAACCATACTTGGCACAGTTGTTGGCTGTCATAACAAAACACGTCGTGCAAAATTTCATCCCAATCGGATAAGAATTGCGCACTTTAGAGGCTCAAGAAGTCAAGACCCAAGATCGGTTTATATGACAGCTATATCAAAACATGGACCGATATGGCCCATTTACAATACCAACCGACCTACACTAATAAGAAGTATTTGTGCAAAATTTCAAGCGGCTAGCTTTACCCCTCCGGAAGTTAGCGTGCTTTCGACAGACAGACGGACAGACGGACGGACATGGCTAGATCGACATAAAATGTCACGACGATCAAGAATATATATACTTTATGGGGTCTCAGTTGAATATTTCGAGTAGTTACAAACAGAATGACGAAATTAGTATACCCCCATCTTATGGTGGAGGGTATAAAAACTAAGGAAAATCCTGCCTGGGCAAAAATTAAGAATGGAGGAAATTGAGAACGAGCAGAATTTTAACACTAGAGTTTTATCATACAAATTAAATGGATTACCAAATAAATATTTATATCCCAAAATGTTTTCTTATCTCTAGGCTAAGTAATTTTAATAGAAACTCACCTTATGAAAATACCAAAAAGGCAGAAAAATATTTTGCGGTATATGATATAAGTTGGGTGAATCCTACAAAAACATATAGATTTGGAAGAGCGATAGTAGGAATCAGGCTGACAATCAGAAAATCTCTGAAGAAGCAATTGCAGTACGTATTTGTGGTGTCAAATGAAATAAATGCGGTTAATGTACACATTGGAAATATTAAATTAACTATTGTTCCACTATATTGAAGAGGTGCAAATTGGGAACAAGATTTACCAGAATAAGGCAGTTTGTCGAATGTTTAAGAATCGACAATTTAATATTGGCAGGAGATATAAACATATGTACGTATAGGCGAAAAACAGCAAGAAATACTTGAGTTATTTAGAGAAAACTTTCCAGCTGGAACTGATTGTAAAAAGTCTATGGACAAGGAAATTAATACAAAAGGAAGAGGAGATGAAGACGGACATTTTACATACATGAGCACTGTTGGTGTGTCGGTTAACGACAAATGCGCTGTCTCACAAAATATATTAATGTATGTTGATTGTTTTTGTGTTGACGAACAAATTTGGTCAGATAACCTATCTAAACAATAATATCCCACTAAAGTTTAGTATGCCCAATAAAACTGCAAATAAACTTCAACATGTCAAAATTGGAGTTGACAGAATCATCATAAAAAGTCTTTACCAAAACAGGGTTAAGGAAACCCTATATGAGTTTTTTCAAAGGAACTGTAATGGCACTCTCCAAGATATGACAAATATTATTGCCGAGTCAATATATTTGTATATATATATATATATATTGATTTTCAGGGATTGAAAATGGCCTCATTAGTTTTAGATTTTGATTTTGGCCTCTTCTTGACTTTTGGGATGCCACCTCCATAAGTCCCTTAATGGATGTAGCCCCATATGAACTAATCTCCCAGTATAATTTAATCATGTTTTTATTTAGAAAAACCAGCAAGGAAATGCAAAATTTGGGCAGAGACAGCGAGTCTGCCGACTATCATTAAGCAAATGCGAGAGCAATAAAATTTTATAACGCTCCCAACAAAATATAGCTACTATTGCCACAAAAGTGCATATCAGATGCAAAAAATCAAACAACTTGTTCAAAATTTTGTAAAAATCTGACTAAAATTGTGGCTGCCACAGCCGTAATAATGCATATCGGATAAAAGATATATATCCCATATATTTAGCTACCCGTATCTGAGACGCTTGCGTAATTTCAAAAAATGTAATACTTCATTGAATTATACCAATTATTCGAGAGCGAGGGCTCAGTACAGCATTGAAAATATGAGATGTTATTGTGATTATCTTGTCAGGGCGAAGACACAGTAATCCCAGTAGCTTTTATAAGTTTGTGAATTCTAAGAGAAAGGTTCGGGAATTCCCTAGTTGCTTGAATCTTTATTGTAGGGAATCGTCTGACGATTCGGAGGTATGCATATGTTTGCAAACGTTTTTTTACCAAATTGTCTTCCTGTTCCAAATATGCTCATGACATTAATAGGTTGAATTATTTCCAAGGGATTATTCTTACTGAGGATTACGTGCTGAATGGTTTAAAGTCATTAAAGAGTTCCAATACACCAGGGCTGGATGGGGTACCCGCGAATATTCTTAAATTTTGTGCCTACAAGTTACATAGGCCATATTCAAAGATTCGTTATCTTCAGGATATTTTGCTACTTTAATAATATTCATTCCAAGCATATAGCTGCGTATTATGGTATTGCACAGGGCAGCCATTTATGTCCATTGCTGTTCTTTATCTACTTAAGTGATCTTCCATCAGTTATTCAGTCTTCAAGGATTTTAATGTATGCAGATGATGTGAAGCTGGTGGACTGGTGCAGTGTTAATGGCATGGCGCTTAATTTTAAGAAGTGCAAGAAGCTATCTCTTTTCAGGGTTAGACCTATTCTAGGTGACTATTTTATAGGTTCTTGCAAAGTGAGTAACGTAGGTTCCATCACTGGTCTTGGTGTTATTTCGGATGGTAGATTACGTTTTAATATCCACATTGGCTCGTGCATCAATAAGGCAAGGTCGTTGTTGGGTTTTATAAAACGGTGGTCCAAGGAGGTGAAAGAATCTAATGTGACCAAGCGTTTGTTTACAAACTTAGTCCGACCTACATTGGAATAGAGTTGTGTGGTTTGGAACCCATTCTACAACCCATCCCGAGAGGATTAAATCAGTTTAGGTACAATTTCTTGTTTTTGAGCTTCGGGGCTTACAATGAAATTCTGCTGAATATCATCTCCCCTACGAGAACCACTTGAAAATTATTGACTTACCAACTCTCGAAAAGAAGCGCTTGTCTAGGCCCCACTTATTGTGAAATTGTTGCGTGGTCAGATTGATTACCAATTCTTAACTGGCGAATTAAATTTCAATATTCCTCTCCAATGTATTCGGCATTACATAGCTCTTAGAGTATCTTTCGTGAAATATAATCACGAATAAAACAATCTCTACGGTCTCTGTGCGATGTATATAACAAGTTGTATAGTAGTATATCCTTCACCGCTCCTATTCATGTAATAATGAATTCTATCCTTCGTCTGTACTTTGTTGTAGAAGTTGCCAGAGATACCGTTTCATCTGATTGCCCATTTTTTGTTGTCTAATATCTTTGTTCCTTTAGATGTTGATCTAACTATAGTGTTTAACTGGCCGTGAAATTTCTGTAGCCAGTATTACCCTAAACCTCTAGGAACTCTGCATTGTTCGGACTATGGGAGTGGCGTGAAAACGAACAAAGTAGAAACGTCAAATCAAACACCTAACCTACAACCTTTTTAAAGACCGAACTAAAATTTTAGCTACTACAGCCATTATAGACCATATTGGACGAAAGATATATGTCGGAGCTATTTCGAAATCTGGCCCGATTTTTCAGTAGTCCTTGAGGCGAATAAATTGCATATGCAAAATTTTATGGTATCGAAAAACAAATGCGACCTCTACCTTGATTACAAGAAGACAGACGGACATAGCTAAATCGAATCAGGAAGTAATTCTAAGCCGATTGGTATACTTAACAGTGGATTTAGCTCGTCTCCTTTTTAGCGTTGTCAACAGATGCACATAGTTATAATACCCTGTAACACAGCTGTGGTGTTGGGTATAAAGAGCGTCAAGTGATCCGAAAACCATATCATATGCCACCTACATAAGTCCATTAATGGATATAGGCCCCATATAAACTAATCCCCCAGTATGATAATTTCATCATATGTCTATATAGAGAAATCAGCGTCAAGTTATCGCAAACATTAAAGGTATACAGGTTAAATTGTTTGCATTTTGCAAAGTGTGAAAAATTCTATGATTTAGAATGGCCTTAAAAGAGGATTTATTTTACTTTAAATCTCAATCCCCCCACAAAATGAATAAAATGACATTCCTTCACCCTTTTCTCTAACTAATCTACAACGACTATCACTTAACATAGATGTATGCGCCGCAAACTACAATCAAAAGCTTAATCACACTCTCTGGCAAAGATTACGTTTGCTTGCAAAACAAACGCCAACCGAAATCTTCAACAAAACACCTTTAATTAACAGCTTCTATAACAAATCACCAGCAACAGTTGTAGTGGCAACAAGCTCGTCAGTAAACAATGCCAATGCTCCAAGGAACAGCTGCCACGTCATCTTCGATAGCTACACAGAGTGTAACAACAACATTATTAAACGCACTTAAGATGTGTAATCAATATCTGTGACAGTGATCAAATTATTTCAATCCAGAGAAGCAAACTGCTTGCTTCGGCCGACTGTATCTGGCGCAGTCTGGGAGTTGTGGGGTGTACACGTGCACGGCACAAGTTTGCTTAGCCTCCAACTTTTAATGAGGAAACTCCAGACTTGAATCAGAGAGGGCAAACAGAACCAAAAAGACAAACACAAATGAATTGAAGCCCAAAGAGTTGTCAGTCCTCCTTCATCTGCCAGTTACTGATATAATTAGCCATTCCTCTGTAGCTGTTTTGTAACTGGGTAAGGATATCAAAGCAATAACACCAAACACAGCAATCCTTTCGTAAAGGTGCGTGAGAAGCACATAGGCGCAGACATACATTTACAGCAAGTCAAACGGTCTCATTCTTTGTCTGTTGCCAGATTGTGCACATGGAAAATAAGATTATTTTTGTCTATCCTACTTGTTGTTGTTTTTAATGTGGCTCAAAACGAAATAAATATTCTTTAACTAACAAGGGAAAATAAGAGAATACTGTATGTGTTCAGGAGAATAATCGCTGGCCTCGGTCAAAGAATGTGCTGCCATGTAATTGAAACCCGAACTTATTATCTTCAATGCCATGATATATCGGGGTTTCCAATAAGGACTTGACAACTATATATAATAACAAGTAAAAACTCATAAGTTGGGCCATGTCGAAGGCCCAATATACTCCATGTTCGTGCCGAATGTTGAGGCCCTTAGTACAACTCACTGAGGCAAATTTCAGCGAAATCGGAGACTAAATGCGTCTGGCATTGGCTTAAGAACCTAAATCTGCAGATCGGTTTATATGACGGCTTTATTCAATTATACTCGGATTTGGCTTATTCACGAACTTTACATGCATATGGAAGTAATAAGGTTCTGTGCCAAATTTCAGCTCAATATCTAAATTTTTAAAGACTGCAGCGTGAGTTCAACTGACGGACAAACAGAAAATGAATTCCTCTTGCCGAACATAGAATAGATGCCCATGCGCCTCGATCTTCTCTGCTTCGTCTCCAATTTCTGACACCCAGTTTCGAGATGTCGCTCTCCACTTGGTCACTCCATCGAAGTTTTGCTCTTCTCCTTTTGCGTTTTCTTTTATGGTCGTCTTCAAAGACTTCCTTGCTAGAGCTTCTTCATCCATTCGGACAACATGACCTAGGCAACGCAAACGTTGTATTTTGATGCGTTTAACTATGCTATCGTTGTCATACAACTCGTACTTCATACGACGCCTATAACGCTAACCGATCCATATATTTTACGAAGAATTTTTCTCTCAAACACTCTAAGCACTGCCTCATCTGCTTTCGCACGTACCCATGTTTCGGAGCCATAAAACAGCACAACTAGTATCAGTGTCGTGTATAGTGTATTTTTTGTCTGCCGAGGGTGGCTTTGCTCGTCATCTGCTTGCTCAGTCCAAAATAGCATCTGTTAGCTTAACCTTCGTTTAATTTCAAAACTGGTGTCGTTTGTTTCAGTTTCGGCGGTGCCGAGGTAGATAAACTTGCTGACTGTCTTAAAGTTATAGTTCCCAACTTTCTCCATTTTTATACCCACCACCGACGGATGGGGGTATATTCATTTTGTCATTCCGTTTGCAACACATCGAAATATCCATTTCCGACCCTATAAAGTATATACATTCTTGATCAGCGTAAAATCTAAGACGATCTAGACATGTCCGTCCGTCTGTCTGTTGAAATCACGCTACAGTCTTCAAAAATTGAGATATTGAGCTGAAACTTTGCACAGATTCTTTTTTTGTCCATAAGCAGGTTAAGTTCGAAGATGGCTATATCGGACTATATCTTGATATAGCCCCCATATAGACCGATCCGTCGATTTAGAGTCTTAGGCCAATAAAAGCCACATTTATTATCCGATTTTGCTGAAATTTGGGACAGTGAGTTGTGTTAGGCCCTTCGACATCCTCCGTTAATATGGCTTAGATCGGTCCAGATTTAGATATAGCTGCCATATAGACCGATCCTTCAATTTAGGGTCTAAGGGCCATTAAAGCCACATTTATTATCAGATTTTGCTGAAATTTGAGACAGTGAGTTGTATTAGGCCCTTCGACATTTTCTGTTAATATGGCTCGGATTGGTTCAGATTGGATATAGCTGCCATATAGACCGATCCTTCAATTTAGGGTCTTAGGCCCATATAAGCCACATTCATTATCCGATTTCGCTGAAATTTGGGACAGTGCGTTGTCTTACGCCCTTCGATATCCTCCATTAATATGGCTCACATCGGTTCAGATTTGGATATAGCTGCCATATAGACCGATCCTCCGATTTAGGGTCTTAGGCCCATAAAATCCATATTTATTCTCTGATTTTGATGAAATTTGGGACAGTGAGTTGTGTTAGGCCCTTCGACATCCTCCGTTAATATGGCTTAGATCGGTCCAGATTTAGATATAGCTGCCATATAGACCGATCCTTCAATTTAGGGTCTAAGGGCCATTAAAGCCACATTTATTATCAGATTTTGCTGAAATTTGAGACAGTGAGTTGTATTAGGCCCTTCGACATTTTCTGTTAATATGGCTCAGATCGGTCAAGATTTAGATATAGCTGCCATATAGACCGATCCTTCAATTTAGGGTCTTAGGCCCATAAAAGCCACATTCATTATCCGATTTCGCTGAAATTTGGGACAATGAGCTGTGTTAGGCCCTACGATATCCCTCGTCAATTTGGCCCAGATCGGTCCAGATTTGGATATAGCTGCCATATAGACCGATCTCTCGGTTTTAGGTTTTGGGGCCATAAAAAGCGCATTTATTGTCCGATGTTGCCGAAATTTGGGACAAAGAGTTCAGATCGGTTTATTTTTAGATATAACTTCTAAAAAGACCAATATTTTGTTATATACAATGGAGCAATGACTTGTACTTATTAGCATTTGATCCAAATCGAATGCGATATAACTGCTATGGGACATAAGGTATGAAATTTTCACTGGATTTTGATGGAAGGTGGTTTAAATATATACCCGAGGTGGTGGGTATCCAAAGTTCGGCCCGGCCGAACTTAACGCCTTTTTACTTGTTTTATCTGATCGGGTTTACGGGGCTTTGTGGGAGTTGATATCATCCACTGTGTCTTATCTCCATTTACTGCCAAATCCACTTTAATTGATTCTCTTTCAATACTTTCAAAGGCTGTGATTACTTCTTACGGTAACCAGCCTATAATATCGATGTCGTCGACACAGACGAGAAGCATATGTTCTGTTGAGAGTAGTGTGTACATATCTATTCACACCTGCATCTCGTACTATCTTCTCCAGCTGGAAATTCAAGAGATCACACTATAGGCTGTCTCCATGTCTCGTTTGGTTCGGAGAGATTCTTTCCTATTTTAACTGAGGAGCGTGTATAAGCAAGCGTCAAACTGCAAAAGTTTTGCAGGGGATACCAAACTCAGACATTGCCTGAAACACTTTTGACAGAAGGCGGCTTTGTTGTAAAAGAAAATATGGTCGGTGTTGGTTTGTCCTTCTCGGGCCTTTTCCAGGATTTGCAGCAGTGTAAATATCCAGTCTATGGTGGATTTACCAGGTCTGAGGCCACACTGATAGGGCCAAATTATTTATTGTCGCGATTCTTGTGTACGGGACATAGTATGCTGAGGTGCTGCCACATTGGCAGATGAGCTGATGCATACGCCTTATCAGCATCTCGCCCCCGGTTTTAGACAATTCAACTGGCAACCCATCGGCTCCTGATGCCTTATTGTTTTCAGCCGGGTTACTACTACGTGGACCTCGTTTTGTCTAAGTGGTACATATTCTATACCTTCATCAGATACTCATCATCGGATACGAGCAGCTGGGAAAAAAGTTATTTCCATATCCTCAGCACACTATCCGTATCAGTTATCAGATTTCCTTCTTTGTTTCTGCGGGAGAATGTGCCTGTACCAAAGCCTTCGGTTTGATGTTTAATTCTTTGGTAGAATTTTCGGACCTCATTCTGGCTCCTGAACATCTCGATTCGCTCACACTCACGTCTTTCCATTTCCTTCTTCTTCTTGCAAAATAGATGTTTCTCCACTCTCATTTTCTCCCGTTGCCACTGACTGTAATGTTGCCCTGTATGCCGCATTCTTGGCTTCAGTAGCTTTTTGACACTACTGGTCGTACCTTGGGTTCCTTGGAGGAGGGTTTAGGTAACCAAGTACGGATGTAGCAGCTCTTTCCATTGATCTGGTGACAGCAATGTGGGCCTTGTGAATCCTTCGATGTTGAAATATGGTGTTGCTAAAGGACAGACACAGGGACATTGTTAAATTGTCTTCGAAGTTTTCGACGACACAAATTATATGTATATTCTTTGTAGGGTCGGAAATGGATATTCCGATATGCTGCAAACGGAATGACTAAATGAATATACCCCCTATCCTTAGGTGATGGGTATAAAAACATTTTATAAAACGCAAACCATTTTGAGATATTTCAATCGGCTTGAAGTACAATCAAAATATTTATGAATGGAACTCAACTGTGTCCATGTTGCCACCGTGGGCACTCCTGTCAATACGTTGGACCCAATTTTCGATGACTCGACCACACATTTCACCCGAAACTGTCGCTTTTTCCCGTACTATATTGGCTCTAAGCTATACATCCTCGGCTTGTTTGGCATAGACCAATGACTTGACGTAGCCCCAGAGAAAATTGTCTAGAGTCGTCCGTCAAATCGCACTAATCAACTGGGCCATTTCTTGAGATAATGGGCCATTTAGATGAGATTGAAAGAAGTATAGCCCAATAAAGCCACCGGCATACAAACCACACCAAATAATTATATTTTGTGGATGAAGTGTTGACTCGTGACCCTTTATCTTCATGTAACCAATCATAAATGGACTTTCGATGGATAAATGAGTGAGTTCTTAAAATATTTTTCAAAATATGTGAGTCGAAGTTGCTTCATATGATTTTAGCCATTACTCCCAAGCATCCTTAGAGTAACCCTAAAACATGGATTTTATGTCGAATATGGCAGATATTACTCTAACAATTCTCAGTTGAAATCTATGCCAATCTGGAGAACAGAGTACTTAAATGGTGTACAATCCTGTGAGATTCCTGTAAGTGGACTGTATGTAAATCGTTGTTGTACTCACAGATTGTAAGTAAAACCCCAACATGAAAATATAAGAAAAAAAAAGGCAAAGTGTTTTGCTTCAGGTTATGGTGGTTTTATTGACAGCTTTCTCCTCTTACCGCTTCAGTCTCTGTTTCAAAAGTGAAGTTGCAGCCGTAAAGACTGAAGCCTTTTTTCTTAAATTCAGCAATTTATTCTTATTTTTACTCAAGCCTGGGAACTCTTTATCCGTTTGAGTGAAAGCTCCTTTCATTGAATGGATAAAGAGTTCCCAGCTATTCTTATAAAATGCGGGATTTCTATATTAATTCATATTTAAAAATTTAATGGGAAGCTTATAATAGTATATTATGCATCTATTCATGTTATAATTCAATAAATCAATAAATTCATTTAACGCTGTTAAAACTCGGTTTAACATGCCGGGGCCTCTTGCAATATCGCAACATCAATAAAAACGAGCTCCTGAAATGACCCATCCGAATACTGTGCTCTGAGCTATTGGCATGTGACTCGCTGTCTGGATTAAACCAGCTTTTAGTACCTTGGACATCTCATCATTAGCAATCATTATGTCAATGTTAACAGGGTGATAAAAATGAGGGTCAGCTAAATCTGGAAGTTGGGAGTAAGTATTCTCAAGAATTGTGTCGGAAACTTTTTCTGGAAGTGGAGAATCAAACTTCATTTTAACGACTCCGTGGATTTGAATTTTCACTGTGCTGTCATGGAAAGATTGAAGGTTTACGGTACAAAATACTTTTCCATTCTTGTTCGTGGTTTGAAGCTGTTGATTTTTGACAAATGACTTCAAAATGACTGTCTGGGTTGCGCCTGAGTTTAACAGAATTCGTGTCTTGTTTGTACCGCCAACAGTGATTGCTCGAGCTAATGCAGTTGGCATAAAAACATGCCGTTTAGACCTTCCTCCAAGACGGCGCTTCATCTTTGAATCCTTAATTTCCTTGTTTTGACTGACTTGCGACCCATCAGATTTCTGGGAAGGCGTTCGACGTGATGTAGATGAAGGCGAACTTTGGCGAATAGAGGATGGTTTTGAATCCCGTTTTGGCTTCTGGCGATCCACGTGAAGTTTAGTGTGATGGTTTCGGTTACAAACTGCACAGGTGTTCCGAGATCGACACCATTCCCTCGTATGAGAGGCACAGAGGCAATTAAAACAATATCCTTTTTCTTTCGCTGTCTGTACACGCTCTAAAACTTCCATGTTGTTAAATTTTTGGCAAAATCGCAAATGATGTCTCTCCTGACAGACTTTGCACTTTTGGGAGCTATAGAATGTAATAAAAGTTAAGATTTTGTTGATGCAAGAGACTGAATTTAGTGTGAGTTGTTATTGAGTTGTCGTTGTTGACTAATCGGTAAAATGCAAAGTTTGACTAGTGGGCGGGTCATGATCCCGTTTTGAGTACGGACATCCGCCACTCGAACCTTGGAATCATTCCCAGTAAATACCCTAGTCACTCGTCCTAACCTCCATTCCGTTGGAGGTAAGTTATCATCTTTGATAACCACTAAGTCATCCTCCTTTAGGTCCTTCTGTAAGGTCTTCCACTTATATCTCCTTTGTAGCTCGGAAATATATTCATTCTTCCAACGCTTTGCAAAGTGAAGTTGTAAAACCTTCAGGCGTTGCCATCGACTAATGAGAGACATATTATCGGAATACTCCTCAGGAACTGCGACTAAAGGGGAACCCTTCAAGAAGTGTCCTGGAGTCAGTGCCACGAGTTCCGAAGGAGTTTCGCTTATCGGGGAAAGGGGTCTAGAATTCAGAATACTTTCAATGCGTATCAGCAGCGTAGAAAATTCCTCATATGTAAACTTCAGATTTCCCGCAACTTTCCTGAGATGGGCCTTCATACTTTTTACCCCAGCTTCCCATAAACCACCCATATGGGGGGCCTGGGGGGGAATAAAATGCCATGAGAAACCATGAATGCTGTATTTCTCCACTAATGCCTTTTCCGCCAATTTTAAAAAGTTTTTATATTCATTTGCAAGTATTCGATTAGCGCCAACGAAGTTGGTGCCGTTGTCCGAAAAGACTTTGACTGGAAATCCTCTCCTACCAACAAAACGATCAAAAGTAGCTAAAAAGGCCTCAGAGCTAAGGGATGAACATGCTTCTAGATGTATAGCACGAGTGGAAAGACATACAAATACAACAGCATAACCTTTTTCCAACTTAGCATTTCGCAATTTAGAAGTTTTGATTTCAAACGGCCCTGCAAAATCTACCCCGGTATTCGTAAAAGGAGGTGAATATATACATCTTTCCTGCGGCAAAGCTGCCATAATTTGACTACGAATCCTATGTTTATATATCGTACAGATTTTGCAAGTTCTTATACATTGCCTAATAACATTTTTAAGGCGTATAACATAAAATTCCTGGCGTATGGATCGAAGCATAGTTTGATGTTCTGCATGCATCAGAATTTGATGAGTAAAATCCACCAATAACTTGCATAATTTCGACTTCTCCGGAAGAATGATCGGGTGTTTCTCGTTGAAGCTCAAATCTGAGTTCGACAGCCTTCCATTTACTCGTAAGAGTCCATTTTTGTCTAAGTAGGGATTTAATGTCAAAAGCCTACTTTTTACGTTGATAGTGGAATTCAACATTAAGGAATCGTACTCCCTATGAAAATATGCACGTTGTGAAATAATTATAGCGCGGTATTTCACGAAATTCAGTTCTTCCGAGGTTATTAGTCCGTTAGGAGAAATATAACCAATCTGCCGGCGACAGTTTCTAATAAATCTGAACATATAAGCCAAAACCCGGAGGGCACGGTGGTATGAAGAAAATCTGTCTAATATATCTTCTTGCTCTGTAAGAGTTTGAAAGGCATTAGTTTTCTTTTCCAAAGAATGTTGTGTCAATATCGGCTGTTGTGGCCAGTCAGAAATTTGGCCTTTAAGCCATTTCGGTCCATTCCACCAAAGTTTGTTTTCCTTTAGTTCCGTTGTAGTACATCCTCGAGTTCCTAAATCGGCGGGATTATCTCCGCTATTCACGTGTAACCAATTGGCATTCCCGACGTGATCGAGAATTCTAGAAACTCTATTTGCCACATAAGTCTTCCACTGATAGGGTGGTTTGCTCAACCAAGCCAGGGTGATCGTAGAATCAGACCATAAATAAATATCCCGCTGTTTGAAATTCAGATGTTCACATGTGGACCTTGTGAGACGAGCAAGTAATACTGCCCCACAAAGTTCTAACCTTGGAAGACTAATTGTTTTCAATGGAGCCACTTTGCTTTTTGACACCAAAAGTTGACATGATATTCTATCCTCAGCCTCCACTACACGAATGTACAAGCACGCGCAGTACGCTTTCTCGGACGCGTCGCAAAACCCGTGAATTTGAATAACCTTCTGGGGTCTATATCCAATCCAACGAGGTATTCTAATTTCCGGAATTTTCGAAAAGTTTCCTACAAATGCGAACCATTTCTCTAACGAGTGTGGCTTAACCTTTTCGTCCCAGTCTGTGCCATCAATCCAGAGCTGTTGTAACAGCATTTTTGCTGTTATAATTATAGGGGTTAACCAACCTGCAGGGTCAAACAATTTAGCCACAATTGACAATATGGTTCGTTTAGTAATGGTCTCTTTCAAATTGTTAATGTCGTAGACATTATAGTAAAAAACATCCATCATCGCATTCCACCGGATTCCTAGAGTTTTCGTGTCACTGGAGTCTTCCAGCTTCAAGAAATCTTGGTCCAACAGGTCTTCTGCTGGGACAGTCTGAAGAATGTCGGCGTGATTTGCCGTAATCTTCTTCAATGGAAATCCAGCAGAAGCCAGCAAATCTACTAATTCTGTCAAGTGTCCTTTCGCTTCATTTATCGAATGTCCACCAGACAAAACATCATCAACGTAAATGTCACGTCGCAATATATCGGAAGCAGCTGGATGAGTCTTCTTTCCATCGGTACTCAGTTGCAATAGTGTCCTGATAGCAAGGTATGGAGCACAATTTACCCCAAATGTGACGGTTTTTAGCGCAAAATCCTGTACGGGATCCGTTAATGTCTTCTTAAATATGCACCTTTGATATTGTTGATCACGTTCATCTACCAATATCTGGCGATACATTTTTTGTATGTCGCCGTTGAACACATATTGAAATAATCGCCATCGTAAAATTACGTTCATTAAGTCGTTCTGTAAAGTAGGCCCAGTGTAAAGAACATCGTTTAAAGAGAATCCACTTGTCGTCTTTTTCGACGCATTAAATACTACCCGGAGCTTCGTAGAAGTTCGTTCGGGCTTTACTACCGCATGATGTGGTAAGTAAAATGACATATAAGATTTGCCATTACATAATTCATCAGCTGAAACCGCGGTCATGTGATCTAGTACCAAATACTCTTGGAGTACTCTGTTATATTCTTCTGATAGAGCTGGGGAATTCTTTAATGTCTTCTCCATTCTAAAAAATTGGCCTAAAGCCGTCCTTCTTGACGAACCTAAGGACATTTGCTGGGGAAATTCTTTCTTAAAGGGGAGCCTGACAATATATCGCCCATTATCCTGACGTTGAGTGGTGTCTTTGTAGATTTGTTCACACTCCAAATCCTCTTCGGATTGTTGAATTTCCTCAGGAATTTCTTCACTCTCCCAAAACTTCCTCACTGCATCATTAAGGGAGGTAGTACAATGACTTGCCCAAGCTGCGAACGTAGTAACGCATCTTGAATTTTGTGGGCCACTTATGAACCACCCAAACTCAGATTCCTGTGCCAACAGGTTTTCTGAAATGTTTCTGTGAACCCCAGTTTTCAACACACATGGAAGAATGTCACTGCCAATCAACATATCGATTTTTGCAGTCTTGTAGAAAAATGGATCCGCCAACTCGAGCTGATTCAAACCTGTCCAATCATCTATTTGATGTGTTGCGGATGGCATGAGATGATTCAAGTTAGAAATAACTATTGCCATCGTTTCCAAGACAAAACTCGACCTCCTTGATCTTAACTTCAGGTTGCAAACCCTAGATGAAGTTTCCAGTACTGTACCTCCAAGTCCAGATATCTTCGTAAAAGATTTACTTGTTGGAATTCCCAGTTGACTAACGATCCTGTTAGCGATAAACGTTTCCTGAGAACCTTGGTCTAGGAAAGCTCGAATCGTGAAACGATTACCCAAATGCTCCAAATCAATCAATGCTGTTGGAAGAATCGTTCCGTGGCCAGATTCCGAAAAATTCATTTGTACTTCATCCATCGGAGGGTGGAATGAAGACGGTTCCTCTTCTTCTTGCGTAGCAATATGATAAGAGGAAGGATTTTGAGGCTCATTGCGATCAGGCCGTGAGTGTAACAACGTATGATGAGTCTGGTTACATTCTTGGCACAATTTCTTGATCCTACAATCCGTCACTTTATGTCCGTAAGACAAGCAATTTTCACAGATCTTATGTTGTGCAATAAATTCCCTTTTCTCCGTAAGAGACATGGATATAAATTTCGAACATTGCCGTAGAGCATGGTTCTTTTGACAAACTCGACAAGCCCGAGGCGTTGCATCAGATTTCACCATATAACTCTGAGATTTCTGAGACGTTGTCCCGGTATTTGTTCCTGGTCTTCGGATATCGCTGATTGACTCCAAAAGATCCAGACGATTGGAAAGGAACTCGTTAAGTTGATTCCAAGTAGGCATATCCTTATGGTTCTGTATAGAACCTTCCCAAGCCGACAAGGTTTCTTGTGGTAACTTCGAGGAAACCCAGAAAACCAAAATTGGATCCCATGCAATAACAGAAATGTTATATGATTTCAAGACAGACAAACAATTGTTGATTGTGTACTGAAGGTTGCGCAAACTCTTACTCTTTTCCGTAGAAACCATTTCAAGATCGAAAATCTTTCTGAGTTGGTGGTTAATGAGAATACGCTTATTCTCATATCGTTCCTTAAGAGCCTTCCACGCCAACTCATAGTTCAAATCCGTAAGAGCAAATCCTTTAACTATCTGATTTGCTTCCCCCCGAGTTTTCGCTCTTAGGTGAAATAGCTTCTGAGCTGGTGACAGTTTTGGATGTCTGCCGTATATGGCAGTAAACATGTCCCTAAAGCTGGGCCATTTCTCATAACCCCCACTAAAAATCTCCGTATCACACGGAGGAACTTTCAGGGAGTATCCCGTGTCAACAGTTTGTAAATCCTGCCGAATTTCACTTCCATTCGCCTGTGTCTTAATCTGCTTTTGCTTCTCGATGAAAAGCAAATCTAAGATCGATGCCTTACATTCCTTATATGCCTTGCATGTCGTTCCAAATTTAGAGTGTGTTGACACCCTTTCCTCCTCAGTATTAACTGGATTCTCCGAAGTCATCTCGGATTCGTAAATCTGTACCAACTGTCGCCATCTACGTTCCAAATCCTCCAATTCTACTTCCAATCCGGAAATAGTATGATCTTGGAGCGGAATATTTGCAAACGTAGCACAGAATGTGACGACCTGGTCGGAGAAAAATATAAACTTCTTGGAACTCATGTCGAAAAAAGTGGTTGTTCTGTACAAATTTAGACCGTAACAAACCAATTCAATACAATCTCAAATGTAACTCTGCAGTATGTATACACCCTTGGAACAAGAATACTAAAATCGCCCAAGAAACAAGCGACCACGAGAAAATTTAAATCAAACACGCCTTGGAAAATATCACCTTACTGGCCTTTCACAAGTTTTTTCAGACCGAGTCCCTAGATCACTTTCATCTCAGCAATGTAACTATCAAAATGTAACTTCAGTATCATAAGCTTATATTTTATATAAATTTCCAGTATTTTATCTTCAAGATAGTACTCAAGTAATCTTCATTGACTCAAACGTAATTTGAATGAATAACAAATAAATCTCCAGCACAGAAAGAAAACCACATTTCCTCTTTCTTCCCTTTGAATTATTGTGGCAATATTATATTTCCAACGCACAAAACAAATTTCTTCCAGAAGGTTTGAAACTTTTAGTTAATTTCTCAAATCCCCCAGCGGTAGAACAAAATGAAAATTTGCTACTTATTTCAACCAACATTCGCTTCATGAGAACAAAATGGGCCAACAAACATACACCTTTCCTCTTCAAATGTCAACCTTCGCTAGACAGTCGGACTTCGTATTGGCTGTGAAATACAATAAGATTCACGCAGCAAAACACATATGTGTCTTCTCAAACCGATAGGGCTTCAGTAATCATAGTTTCAGATATTAAATCCATTGAGCATTGGTAAAATTTATTAATACCAATCAAATTTGGAAACGAAGATTGGTGCTCCGTCAGATACCCAGAGCAGCTATTTGGACCTGGTGACTTGTCGACTTCGAATCCTTCAATTGTTATGTGATTTAAAACTAACAACCGAGATAAATTGATAAGAGAGATAGCCAATTTTCAATATTCCATTAGATTAAATTAAGGTCATACACTCTGTCCACCAGAGTTTAAAATAATGTGTCATTAACTTTCTTTTATTTTCTTCTTCGTTTTTTGCAATAATTCCAACTAAACTTTGGCGCTTAATAAAACTAAAATCTGCACTGATCAACAAAATAATGTGCAATTTGATATATCCTCTTGCCGGTATTCCGCATGAATTTCTGCGGCACACCCTAATGTGCTGCCTAGTTGGGTTGCTAACAGAGCGAGCAGATTTGATTACCGCTTGTTGGTTTTGTCACGGTGCGGCCAGATAGCGTTTCGGGGTACGGCCGAATAATATTTGTAGTATTGATGAGTATGTAGAAAATAAATATCAACCAATAAGACTCCTTGCAGTCCCTTTTCTCTACTTCACTCAATAATTTTTTTCACGTATAATATCAAATTTAAAACAACATTCGCTCACCTGTGAATGTGGTCGTCTTTGAGGTCGTCGTGTATGTTACTCCATACACAAATTTCAACAAAGGGAGTAGTTAAACTTCGTCATACGAGATGAAACGTTCATCGGGGTCCAGGTTTATTTCATTGTTGAGACATTTTCTATTATATGCCCTTTATGTCTCCTTATCCATCTATCCTCTGACAATGTAATACAACCGAATTCAGCTAACATTCGGCTGGCCTTAGCCATACCACATTGTTGTAATCGAAATTCATCGATTTAGCCATAACAAAATACGCAGCAATTTATATGAAGAAAACACAAACCAAGCTGTAGTTTCTCTCCTATACACAAGCCGGTAATGTTGAATTAATCTTCCTCTTTAAATAAATAATTAACCGCACAACACACTATCAATTTAATCTTAAATGTATCCAGTTCATAAAATCAAATTTTAAAGAAGTTATTTCCAACCATTCAATACTTTTTCCTTTTCAATTCTTCTGAACTCCTATCACCACACGAAATAACTGCATGTACACAACTGTCCCTTCAAATCAATTTAATAACTTGACTGATGCACTTGACAAACTTCTTCCATATTCTCAATACTGGTTTCTATGATCAATTGGTGGTCCACCTACAACAGGGGGGTGTTGTGGACTATAAACCAAGTGATTTGATCGTCGTGGGAAGAGATGCAGTGCAATTGATAAACGAAGAGAGTTGTTCCAGTGTGTCCAATGATTTGACGATGCTCATGTTCTAAGAGAACCAAATTAAGAGATCTTGTATGCGTAGCCTAGGAGTTTATTCACACCGTTGCGGCTGTCTCTCTCACTCTGATAAGATAGTCTCTGTTCATCCTATCAAAAAACACTTCTATTGCCACGTGTAACCGTGGGGTGAAGTACAGAAAGTTAATAGTGGGTCATCAAAGCAAAGCCGTCGGCCTGCTATTTCAATGCTTTCAAATGTGCTAAACCTATCTCTTTTCCTAAGATCTATCAAAAAAGAGATAGATTTAAGGGAATCCAAATTTAGAGCGAAAGCAAGCATCAATCATATGCAATAAATATTGTATGGCACCATATGGAAATTGTTTCTATTGACCCGAGGAGCATGGTGGTAGAAAAAACAGAGGGCTCAAAAAAATCGATGAAAAAGAGTGTTCAAAACAAATATACAAAACTCTCAATATGTTGCCCCAATACTTGCATCTAAATTAATGTTCTGATTATAACAATTCCTTCTCCCCGACAACAAGCAAAAGAGATCGACGAGGAAAATTGCATATCCCAAATGCAATGAGCTCTTTAATACAAAGTATAACAGATCGCTCTAGCATGGCATGAAATGTATATAACGACGATTGTATGACATAACCACATGTATGCAAATATTTCTTCTAAAGAGGTTAAGATCTGATTTGGGTACGTACATAAGTACTGCAGCTTTTTCTTTCGATAAAGCTTCTTGACTGGGTTTTTGACTTTTAATCGGGTTATCGTATAGCACAAGTAGAATTTTTTTTTTTCTTTTTTTTAAACCATAAACTCCAACTCACACCATTCAAATACTCTTGCATTAATCTTAACTCACCTCTTCTTGTTTGGCATAGCGTTTGCGTAATATAAAATAAAATTTAGAATCTCGTAAAGATTTTCACTTGCAATTCCTTTGAGTATGTCAAGTTCCTCGTAAAGGTTCGAAGGACCATGTACAATCCTGTGAGATTCCTGTAAGTGGACTGTATGTAAATCGTTGTTGTACTCACAGATTGTAAGTAAAACCCCAACATGAAAATATAAGAAAAAAAAAGGCAAAGTGTTTTGCTTCAGGTTATGGTGGTTTTATTGACAGCTTTCTCCTCTTACCGCTTCAGTCTCTGTTTCAAAAGTGAAGTTGCAGCCGTAAAGACTGAAGCCTTTTTTCTTAAATTCAGCAATTTATTCTTATTTTTACTCAAGCCTGGGAACTCTTTATCCGTTTGAGTGAAAGCTCCTTTCATTGAATGGATAAAGAGTTCCCAGCTATTCTTATAAAATGCGGGATTTCTATATTAATTCATATTTAAAAATTTAATGGGAAGCTTATAATAGTATATTATGCATCTATTCATGTTATAATTCAATAAATCAATAAATTCATTTAACGCTGTTAAAACTCGGTTTAACAAATGGTAATATAAAGTGTGATTTTTTTAATCGTAGTTATTTTCTATCTATTAAAACATCCAAATTTGCATCATATGTCCATTAGCTGTGTAAAAATAACTTCATGTCAATGTTGCCCTCTGCTACGGCTCAAATAGTTCATTCGTAAGTTCAAATTTTGCACCACTTTTTCGATCATTTCGGCCTGTCTTTTCAGCAATGTCAATCAATCTAAGGCGTCAATCGTGTTTGGCTTGTCGACATGGACCTACAACTTTAAATAACCATACAAGAAGTAGTTAAGAGTCGTCAAATAAAATGATCTTGACGGCCAATTCACAGACCCATTTCGAGAGGAAAACTGCTCACAAAAATCGTCCCTCAAAATGCTCACTGTTTCACGAGCTTTGTGGCATTGTCTTGTTGAAATCACATATCAAGCAAGTTCAACTCGGTTAATTGGGGCAAAAAAAAAGTCGCATATCATGGTTAGATAGCATATGCCGTTGACGGCAACGATTCTTCCACGGCGTGCTTGAAGAAAATTGGACCAATTATGCCAACAGCCCATACACCACGCCAAGCTGTGGTTTTTCGTGATGTATCGGCAAGTCTTGTACGTTTTTTGTTTCTTGTTTTTGTTCTCGAATATCCAAGAATGAGCCTCATAGCTGAACACAATTTGCCGATGAAACAGTGAGTATCCATGAGGCATGCATTTTGATAATAACATGTTTTACTTTCCCAAATGACGTTTGGACCCAATTATCAACCAGTGCTGCTGGATTCGGATATATCTTTCATACATAAGTCTCAAACTACTTTGAGTCCTATATTGTCCCGATTGCCCTGAATGGCCGTTAGAATTGTTTAGAGACGTGCCGCCTGTACTCCACTACCAAAGACCTTTCGTATGAGTCCCATATTGTCTCACTCGGCCTTCAATTGTTTTTGGGTGTTATTTTGGTTTCGGAAGCCAAACTTTTATCCTTCATCAATTGCGTCTCATAATTCTCCGATCGCATCACTTTCCCGTTTGGAAGGTGTTTGGGGGTGATAGATGTTTGGGGAATAGCAGTACCCTGTTACTATGTGCCATTAACTACACAGAAAAAAAATATGTAGGAAAATTTAAATTTTTCCTTATTCGTAGGACTTTACCAATAAAAACGAACCAAAGATTGGTTGATTCTTATTTTACTTCACAGATGACTATCCAATTGTTATTTTTTGCAAAATTCGTTCTTTACTCATCATCTTAACCTAAAATAACAAAATATTTAAAGGCAGATTTCTCGATTAAAGGCGCATTTATTATCCGAAATTAGTCACAGAAACTTATGTTAGGCCTTTCGACATCCGTGTCCTATATGGTTCAGATCGGCTTATATTTGGATATAGCTGCCAAAAAGACTGACATTGAACCAAAATTGAACAGTTACTTGTATTTATTAGACCACCCAATGTCTGTGCGAATTTGGTCCAACTCGGCCCATATTTGGATAGAGCTGCTAATGCACCCATAGCAAATTTTCACCAGATTATGACGAAAGGTGGTTTACATATATACCCGAGGTGGTGGGTATCGGCCCAGCAGAACTTAATGCCTTTTTATTACTTGTTAAGACATACATTAGTCAATTATATATCTGTACTGTAATTTATAAGATTTTGTCTTGTTGTGCAGGCATACATAAATAATTCAATCAAAATTAAATTTTCTTCTTACTTTCTTTTTATACAGTTATAATAAAATTTCCTTATGTTACTACTTTGAGCCACTGTTTATCTTGGATTTGTATGCTTTTAATTAGCGTTAATGATAAATGATGAGAAATTAAACAAAAAAAACCAAAACCATAGACAGCACAGCACTAATGTGAGACCTATCCAACAAGTAGGAAACATGGCAATGAGTTGCATAATTTGAAATCAATATCTCCAAGTACCCGAGGTTAAGTACATTTTTAACTTCACTACGAATAAAAAGGTGTAAGTTTAAGTCAATTTTCTTAACCTTAGAGACTGAAATCAAAATTATTAATACTTCTGTCCGATAAATCGCAACTGCGAGATTACCTGCAAAAGCTTATTTTAAACAAGAAAATTCAAATTAACAAAGAGATGCAGAGTAGTTCGCATTAATTTGGCTTGGTGTTAATACCAAGCCTGGAGACTAGTGAAATACACACAGACAATCGTTTAGTCAACTCGTTGGCTAATTCAGTCTTTCAAAGATTTTCATACTTTATTTTGTATACGTTATCATTTCTGCTTTCTTGGTCAGTCCATCAATTAAAAACCAAAGGCACGATGTATTCACATTGTCATAAATCAATGACTTTTTGGGAAGTATGTAGAGATGTCAGGAGTGTCCTAACTTAAAATATTTCTGAATTGACATCCCATTCAAATCACTAAGGGCTGTCCGATTTAATTTCAAGCTCACTTATGAAGGGGGCCTGTTTTATAGTCGAGTCCGAACGGCATGCCGCAATGCGTACATTACAAATGTCGCCAGCGTTAATAGGGGATAACCACCGCCGAAATTGTTTTCTGATGTTCTCGCCAGGATTCGAACCCAGGCGCTCAGCGTCACAGGCGGACATGCTAACCTCTGTGCATCGGTGGCCCTTAAATTGCAATATCACTGGTAATAGAAGTTACATAGACTTCTCCAGATCTTTCCAAACTAGACGACCAGGTGGGCTTTGGGGTGTACTCTGAAGAACTAGAACTGGTAATTTCGAGAAGGTTACCCGATAAATGCAGTCTGCAGTATCAAGGGGAAATACTTGCAATTAAAGAAGTGATAGAATGCAAACCTCTGCGCTACAGTGGCCTCCGTTTATAGGCCACAAAGTTAAAATAATGCTCATTTTCAGAACTTGAATTAAACAGAAACCTAACCCATGTCCTATACCCAGTCTTATAATAATTTATTATATAAAGCTTAGCGATAATTTTTATGCCTTGCAATAACACTAAAAGTTTCTTTAAAGACGAAATCAAGATCTTTGTTCCAGAAGTTGAGGGAGTGGGTAAATATATATGCAAATTGCAAGTTTGCATATCAACATTACATTAAGGAACAGGGGCAAACTTCTCACATTTCAATAAATGCTGTCCGATTCAAGTTTTAAGTTCAATGAAAAGGGGCCTGCTTCTTATAGCAGAGTTCAAACAGCGTGTCGCATTGCGACATCTCTTTGGGAAGAAGTTTTCATATGGCATAGCACCTCACAAATGTCGCCAGCATTAGAAGTGGATAATCACAGCTGAAAAAGTATTTCTATTGTTCTCGGCAGGAACCCGACCCTGGCGTTAAGCGTTATAGGCGGACATGCTAACCTCTGCGCTACTGTGGGAAAAGTTATTACGGCAAGATATTACAGTAGAATAGCCAAGTTTTGATAAGCTAGCATAACTACAAAACTGAACTTTCCATGAACATTCGATTAAGAAAAAGGGGATACTTCTTTCATGCAGTCCGATTAAAGTTTAAGATCAATGGTAAAGGGAACTCCTTTTTTATGTCGGGTCCGAAAGGCGTGCCGCATAGCGACGCCCCTTGGTAGATACCCATTTGAACCCATGGCCGAACATGGTATCCTCTCTGCCACGAATAAAGCATTATTTCATTTTAAAATTGAGGTTTCATGTCATATGAAATAATGCCCCACATGTTGGGGTCTTATTTCGTTTTAGTTTGGGGTGTTTTTCATTTCGTTGCCACCTTATTAAATTTTAAATTTTTGGGTATTATTTGATTATGAAATAAAGCCCCATTTTTGGATAGTTATTTTCCGTTTTCCGACTGAGGCTTCATTGCTTTGGGACCTTATTTCATGCCGGCGGAATACAATGTCTCCGTATACGAAAAAATCAGTTTCCATTGTATGTTAAAAGTTAATGGTGAATAGTTTTATAGTCTCCCATACCTGCACAATATATTGTCCAAACAATTATATGTAACTGATTTCTGATCCCTTAGAACCAACTTTAAATACACTTTGAACGCAGGTTTTTCAGATTTCAGTTCGGATTTAGATGAAGCCTCTAAGCGAAACTAATTTAACTTCTTGAAACGTTAATAATTCATGCCGTATATATTTTGTTAACTTTATTGGGGAATGTCTAGTTCTTCCTTTCCAATTTTAAGTATCGAAACTGCTTTCTGCATAATCCATATGTAATGGCTGGAGCAACTTTATCATATATATAGGCTGTATTTTAAAACGATGATCTATAGTACTATGGGCGTATAGTACACACATCTCTTGTTTCATGCGGCACTGATAATGAATATCCTACATAGAAGTTTTTTTTTTTCAAAATTTTTAAGTACTGCCTCATATATACGAATGCACAGAATCTTATTTTTGTCTGCCGAGCGGTGTGTTTTTTCTTCAAATTCTTACTTAGCCAATATCTATCTCCTTTTTGTACCCTAAAAAATATCTTTGATGCAGGGCATTATAACTTAGCGCATTTGTTTGAAACATTCAAAAGTAAGAGAAATAGACCCGTAGATAAGCATACCCATCGGCTCAAAATTACTTTCTGATTTGATTCATGTCCGTCTGTGAGTCCGTGTTAATTTGTGCACAAAGTTCAGACCACAATTTTCGTCCTTATCTTCAAATCTTGCACATTTTGTTTACCGATAGTAGTACGACTATCGACATAACAACTGAATTGTATACCCACCACTATAGGATAGGGGCATTGTAATCATCACGTCAGTCCGTTTGTAACACCTCGTAATATTCGTCTAAGACCACATAAAGTATATATATTCTTGATCGTTTTGACGTTCTGAGTCAATCTAGCCTTTTCCGCCCGTCCGTCTACCGAAATCACGATAGCGGTCAAACGCCGCTTGAAATTTTTCGCAGATACTTAGTATTAAATAGATCGTTGGGGATTGCAAATGGGCCATATCGGTTCAGATTTAGATATAGCTACCATATAAACCGATTTCTCCATTTGACTTCTTGATCCCCTGCAAGCCGGAATTTTTGTCCGAATTGGCTAAAATTTTGCATGTGGTGATCCGTTATGACTTCCAACAACTGTGCCAAGTACGGTCCAAATCGGTTTACAACCTGATATAGCTCCCGTATAAACCGATCTACCGATTCGATTATTGACCCTTATAAGCCGCAATTTTTGTTCGATTTGGCTAAAATTTTGCATGTGGTGATCCGTTATGATTTCGAACCACTGTCCCAAGTACGGTCCAAATTTGTCTATAACCTGATATAGCTCCCATGTAGTGTTCTGTTAAGACTTCTAACAACTGTGCCAAGTACGGTCGAAATCGGTCTGCAATTTCATTTATCAACCCATCTTCACAAAAGTTTGAACAATATACACGGATTTTGAAAAACTCCGCTCAGATTTAGATAAAGTTACCATATATTTTTGCTGTCTTTGAGTTATATTGATCCAATGTTGTCATTTTTCAACCGATCCTCACGAATTTGACATTAATCATTCTCATATGACGGATGACAATTTAGTGAATTTTATCAAAATCGATTTAGATTCCTTTCCTTAACACATATATACTGACATAATTTATATACTATACCACCACTGTGGTACAGGGTATTATAACTGATAAATATACCGATCGACTCAGAATCACTTTCTGGTTATAGCTTTCATTTATATGTTCGTCCGATTTGCAGTAATAATGCAATAAAATGGCAATTTGCTAAACGATTATAACAAAATTTGACCCAACGGATTCTTTTATGGCTTTCGACTTTTCAGTTGAATTTCAAATTAATCGGTTCAGATTTAGCTTCGATATATTTGTATCGCCCGATTTTCACATTTATGCCTTTGAAAACGCATTTATCAACCGATTTTCTCAAAATTTCCTTTGTGATTAGAACAACATGTCCGGATTAAGATCAAACCCGTTTTAGATTTGCAGTAATAATGTAATAGAATGGTAATTTGTTAACCAATTGACAAAATTTGGCACTCCTATAGCTTTCGACATTTCGGGTCAATTTCATATGAACCGACATGGCCTTTTTAGGTTGTACAAGCCACGATTTTGGTCCTATCTTAAAAAAAACTTAGTGTTTTTTATTTGACGTATTAATATGTGTGCAAAATTTCATGAAAATTGCTCCAGATTAAAATATAGATCCC
This sequence comes from Stomoxys calcitrans, assembly GCF_963082655.1. Lineage (NCBI taxonomy): Eukaryota > Metazoa > Arthropoda > Insecta > Diptera > Muscidae > Stomoxys > Stomoxys calcitrans. The sequence continues at coordinate 96,558,093 of NC_081554.1, forward strand.
ATATATATTTTTCTATCGATATGGAATGTTAAGCTGTAGTAGCCACAATTTTGGTCCGCTCTTTACGAAATTTTGCGTGAGTTCTTTCATTTGATGACTCAACATATGTGCGGTAAACAGTTGCTCTTCTCTTAAATACTAATGAAAGTTGACCTTACAAGAGAGCTCATACACATAATCACTCAACTTCTAGCATCTTGCATTACAGAAGACCTAACAGACAGCATTTTCTCAGCCAAGACAATATGCTAAATGGATGAAATGTAATACATTTGTCTCTTTAGTTTGCTTTTTATACCCTACACCACCACTGCAGTATTATAACTTTTTGCAATTGCATGCAACATTAAGAAAGAGAAGAGCTACCCCCATTGATAAGTGTACCGATCGGCTTAAAATCATTTCCTGAGTCGATTTAGTAATGTCCGTCTGTCGAAATCACCAACGTTCGAACGAAGATATCTGCTTGAAATTTTTCACCGATACTTCCTATCGATGTTGGTCATTGGAGATTGTAAATGGGCCATATCGGTTCAGATTTGGATACAGCTCCCATATAAATCGATCCCCAGTTATGATTTATTGAGCCTTTAGAGGTCTCAATTTTCATCCGACCTCTGTTCAGACTTCCAACTTCTGTACCAAGTATGATCCAAAAAGGGCTATATACTGATACAGCCTCTACATTAACTGTCCACCCTATTTGACTTCTTGAGCACCTAGAAGCGACAATTTTGATCTGATTTGGCTGAAAATAAGCAAAAACACTTTTATCCCTACATCCACTATCAAGTATAATCTGAATCGATCTGTATACTGATATAGCCCCCAAATAACTGAAAAAAAAATAAACAAAAAATCCCGTTTTGGAGACCATCTTTGCCCGAAATGGTTATTTGGGGATTTTTATACCCTCCACCATAAGATGGGGGGTATACTAATTTCGTCATTCTGTTTGTAACTACTCGAAATATTCGTCTGAGACCCCATAAAGTATATATATTCTTGATCGTCGTGACATTTTATGTCGATCTAGCCATGTCCGTCCGTCTGTCCGTCCGTCCGTCCGTCCGTCCGTCCGTCCGCCCGTCCGTCCGTCCGTCTGTCTGTCGAAAGCACGCTAACTTCCGAAGGAGTAAAGCTAGCCGCTTGAAATTTTGCACAAATACTTCTTATTAGTGTAGGTCGGTTGGTATTGTAAATGGGCCATATCGGTCCATGTTTTGATATAGCTGCCATATAAACCGATCTTGGGTCTTGACTTCTTGAGCCTCTAGAGTGCGCAATTCTTATCCGATCAGAATGAAATTTTGCATGACGTGTTTTGCTATGATATCCAACAACTGTGCCAAGTATGGTTCAAATCGGCCCATAACCTGATATAGCTGCCATATAAACCGATCTTGGGTCTTGACTTCTTGAGCCTCTAGAGTGCGCAATTCTTATCCGATTGAAATGAAATTTTGCACGACGTGTTTTCTTACTATATCCAACAACTGTGCCAAGTATGGTTGAAATCGGTCCATAACCTGATATAGCTGCCATATAAACCGATCTGGGGTCTTGACTTCTTGAGCCTCTAGAGTGCGCAATTCTTATCCGATTGAAATGAAATTTTGCACGACGTGTTTTGTTATTATACCCAACAACTGTGCCAAATATGGTTCAAATCGGTCCATAACCTGATATAGCTGCCATATAAACCGATATTGGGTCTTGACTTCTTGAGCCTCTAGAGGGCACAATTCTTATCCGTTATGATATCCAACAACTGTGCCAAGTATGGTTGAAATCGGTCCATAACCTGATATAGCTGTCATATAAACAGATCTGGTTATTTGACTTCTTGAGCTTTTAGAGGGCGCAATTCCTATCCGATTTGGCTGAAATTTAGCATGACGTATTTTATTTTTGCTTTCAACAACTGTGTCAAATAAGGTTCAAATCGGCTCATAACCTGATATAGCTGCCATATAAACCGATCTGGGATCTTGACTTCTTGACCCCTAGAGGTCGCAATTATTATCCGAATGCCTGAAATTTTGTACGACGGATCCTCTCATGACCATCAACAAACGTGTTTATTATGGTCTGAATCGGTCTATAGCCCGATACAGATCCCATATAAATCGTTCTCTCTATTTTACTTCGTGAGCCCCAATGGGCGCAATCCTTATACGAATTGGCTGAAATTTTACACAGGTCTCCAACATATAATTTAATTGTGGTCCGAACCGGACCATATCTTGATATCGTTTTAATAGCAGAGCAACTCTTTTCTTATATCTTTTTGCCTAAGAAGAGATGCCGGGAAAAGAACTCGACAAATGCGATCCATGGTGGAGGGTATATAAGATTCGGCCCGGCCGAACTTAGCACGCTTTTACTTGTTTTCTTTCTTTCTGTTTTTAAGGACTCTTTAATATGCAAAAGAAAACAATTAAGAAAATTTAAGAACATCACAAGAAAATTACAAAATGATCGCAATTTTTTTTACAAAGTTTTCGATTTGAATTTCGTTTTTAGAAAATTGGAATGTCTTTCATTACACGTTCATTCCTATTACAATCATTCCAAAAATAGGGGAAAAAATTTGAAATTATCTGAAAACGAAAATTCAAATTAAAGCCTACTGTTCTCAACCGGCAATATTTTTTTTATTCTATACCACTGTGTGTTGCTCAATGACGACTTAATTAAAAAAAAATTAAAAGCGCCATCCAAAGCCCTTCTGATTTTAAGGTTCTCCTTAATAATGAAAAAAATAAAATGCTTTCCATGAATTGAGCAGAAACAAATTTAGAATCTCATTGGCTTGACATTACAACAAGTGAAGAGGCGTTAAGTTCGGCCGGGCCGAACATCGGATACCCACCACCTCTTAAATGCATGTAAACCACCGTTCGTCAAAATCCGGTGAAATATGCATACCTTATGCCCCATAGCAGCTATATCGAAATATGTTCCGATTTGAATCAAATACTAATAAGTATCAGTCATTGTTCAATTGTGGTCAACAAAATGTTGACTTTTTTTAGTAGCTATATATAAAAATAAACCGATCAGAACCATATAACACACGGATGTCGGAAAACCTAACATAAGTCACTGTGTAAAATTTCAGTGAAATCGGATTATAAATGCGCCTTTTATGGGGCCAAGACAAGGGCCGAGATATCGGTCTACATAGCAGCAACATCCAAATCTGCACCGATTTGGGCCAAGTTGCAGAAAAATATCGAAGAGCCTAACACAGCTCACTGTCCCAAATTTCGGCGAAATCGGACAATAAATGTGGCTTTAATGGGCCCAGGACCTTAAATCGAGAGATCGGTCTATATGGCAGCTATATTCAAATCTGGACCGATCTAGACCGAATTGAAGAAGGATGTCACTGTTCCAAATTTGGGCGACATCGGACAATAAATGCGCCTAAAATCGAGAGATCGGTCTATATGGCAGCTATATCCAAATCTGGACAGATCTGAGCAAAATTGACAAAGGATGTCGAAGGGCCTAACACAACTCACTGTCCCAAAATTCAGCAAAATCGGATAACAAATTTGGCTTTTATGGGCCTAAGACCCTAAATCGGAGGATCGGACTATATGGGCACCTATATCCAAATCTGGACCGATCTGAGCCAAATTGACGAAGGATGTCGAAGGGCTTAACACAACTCACTATCCCAAATTTTAACAAAACCGGATAGTAAATGTGGCTTTATGGGCCTAAGACCCTAAATCGGCGGATCGGTCTATATGGGGGCTATATCAAGATGTTGTCGGATATAGCCCATCTTCGAACTTAACCTGCTTATGGACAAAAAACAACCTGTGCAAAATTTCAGCTCAATATTTATATTTTTAAAGCCTGTAGCGTGATTTCAACTGGCAGACGGACGGACATGGCTAGATCGTCTTAGATTTTTACGCTGATCAAGAATATAATACTTTATAGGGTCGGAATTGGATATTTCGATGTGTTGCAAACAGAATAACAAAATGAATATACCCCCATCCTTCGGTGGTGGGTATAAAAAAATATTTTTTGGGTTAAGGATAAGTTAACTTATAAATTTTCTTTGAAAGTGAAAGGAAATGAAATATTAAAATGCTTTTTCTGCAAAATCAAATCGTTTGTGTTATGTACTCGAACCCAGTAATTCATCGTCATTGGAGGTCAAGCTAACCTCTGCGCTACGGTCGTCCCCAATCTGTATGGCAGCTATATTCAAGTATGGTCAAATCTGGACCAGATTTGTCTACCAAAACTCACTGTTTCAAATTTCATGGAAATTGGATGAGAAATGCTCCTATTTCTATCGGGAAATCGGTCTATATGGCAGCTATACCCAAATATGGTCCGATCTGGACCACATTCAACAAAAATATGTTGGGGTCTACCAAAACTCGCTGTTTCAAATTTCACTGAAATCGGATAAAAAATGCTCTCTTTTTATACTCGCAATACTCCATATCGGATTGTTGGTAGCTCATCTGACTAGCAAAAGAGAGATTCCATGTTCAAACACCACTGAAAGCAAAAGGTAAATGTTGCACCACATGGGAAAATTGTAAAAAATAGTAAGAGTTTAATAAAAAACAAGTAAGAGCGTGCTAAGTTCGGCCGGGCCGAATCTTATATACCCTCCACCATGTATCGCATTTGTCGAGTTCTATGCGCGGTATCTCTTTTTAGGCAAACAAAGAATATTGAACAAGAACTATTATGCTATTGGAGCTATATCAAGTTATAGTCCGATTCGGACTATAAGTGAATGATGAACATTGTGTAATATTTCAGTTCACTCGGATAAGGATTGCGCCTTGTAGTGGCTCAAGATGCAAAATCGGGAGATCAGTTTATATGGTAGCTGTATAAAGCTATTGATCGATTCAGACCATATTAGACACGTATGTTGAAGGTCATGAGAGAAGCCGTTGTACGTCTGCCAAATCGGATGAGAATTGCGCCCTGTAGAGGTTCAAGAAGTCGAGATCGTTTTATATGGCAGCGATATCAGGTTAGGTACCGATTTGCGCCATACTGAGCACAGTTATTGGAAGTCATAACAAAACACCTCATGCAAAATTTCAACTAAATCGGATGAGAATTGCGCGCTCTATTGGCTCAAGAAGTCAAGATCCAAGATTGCTTTATATGACAGCTATACCATATTATGAACGGATTTGAATCATACTTAACACAGTTGTTGGAAGTGATACCAAAACACTACGTGCATAATTTCAGTCAAATCGGACGAGAATTGGGCCCTCTAGAGGCTCAAGAAGTCAAGACCCAAGATCGGTTTATATGGCAGCTATATTAAAACATGAACCGATTTGGCCCATGTACTATCCCAACCGACCTACACTAATAAAAAGCGTTTGTGCATAATTTCAAGCGTCCAGCTTTACTCCTTCGAAGGTTAGCGTGCTTTCGACAGACGGACGGAAAGGCGGACAGACGGGCATGGCTAGATCGACTTAAAATGACATGGCGATCAAGAATATATATACTTTATGGGATTTTCGAGGTGTTACAAACACAATGACGAATTTAGTATACCATCCATATGTTGGGGGGTATAAAAAAACCGAGAAATTTTTTTTTTATGTAATTAAAGCCATTTTCAAAATAAGAAAAAAAGGCCTATTTTCTGCGGTATTTTAGAACCCATTATTTACGCACTCTTTCAACAGGGCTTTTATAAGTGCTTATTGTTGAAGTGAAAGTTTATGCCCAGTTCGCTTACGACACGCCTTGTAAATTTGAAAGCGAGCCTGTATGTCTGCTGGACACCTCTTTCCGCCGGTGGGGAATAGTTCTTAGACCCGGTGGTGTAGGATATTATATAGTCGCTCCGCCCTACTTTTGCTTTTTTCTATTGGTTTGTACGTTACCTTGTTCTCTAAAATGGATCAAATTTGTTTTTATATGTTTCTAATGATGTAATCCCCCCCTAAGTTAAGGTTGAGCATTTATGATCCGGTATGACCACTGGACTTTTTTTTGGCATCCCTGAGTCATTCTAAGCCAAGAGCTACTTACTATTATACCTTTTGGTGACATTGTTCTCCCTGATAAACTATAATTCAAGCAAAAAAAACGAAACCTTATACACATTCATTTGCTGCCAAACAAGACGCTCTTCGGCCAAGTCATGGATGTGGGTAAATGTAGTGAGTCCGATGGACGGTTGCTTGTGTTGTGGTTTCAACGTTCAGTGCATGGTGCTGCAATGTTTGGAGGCCTTATCAGTGCAGGTTTAACCGAAACTATAAACAACCGCGTGGAATGTCATGCATAATGTCCCCAAATTAGATAAAGATGGCGCCAGTGCAATCGCACAATATGCTCACGTTAATATATCATTACGGAAACACAGTGACACATCCACAAGAAGAGAACACAAAATACGTACATATGTTCATTGACCGGCCAATGATATGACACGCAGAAAAAATAAAATATATACTATATTTTAAATCCCTAATTTAAGTGCGAAATTTAAAAAAAAATTAATGGTTAAGTAAAAACTTAGCTATGGCAATACATCTAAGAACAAAATGGTACTCAATATCGCCACTTCTGATGTTATCATACAATAGACCGTGGCTGTTATGAATATAGAAAATTTCGTTTCTACTTAATTCATTATAGGTAAGATTTCCCCCATTTTTTTTTTTTTGCTTTGAGTAGCAAAAGAACTTTTTGTCGCAAAATACCATACCATAATTGGAGAAAAAGTAAAAAATTCTAAATGCCTGTGGATGAAGAGAATCACCCTAAATGCTGAAATGAAGAACTATTCCATTGTGGCTAAACTGCATATGGCCCATTGGTTTGTATATTTTTCTATTGAAGTTTTTATCTTAAAATGCTCCTAATTTCTTGAATGATAAAAAACGAAACCCCTACTCGGCTGCTCATTCTCTTGTGTCCATGCCTGCGTCGCAGCAAGCAACTTGAAATTTCATTTGAATTCAGGTTTTCTATTTGAAACCCAAAGAAAAATTCTTATTTTACCAACGTTATGGCCATCCGTGTCATTACAATAAAAAACAAATTTGTAACTTTTGTAAGGACAGACAGATAATTGTCATCGTCTCTCTATCAGCGGAGAAGGCTGACTGGCACCGAGACCCACAAAAACAAACGAATAAATAAGAGAATGGAAAGACCCACCAAAGCCCGAAAATGAAACGTCAAACGTTTGAGATCTTCTATCTGACGAGGGCTATCCTAATCCTTCTCCACCCCCATCACACAGACATGTGCCTGCCTGCCTTACCACAAAGGCATCATGGAATTCTTACCTGCCACAGAGTTTTTTTTTCATTTTTGGGTGATAAGCTGCGTTTGCAGGGGGCTCGCGGTGAGGAATGCCTCGAGTGCGGTGACTTTGGCTTTTGCTGGATCCAACCATCCGGCGGTGCCATCTTTATCGTTATTACGATTATTTTCAGTTTTTATTACAATTTTTAATAGACTTTTGTGTTCCCTTCCGCATTTTATTATTTTGAAAGAATTCTTACTTCCACTTCCATTTGTTATGGTCGAATTGGTCTTGTGATGGCATTCGACATAAAAAGTATGTATGTATGTACGTACGTATGTTCTCTTCTTCTATGCCACAACAATAATCGTAAAAAAATATTAAACGTATCCTTTGATATTATTGACAAAATAAAAATAAACGAATGTACGTACTTGTACACAAGTGAATCAAACGAGTTGACATCCGTATATATAACCATCAATGCCATAAAGGACGACACAAGGTCTAGAATTTGCCATTTATTCTAAAATTCAACTTTGCTTTCAATTTTCCATAAAATGAATGCAAATTTCATTCAAGCCAGTATTTGACTAAGAACTGAATTAAAATCAAAGAGCTGTTTTTGTACTCAGCTTGGATTGTTTAGCTGTTCCTGCCAAGTTTTGTGTTATACTTTCTCCCATTAGGTTAGGTTTGGTGGAAGAGCGTACGCCTAAGCCAGTGAAGGGCTTTTGTGTACTCTTACTTAGAAACAAACTTTTATTTGTATCTTCTAGAATTGCTGTATATCTGTACTCATTTCTATATTATACCAAATTACAAATTCAAATTTCCCCATGATCAGGAGCAAGCTTTTCACATGTGAAAGAGCGCTGCCCGATTCAATGTTAAGCTCAATAATAAAGGGCCTCCTCTGAACGGAGTGTCGCAGTACGACATCTCTTTGGCGAGAAGTTTTTACATGGCATAGTACCTCAGAAACGTATTAGGGGGGGACAACCTCCGCCGACAAATTTGATCTGATGTTCTCACCAGGATTCGAACCCAGCTGTTCAGGGTTATAGGCGGACATGCTAACATCTGCCCTACGGTGGCCTCCATATTATACCATTTTACGAAACCCTATTTAAGAGTACTACGTTCTAAAGAAATGTACACTTTCTTCGATATCATCGACTTCGTTACTCAATCCTGTGATAAGGTCAAGTGAATTATAAACTTTGTTAACCACAGCTAAAATCGTTGAGTGGAGCGAACGTTTTGTTATTTCGCTCCACAAAAATATTCTGTTACTCGTAAAAGGTAGTTATTTTCCAAGAAAAATGTAGTCGTTCACGGATAACGCAGCTATAGTGTTATCCATTAGACGGTTTATGATCTGTGTCTGTTTCCTGTGGGGCGGTAGTAGACTTAGAATGGACTCCCAAGATCCAACAGCTGGGGTTGTGGTAGTATGCCGTAGCATGTTGTCTACTACTGAGACCTCGACTGGTGGAGCGGCTGCTCCAGGCTCCACGCTTTTGGCGAAGACACCTCGTTCGGGTCTTAAGGATAAGGCCGCAACTATTCTATCATCGAATGCTTATAATTTGCCTGGGTCATCGGCTTTCTCTGGCAAACAAATACGCTTTTTAAGAGATTGGAATAAAGAAGCGCATGACTCTCAGCTTTATTGAGATAAGGATCCCCTAATTGGGCTCGGAGATTCGCTGCACAGGCTACCCCAAACGCTACACGACTTGGTTCGGAAATGGCAACGCAATCAGCCTAAAGGCTGCGGTCACCTGGAGGGCATTCAATACCCAAAAGATCTAAGGCGAACGAGAGTAATACGGGTCCAAGAACTCTTGCTAATGTCGCTATGGACAGCTTGGTGATGGTAGTTGTCGAAAAGGGTGGAGAACAGGGATGCATACCTAGGAACAATAGGAGTGGAATAGTCAATAGACTGTCATCTGTATACTCCGATATACTTGCCTAAATGCCTTGGTCTGCTCAAGTTTGTGACAATGCAGGCTAATATCGCGGCCGATACACACAAATGGCCTTCGGGCATCAATGATCAATTGAAATGTATCGAAGCGCCCCAAAAAGATTGACGAGATCTGGCCAGGCACAGCATCGGATTAAGTCGAGAAGGAATTTATGCCTTCCCGACCAATGGCACTCGCTTGGATACCAAGGATTTTTTCAGATCCGGAATTCATACTTGGGAGACTATGGGACTGTAATCCCAATCAAGTTGAAACTGAAGATTTATAGAAGCGGTGGGGTTGGGGAACCAGGAGACGACTCAGCAGTTGATGCTAAACACTTGCCTTAGGAACTTTCGACTACATCTCAAAAGTCTGGCTGACTGCAGATTGGCAACAAGCCCTGTGCGGGTGGCTCATCCTGTTAGCTTGGGCTCAAGGTGTGCGCCAGCGGGAAAGTACGGAACTTAGAAAGTAGGAATAATCATTCACACCCTAAGTGGCAAGTGACTCGAGGAGGAGTGGCTCCACTGCACTGCCCCTCGATGCGTAAGGAAGCTCATCACACCAAGATCGAATGATTCTTGTGAGGATGAACTCCTGACGGACTCAGAAGACGAGGCTAAGGCATTAGTGGAGGAAATACTTAATAATTCCTATGGTCCGGATCCTGCAGATAGATCTCTACCATTTTATGGCCGTTTCGGCAGCATTGAACGTCCTCCTGATGAGGGAGGATTTGACGGAGGAATGATTTGTTAACTAAGAATTCCTGTATTTAAAGTACTCAAGGGAATGGGAGACACAGAGCCTGTATTCTTGAAAAGAGTGATCTGCAACCCCATAAAGTATATATATTCTGGATCGTCTTGTCATTGTGATTCGATCTTGCCATGTCCGTCAGTCCATCTGTTGAAATCATGATAGCGGGCGAACGCGTAAGGCTAGCCGTTTAAAAATTTGCACAGATTCTTTATAGTGATGTAGGTCGTTGGGAATTACAAATGGGGGATTGAAGATTTGGATATAGCTCCCGATTTGACTTCTTGAGCCCCTGGAAGCCACAAATTTCGTACGATTTGGCTGAAATTTTGCATATAGTGTTCTATTATGACCTCTAACAACTGTGCCAAGTACGGTCCAAATCGGTTTATAACCTGATATAGCTCCGATATCCAGATCTGACTTCTTGAGCATCTGGAAGCAGCAAATTTCGTCCGATTTGGCTGAAATTTTGCATGTAGTGTTCTGTTACGATATCCAACAAATGTGTAGAGTACAGTCCAAATCGGTCTATAACCTGATATAGCTTCCTTATAAACCGATCTGCCGATTTGACTTATTGAGCCCGCGATTTCTGTCAAATTTAACTACAATTGCGCACATAGTGTTTTCTTATGACTTCCAACAACTGTGTCAAGTTATAACCTGATATAGTTCCCATATAAACAGGTCTCTCGATTATCCTTATTCGCTTCCTAGCAGCTTTATTTTTGCTAGTTTGACAGAGTTTGGTATGTAGAAAGAAAGATATGCGACTTGAAGAAGTAACATCTATAAGACTGAGTTGAGAGAGGCTCCGAACGAATTTGGGCGATAAAAAGTAAGTCACCAGAAGAATACATCAGTGTATTGTACTGTCGTCTCTACTTTGGAATATAGCCAATTACAATATATTATTTTCTTCGGAAGAAAAATGTGTAAAAGTTGTCGCGTATGCTGATGATGGGGCTATTACGTTTAGGGGAAAGTTTCCTAGAATTCTTAGAGATATACTTCTTACATACCGAAAGTGGTCTTAGAGATAGGGGGGATTGTGAGCGTTCCAAAATTATTTAGACTTGAAGAGATCTCCCGCTTTGCTATCGCTGGCTAAAACAGACGACTTTATCATGGTGTCCGTCAACACAGGTCACTGTTTGATCCGAAAATAAGCTACCAGACTGAAGTTTGCCAGTAACGACTTTTGCAGAAGCTGTGAGGACATCGAAGAAGAAGAGAATATAGAACACCTTCTATGTGTGTCCCGCACTAGCAGTCAGAATGAGTTCCACTTTAGGTTCTCATTGACTTGAAAACCTGTCTGATTTAGCAGATGTGAACATTCGCAACTAAATGGGCTTTTTAAAGCGACCTGGATGGTTCAACGGTAAGAACTAAAGGCATTTTCCATTGATTATATTATTGCATTATTACTGCAAATCGGACAAACATATATATGGCAGCTTTATCCAAATCTGACCGATTTTCATATCCTCCACCATAGTATTCCTCTGAGAGCCCATAAAGTATATATATTCTTGATCGTCATGTCATTTAAGTCCATTTGGTCATGTCCGTCCGTCCGTCTGTCTGTTGAAAGCACGCCAACTTTTGAAGGAGTATAGCTAGCCGCTTGAAATTTAGCATAAATGCTTCTTATTAGGGCCATATCGGTCAATGTATTGATATATCTGCCATATAACTGATCTTGTATCTTGACTTCTTTATGACTTGACTTTTGTTATGACTTCCAACAACTATGCTAAGTATAGTTCAAATCGGTCTATAACCTGATAAAGCTGCCATATAAACAGATCTTGAATCTTGACTACTTGAGCCACTAGGGAACGCAATTCTTATTCGATTTGGCTGAAATTTTGCAAAAAGTGTTTTGTTATGACTTCCAACAACTGTGCCAAACCGATCTAGGATCTTGACTTCTTTTGCCTCTAGAGGTCGCAATTATTATCCGGCTGAAATTTTGTACAACGATTTCTCTCATGACCTTCAACATACGTGTCAATTATGGTCTGAAACGGTCTATATATTACTCGACAAATGCGATTCATGGTGGAGGTTAAATAAGATTCGGCCCACCGAACTTAGCACGCTTTTACTTGTTTCCAACTTCAATAGCTTCGTCTCTTGGCTAAAAAAAATCCGGTGCCAAATTTGAAGATGATTGGATGAAAATTTCGAACAAATTAACATGGGCAGACAGATAGACAGAGGGACATAGAATCAGAAAGTGATTCTGAGTCGATCGGTATACTTATCAAAGGGTCTATGTCTCTTCCTTCTGGGTGTTACCAACAAATGCACTAAGTTATTATACCCTGTACCACAGTAGTGGTGTAGGTTATAAAAAAAATTCATCATTATCCCGAAATATGATTTAAAAAAATGATAGTTATCCCAAAATATAGTTAAAAATAAACCATTAGTAAGAAACCGGTTGTTTTGGGCGTGAAACCGATTTATCAAAAACCCGAAAAATGAGAAATTCCAAGAAAAAACAATTCTCAAAAACCAAAGTAATCACTCTCTTTAATATCCTGTTGGAGAAGATTATACGAGATGCAGATCTGAATAGATATGGCACACTAATCACAAGAGAACACATGCTACTCGCCTATGCCGACGACATCGATTTCATAGGTCGGTCACCGGGAAGTAGCAACTGCAGCCTTTGAAAGAATCAAAAGAGAGTCTGTGAAAATGGGTCTGGCTGTAAATGGAGATAAGACCAAATGGATGGTTTCAGCTCCCGAAAAGCCTTGCACAACCGAGCAGATAAAGAAAATGGAGAAAGTTGGGAACCACAACTTTGACACAGTCAGTAACTTTATCTATCAGTAACTTTATCTACCGAATGACACCAGTTTTGAGATTAAGCCAAAAATAATACTAGCAAACAGATGCTACTTTGGACTCAGTAAGCAGGGTAGAAACAAGGCCACCTCGCGACGGACGAAGATTACACTATACAAGACTCTGATACTACCAGTGCTGTTATATGGTTCTGAAGCTTGGGTACTTGTGAAAGCAGATGAGGCAGTGCTTGGAGTATTTTAGAGAAAAATATATGGACCAGTTTGCGATAATGGAGAATATAGGCGACGTATGAACCACGAGCTTACACGCACCAAAATACAACGGCTGTGTTGGCTAGGTCATGTTGTCAGAATGGATGAAGAAGCTCCAGCAAAGAAGTCTTTTGAAGGCAAACACGGTGGTACGAGCAAACCGGGAAGACCAAAAGCCCGATGGAAAGATCAAGTGGTGGGAGACACCTCGAAACTTAGTGTCAGAGAATTAAGAATGAGCGCAGAAGATCGAGGCGCTTGGAACGCTATTCTACGTTCGGCTAGTGGAACAAATATTTTGTCATAGCCAATTAAAGTAAAGTAAGTAAAGTAATCACTCTTGTCCAAACCCTCGAAGAAGTTAAAGCTAGATACTAATATTTCTTATAAGAAAATGTCTACTGGGATTATTAATGGAACTTATTGGCGAATGTCGGCTGCGCGCTCCCTCATAAACCGATCTCCTAATTTAACCTTTTGGCTCTCAAGAAGATGCAATTATAATCCGATTTGCTTGAAATTTTGCACGTGAGATTTTTTTATAACTTCTAACAGGCGTAACACGACGATAACTTCTAACAGACGGTCCACATCGGAGCGCTTCTATATAAACTGATCTCCTTATTAGAAAAGCTAATTCAAAAATCTTTTCAAATGCGATCGATTGTACTGAAAAACAAGAGACCACAAAACATAAATTCTTCCCCAAATTTCGTATTACCTCTCAAAATCATTTTTTTAATCCACAGACACTATCATCATTTGTTTAATATGGTCTCATTCATTCCGCACCACTCCGTTTGCGTTATATTGACTTTGCCATAATTCGCCTTGTAACACATCATCCAGGATTTGCCGACATTTTCATCCACATGCATACAATGGTAATTTATTCATAATCTCTTTACACAATCTAATGTCCAATATGTCGCTATTGTGCGCTAATGCCACTTGCTATAGTGTTCGGGGCAATCTAAAAACTAAATAGTTCTACCACCATCACCGCCACTGCCAATGACCAAAGACCAATACTTTGCCGTCGCCGTCAGCAGTGCCATGAACCTCTGGCCTCAAAACAAATCCATTTTCTGACATGGTTTTATCAATCATCATAATCATCAACGACATGGCAGGCCACAGCGTCACACATACCAAGGAGTCGGAGCCCGCCAAGGGCCGACAGCGCGAGTGGGGGGTTGTAATGGCTATAAATATTCATTATGATCGTAAATGCAACATCATCGGTAGACCGCTGATAGAAGTGGGTGGACGCGCCTCCTGCAACTCACTGCAACAGCATCTTCATTCCCACAGCAGTAACGTTCTCTCTCAAGCTCTCACTCTTTCTAGCTGTAGCAAACCAATCGAAATCTAAATGTACGAGTTCAGCTGGCAGTGCATTCGATTACATGCGTAATGGCTGGACATCCATAATCACAAAATAAAACGCCCCATAATATTTGGTTGGCAACGTAAAACTCATCCACATCAGAACACCCAAGCCCATTTGCCCTTGTACAACAGCCGTCTATGAAATAGGGTGTACCGGTGAGATTTAGAGAGCTAAAACTTCACTTATGCTGCTCATTGGATACGACCTTATGGCTCACCTAAGCTAGTGTATAATACAGTCGTCAGCATAAGTATTTTGACAAACTAATTTTCGAACAGTTTAGCTTATAGAAAACGGGGAAGTTGTTCTGTGTGGTCTTTCAGCACCACATATGAGAATTGCATAAGGATGTTGTGTAAGTATCACAAAAATGAGCTGCATAGACGGGAGTTCCAACAGTCATGTGGATATGGGCAAAGCGATAATAGTGAACAGGAAACTCTAGCCACCTTTCGAAACGGAATGTACACCAGTGGCTGCTACTATGTCTATATGCAAGGAACTGTTGAGCAGGCAATTTCTCAGTTACTTTTCAATAATCAAATCTTTCTTTCATGGTCATTAGGCCCGACTCCATTTTGGAGAAAAAACAACCAAAGAAATTTTTTTACAATAAAATTAAAATTTCCTAATATGACTTAAAGTAGTCACAAATGGTCTAGCTTAAGACTTCATATTTATTATACCCTACACCACCACTGTGGCACAGTGTATTATAACTTTGTGCATTTGTTTGCAATGCTAAGAAGGAGAAAAGCTAGACCCACTGATAATTATATAGATTGGCTAAGAATCACTTTCTGATTCGATTTAGCTATTTCCGTCTGTCTCTCTGTCCATATATTCTTGTAATCAAGGTACTGTCGTACCAACGGTTGTAAAATTTTGCACAATTCATTGTTTTTGGTCCAAGACACACGCTATTGATTGCAAAAAAATCGATATGGTCTTTAAAAGCTGTGCAAGCCACAATCTTGGTTCGATCTTTACAAAATTTTGCATGAGGTGTTCAATTTGACGTCCCAATATGTGAGCACATTTTCATCAAAACCGGTACAGATTTATATGTAGCATACATATATATTTTTTTAGCCGATCTT
Organism: Stomoxys calcitrans; assembly: GCF_963082655.1. NCBI lineage: Eukaryota > Metazoa > Arthropoda > Insecta > Diptera > Muscidae > Stomoxys > Stomoxys calcitrans. Next base: position 96,573,692 of record NC_081554.1, read on the forward strand.
CATCTTTAAAACTGCTGCAGCCAGAATTTGGGTCCTATTATAAAAAAATCTTGGTGTTCTATTCGATATTTCAGTATGCATACAAAATTAAAGTGGTAGGTAGACTGGGTGGTGTAGGGTATTAAACAGTCGGCTGTGACTGACTATTGGCTTTTATTCAAACTTTATGTTAGAATATATATTAGGCCATGTATAAATATCTTGGGTGGCATAAGTAAAGGGTGATTTTTTAGCTATTGTCTTTTTGGCTTAAACAGCTCACGCACGTTTCGTGTTTTTTCGCTACCGTAAGATAATATCCAAATTGTTTTTCCCAAAATGCATATGCTTCACTTGCATGACATTTGGTTTAACAAGACCAGTACCACATGCCATACAGCACGCGAAACAATGGACTTATTGAGAGGCGAATTCGTTGAACATATTATTTCACGTTCGGGGCCGGTCAATTGGCCGCCTAGATCGTGTGCTTTAACGCCTTCAGACTATTTTTTGTGGAGCTATGCTAAAGCTCATGTCCATACAGATAACATTGAAATATTTATTCGTGAGATACCGGCCGAAATGTTGGAAAGACTATGCCAAAATTGGACTAAATGGATGGACCATTTGAGGCGCATTCACGGTCAGCATTTGCATGAAATACATAATTCAAGCATTGAATTATATGAACCGTACTATCGATTCAAATAAAAATTGTATGAATTTTTCACAATTTCATGTGTGTTTTTATTTTTGAAAAACTTTCCTATAGCTCTTAAAAGCGCACCCTTAGTTTTGACATATAATTTTATTTTTTTTTCTCTCTTTCGAGACCAGCTCAATGATTGGAGAAGCAAATGGAAAAGAAAAGCCAAAGATAGCAACACACACCAACCACTATGGGACGCGTTTCGTCTTTTTATTAAATTATTTAGGTTAGGTTGAAAAGAGGGTGCAGATATTAATCCGCCCCATGGCACTGGACATACACCTAAGCCAGTAATCGGCTTGTTATGCGCTCTTAAAACTATAAAGTAACCTCCAAAAAGAAAATTTTAAATTAAGAGTTCCGTGCTACTTACAAAATCCTTAATTGTTTTCAATACCACTCCCCTAAGTTGGTTCATGTCTGATATTGTGTCTCCACCCAAATACCGGTATCTGTTGGACGCGAAAGCCGGGCAATGAGAAAGGAAATGCTCCAACGTCTCATCATCTTCCCCGCATGCCCTACCCATGCTATCACTTACCGCACCGATTTTACATTAGTGAGCTCTTAGCCCTATGTGTCCCGATAGCTATACTGACCTCCTTCTTGCTTCCTTTCAGTAATAGCCTCGTCTTCTCACGATCTGGATCCCCCTATAGGATTTTCGCCGTCCTACCGACCGTTTCGCTGTTCCACAATGTTGCATGCGCACTCGTCGCCCACTCCCTTAACTCGGACTGCGTCGACCCGAAAGGCTTCGGGTTAACCAAGTTTATTGACGGCAGTCCTCTGGCCTACACCGCCAAATCGTCTGCCCTTTCATTTCGACTTGCTCCGTTATGGCCCGGCACCCAAACGATGCGGATTTTGCCATTCTCAGAAAAGGCGTTCATCTCCTTCCTACACTGCAAGACTGTTCGTGACCTTACCGTCCTGGTTGTTATTGCCCTTATGGCAATTTTACTGTCGGTAAAGATGATCAGACTCGACGTCATCTCGTTAGCACCACACCACCTCACGCATTTCGTGATCGCCCGGATCTCCGCCTGCAGCACCGTATTATCGTCAGGCAGTCTAAAACAGATTTCAGACCCTGGGTTCTCAATGTAACCCCTGGCCCACTTTGTTCGCTAGCTTTGATCCATCCGTGTAACATGATCTTTCAGATGGCAATACTAGTGTTTCGTCAATCCAAGACTGTGCCGATGGCAGCAGTGTCTGGCACTCGACTTCAAGGTTTATCTCAGGTATCCGATTGGAAACCTCTTCCCTTCCCTCCAGGTCTCCTTTCGTCGCCTCGATTATACCGCGATGGTATGAGCTGGTCCCATCCTCAAACTATTCTCCCATCGCCTCCAGTCTCATGGCCGCAGTGGCTGCCTCACACTTAATCTGTATGTCAATGGGCCGAATATCTAGAATAGTCTCCAGTGCCCTAGTGGGCGTGGTCCTCATCGCTCCGCCTATGCCAAGACAACATGTTCTCCGAACCTGTTGTATGGTCCTTATGTTGCACTTTTTCTCGATAGCAGTCCACCAAACTACTGAGGCGTAAGTAAGAATTGGTCTAATCACGCTCCTGTAGAGCCAGTGGACTATCCTAGGATTCAGGCCCCATTTCGAGCCTACGGCCCGTCTACATATTGCCCAACATCTGTAAGTCTTCTCTGTACGCTCCTGAATGTAACACTTCCAATTCAGTTTTCTGTCCAAGGTCACACTTAAATATTTGACCTTGTCAGATATCGAAATTGTCTGAAATTAAGGAAACGTGGTGTGTTAAATTGGCCTACTTTCGTCTTCCTCGTGAACAGGCATATTTCAGTCTTCTCTGGGATAACATCGGGACCTCTGGGTCTAGCCCAATCATATGCCATATGCAAGACCCTTTCGGCCCTTCTGCGTAGCTGTTTCGGATCCTTACCCCTTAGAAGTATTATAACATAGTCTGCGTAGCAGACGGGATCAAATCCCTCCTCAGTCAGCATCCATATTAGGTCATTTATGGTGGTCACCCATAGGAGTGGCGATCAAGTGTCCCTCTGTGGCGTGCCTTGTGCCACTTTCTCCTTTATATTTATGTCATGGAACCCGCTATGTATCCACCTGTCCTTAGCATATGGTATATAGAGTCTCTAAGGAGCGGGTCCACACTGTACTGCTCTGAGGATTTGTGTGTTGGTCCGGATCAGTGTATCGATCCGCACATTTTTAAAAGCCCCCTTGATGTCAATTCATACCGCCAGCGTGTATGTTTTGGCATCGAAGAATCTTTCTAATTTATGCAAAACCTCGTGCAGGGTAGTCTTCACCGACCTTCCCTTGACATAGGCATGCTGTTTGTATTTAAGCAGTTCGCTGGATTCTCTACTCTTTATCATGGTGTCCTCAATACATTCTATGGTTTTGAGTAGAAAGGATGTAAGGCTTATAGGCTGTAGGCCCTTGATGTCGTATAGCTTGCCTTGCCGGACTTGGGTATAAATACCAACCCTACTTCCTGCCACTCTGTTGGAGTATATGCAAGTCCCAGAAACGCTGTGAACATAGGTGGGGCGCCAGATAGTCGGCCTCCTTCTGTAGTAACGGCGGAAATATTCCATCACGTCCGGGTGACTTAAATAGTTTGAAGATCCTCAAGATTTCCTCGATCATAAATTCCGTTATGATAAGCCTTCGGCCAACCGGTAATCTTATTGTATTCCTTGAGCCGTATGTAATACACATCCCAATAAACTTCCGCCTTTTTACGACGTGCTCTGTTAAAAAGTCTGCGGACCTCTGTCCCAATATTGCGAATCTCCACGGTCATCCAGGGTTTTTCTTGGGCTGATTTCCTTTCCCGAAGAGGACAACTGTCTTCGAAGGACCCCACCAGTGCTGTCGTAATCCTGTTGACATTTTCGTCAATGCCTTCTATGCTTGGACAATCTAAATTATCATGCCCAAGACTCATTTTGAGTAGCCTTCCGAATTTTGTTCAGTTGGTTTTCAACATATTCCGGAAGCTTATCGGATTCGGCTATTAACAAAGATAGCGGTGTTACCAATATTAAGTGTTATTGGGTCGTTAGTATTCAAGAACTCTGCCAGGCCCCGTATATTAATGTTGGTACTACCCCACGAAATGTAGTGAGAGTTCGCATCGCACACCTTACATGGTCGATGATTTTCACCTTTACAGGCAAAAACAAGTAAAAGTGTGCTAAGTTCGGCCGGGCCGAATCTTATATAGCCTCCACTATGGATCGCATTTGACGAGTTCTTTTCCCGGCATCTCTTCTTAAGCAAAAAAAAGGATAAAAGAAAAGACATCGGACCACATTTAAATTATATGTTGGAGACCTGTGAAAAAGTAAGCAAATTCGAATAAGACTTGCGCCCTTTAGGGGCTCAAAAAATAAAATAGAGAGATCGATTTATATGGGAGCTGTATCAGGCTATAGACCAATTCAGACCATAATAAACACGTATGTTGATGGCCATGAGAGGATCCGTCGTACAAAATTTCAGGCAAATCGGATAATAATTGCGACATCTAGAGGCTCAAGAAGTCAAAATCTCAGATCGGTTTATATGGCAGCTATATCAGGTTATGAACCGATTTGAACCTTATTTGGCATAGTTGTTGAAAGGCATAGTAAAATACGTCATGGAAAATTGAAGCCAAATCGGATAGGAATTGCGCCATCTAGAAGCTCAAGAAGTCAAGTCACCAGATCGGTTTAAATGATAGCTATATCAGGTTACGGACCGATTTAAACCATGCTTGGCACAGTTGAAGGATATCATAACAAAATACTTCGTGCAAAATTTCATTCAAATCGGATACGAATTGCGCCCTCTAGTGGCTCAAGAAGTCAAGATTGAAGATCGGTTTATATGGCAGCTATATCAGATTATAGACCGATTTGGACCTATTTTAGCACAGTTTTTGGAAGTCAAATTTCATTCTAATCGAATAAGAATTGCGCCCTCTAGAGGCTCAGGAAGTCAAATCCCAAGATCGGTTTATAGCGCAGCTATATCAAAACATGGACGTACGAAATTAGTAGAATATAAAAACTTGAAAATAACAATTCGGCAGAGCCTGACCGTGATTCAAACCTGGGCACACGCAGCAACAGCGAGAACCTTTGCCGTTTTCTAGCTTTTGACGCCATCAATACAACTTCCAAAAGATGCACAGAATCATGTGTATGCCATGGGAGTAGTGTTATTGTGTAGACAAGAAATCTGCCATTACACAAACACATTCATTGAAGAAAGGACCGCTAACAGAAAGGGTCGTCGAGCGTGGTTAATGTGGTGTTTATATCATAGAGGCGTCTTCGCTATAAATTCTATATAAGTGCAGCATACCATCGTGAGGCCCTTCACACCCAATATTCTAATCATGGCTTTCCTTTTCCATTGCCAAAAAAAAACTCCGATCATTGAGCTCGTCTCGCAAGAGAAACAAACAAAAATTGTAAAATTAAATGATCTTTACCCTAACAGGCAAAAAAACTTGGATATTATTTTTGTTAAACTTGTTTTTCTACCTTGTCCGGAGTCGAGATAATTTTCTCGATTCCGACTCCGGGCAAAACTGCTCGACTCCGACTTCGCAGTGCTGCTTTAAACCGACATACTAAATCTCCTATGGCACTGTGACATACATATTTTCAGTACAACCTAATGTCAAAAAAATATCACAGTATATTTCCCACTTGTTTGTGCTCCAGTGACATGACTGTGTCACCGTCAACGAAATCACACTAATCATGTTGGAAAACCAATGATGATGGGGTTTTTTCATATATCCGCTGTGACGAATTATGACTTTTATTCAATCACATCTTTAAGCTCCTTAACCAACAAACTCCACACTCGTCCTCTTCCACTCATAGTTATTATCCCTGTATGCATTGGAAGTTGCTGATACTGCTGCTGCTCATTTAATAGCAACAGGACGTCTGGGACAGTCTGGCCAAGAACGTCGGAACATAAGCCATTAATCAAACTATTAGCACTCTGCAAAGGATACATTGCAATGGGAAGAGAATGAATGAATTTCTTACAATTTATATTTGTCAGCACAGTCATGGCACACCCCCAGGCACATCCTCCTTAGGCGTATGTATGTATGTGTGTGTGTGTGTGTATATGCAATGCCCATATAGCCGTTGCCAAATGCTACTGTTGCCGTTATCCTTGTTTTCCCCCTCTCATAATGAAATGCATTTCAATTTTATTCCGAGCCTGTTATTGCCGTCACTGCTGATACTGATGCTGCTGTTAAGTCTTTGATTATATGGCCGTGTAAATTTTGGAGGGTTACTCTCCGGTTGTTGTTATTTTTTTATATTTATTGAATTTTACAGCCCTTCGGAATATAAACATACGGTTTGATGTAAGTAGTCATTCTCTTTGCACATACATCCATAATGTACTTGTTCAAAAGACCGCTAAAATTGAATTCATGAGGATATTTATGAGCTACTAAGGCCTGCAGAATGCTGTGCACAGTGGGTCAAAATATTATGCTATAAGGAAATGCGCAATCTTCATATGACATAGTTCTCTGAACCTGTTGTGTTGCATTTTTTCTCCATCGCAGTCCGCCGAACTACTAAGGCGTAGGTTAGTATTGCTCTTATCAAGCTCCTGTAGATTCAGTGAAGTATCCTCGGATTCAGGCCCCATTTCGAGTTTACTGTCCTGTTTTTGTTGTTATAAAGGTGTGTTATGTTATTCTATTTTTCTTCTACTTGGTTCTGTTGAAGATCCAGATTCAGAAACTCTGCTACTAAAGTGGGATGTGTCCAGAGGGATATGGGTCTGAGTCGAGTGGTTATGGCTGGGCAGTTATCTACGCAGTGCCCGACAACTGTGAGCCTTTGCGGTATGCTCTCGAATGGGACACTTCCTGCACAGGTTCCTGTTCAAGATCACCCCCAAGTATAAGACCTAGTCGGATATCGAAATCACTCTGATGAGGAAACTTGGTGCGCAAAATTGGCCCACATTCGTCTTCCTTGTGAACTGGCAGATTTAAATCTTACATTCAGACCTCTAGGTCTAGCTCGGTGATATATCTTCTCCAAGACCCTCTCGGCATAGCTTATTCGGAATAGATAAAGTTTTGCACGGCAGAGGCAGAGGGGCAAACCAACGCTGAAAATTTTCTCATGATCTCGATTAGAATCTAACCCACTACAGACACGCCTGCCCATGAAGGCCTGGTTCGCTTATTCGGATCACTAACCCTTAGAAGTATTGTAGCATTTTCTGCGTAGCAGACGGGCTTAAATCCCTCCTCAGTCAGCATCCGTAATGGGTCATTTATGTTAGTCACCCATAGGAGTGGCGATAAAATGTCCCCCTGCGGCGTGCCCTCCCTCATATTTATGTCATGGCAAAACCAAACTTATCCACCTGCTCTTAAGGATATGGTTTATCAAGTCTATAAGGACCGGGTTCACCCGGTACAGGTCTAAGGATTGGATCATTGTGTGGGCCCACACATTGTTAAAACCCCCCTCGATGTCAATGCATACCGCCAATGTGTACGTCTTGGCATCGAAGAATTCTTCTATTTTATGCACAACCTCGTGCAGGGCAGTCTCCACCGACCTTCCCATGACATAGGCATTCTGTTTGTATTTAAGTAGTCCGCTGGATATCCTACTCTTTATCATGGTATCCATGATACGTTTCATGGTCTTGAGTAAAGAGGACGCAAGGCTTTTAGGTCTGTAGGCCTTTGTTGCCAGGTTTGGATAATCTCTGTTGCCCCCTGCCAGGCTTTCGGAGTATATCCAAGTCCTTGATAAGCTCTGAATATAACGTTCAGATGGGGCGCCAAGTAGTCCACCTCCTTCTTTACTACGTCCAGGTGACTTAAACAGTTGGAAGCTCCTCAAGGCTTCCCGAAAATATAAGCCTTTGATCAACATCATTGTTCCAATATTCCAGTGTCTCCGTGAGTCCCGGCGTATCCTAAGCAGGACCTCAGTTGTCTGTGCTCTCCCTCCCATGTCGTCTACTAACGTTTCAGTTTGGTCATTGGTTTTTGAGAGGAAGTTTTTCATTTTAGCGAAAATCTGTTCGTCTGCGGACCTTTCTCCCTTTGTTTGTTCAAACATAAAAAACATCGACGACAGTGTCAGCATGATTAGGAATGCAATAGTGTTGCCTTTCGAAGATAGTTGCACTCTTCTAGAGAGGAAACTGATCCAAGTAAAACCTTGGATGACCAGTAAGATTCGCGGAAATCACTTAATGGATGAAGTCTTGCACTGCTGAGAGGAGAACCACTGCCGAAAATTCTCTGATCATCTCGCCAGGAATCATGCCTGGCTCGCTGCAGTGGTAAGTTTGTGTCATCCTGGATAACATAATTTTTTTTTCCTAAAATGGATCTGAACAATTTATAACATAATGCAATGTTCCGCTTCCACAAATCTGCGACTTCATTCAAACTACAACTTTGATGCCATCTTTTGACTTTGCTCCACTGTTGTAACATACTAAGTGTCACTGTTGCTGTTTTCACAACCACCACTTTGCATTGTTTCTGTTCCCGTTGCTTTCGCTGTTAGTCTTGTTGGCTTTTAGGCGTTCAGATTTTTATGTTCCTCTGTCACATAGTCGATAATCATGATAATGTGTCCTGTAATCAACTAATAAGGTCCTTGTTGTTTTTCATTCTTCAAACACAACAGGGATTGTCACCAATGTGAAGCATCCCTTACTCAGAAGGCTTTGGATTTTTTTCAAATACGCAGAGAGAGATTTGCACATATTTTCCCAATTTTCTGAACATTTCATTATGGGGGGGGGGGTGGCATTACAATGACACTGACAATGATGTTTGGTCGGGTGTAATCTATTTTATAGGCCCAAAATTGAATTTAACGCGTAATATTTTCTGCATTTGCCATGTCCTTTTTTTGGTGTTGCGTATTGTGTTTGTTCTTTTTGTTGGTTTTATGGACAAATGCACTGCAAGGAAGTCTCGTCCGCATTGGTTGGGTAGATAAGTGAATATGTGGGTGGTAGGAAGTAAGCACTTACAAAGTGGGGTTGTGTATATCTGCATCACATAGCATCATATCGTGTCATTACATTTATTACAGGTTCACTAATCCACTTTCCTTTGGCAGCATTTACTTTCCGGAGATTTCCAAATTCGATAGGGTTCTTGTATTAGAGGTTAGGTCAGACGGGCTGGATTTCGGTGATGTTATCATGACCATAACACATGTCACAAAATATCGTAATTGCTTTGGCGTTGCTAAATAGTCAAGACAAGCATGTTCGCAGTCATTATTGCAGGCCAAAGTATTCTAGCAACAGTGAGGCTAGAAAAAGACTTAGAGCCCTTTGTATTGGGACAATAGAATGCATTAAATTTCAACAGATTTTTGTTTATAGGAATCGTATTTTGTTGTCATGACCTCAAACGTAGAGTTGGAATTTTTCTCTTGGTATGTGGCTTCGTATATAATTGTAAATACTGTACAAGATTTCGTTTCGAATGCTGTTGTAAGTGCAGCAGTGTTTTGTACACTAAGTGCCCCATCCGGGCAATCCCGTACGTACAACCGGCTGCCATGGGATTCGTTTTGAATGTCATTGTGTATGGCCGCCAAAGAAGTACGGAGTATATGAAATAAAAATTTTCGATGTGACAAATTATGTTTATTAATGATATTCGTAAATTGTAAGATATCCAAATCGAATTTGGCCCCCTTTTAAGCCAAATTTATCCCACGATTTGGAAGAAATTTGAAACAGTGCCATATTGGGATAAAGTCGCCATATAGACCGAACTCCCGATTTTTGATATTGGGCCTACGTAATGTGTAATTATTACACCGGGTCCAGTTTAGACCATTTTTATACCCTTCACCGTATGATGGAGGTATACTAATTTCGTCAATCCACTTGTAACATACCGAAATATTGATCTGTGAACTATTCTTAATCGTCTCGACATTCTGAGTTGACTTAGCAATTTCCTTCCGTCTATCTGCCGAGAGCACGATATTGAAATTTGCGCTGGAAATTTTGCACAAATACTTTCTATAAGTGTAAGTTGATTGGCATTGCAAATGAGCCACATCGGTTCTTGCTTTGATAAAGGTGTCATATCTACCCATCTCGGATTTTGACCTCTTGAGCATTTAGAGGGCGCAATCCTTTTTGGATTTGGCTGAAATTTTGCATGTGGTGTTTTGTTTCGACTTCCAATAACATTGCCTATAGGACTGTGTATGTCTGTGCCCATAGGATCTATATCCGTTTATAACCTGATATAGCTACCATACAAACCGCTTTGATCTTGACTTCCTGAGCCTCTAGAGGGCGCAATTCTTATCCGATTTGGCGGACTAGCCAGAGTTGACTTCTTCAACCTCTAGGAGGCGCGATTTTTCTTATTATTCATATAAATTTTAACATTAACATATTTATGCTTTCATAAGACGTCTATAATTTACATATTTGTTATGAGTTTATGAGACAATTCATTTCCTTTCAAACTAAAGCAACTATATGTAATAAAACCTTAAAAAATAACAAGTAAAAGCGTGCTAAGTTCGGCCGGACCGAATCTTGGGAACCACCACCATGGAATATGCTAAAAATGTAATAAAAATTAATTTAGTTGAAGGACATAATTTTATTCTATGTACCAATCTTCTGTTAAACCAGCAAAAATTAAAGCTTCTAAGAACCGAACAAGGATAATCGAGAGGCCGGTTTATATGGGAGCTATATCAGGTAATGGACTGATTTGGACCGTACTTGGCACAGTTGTTGGAAGTCGTAACAGAACACCGCATGCAAAATTTCAGCCAAATCGAAAAAATTGCGGCATCCAGGGGCTCAAAAAGTCAAATCGGGAGATCGGTTTATATGGGTGATATATGTAAATTTGAACCGATATAACCCATTTGTAACCCCCAACGGACTGCATCAATAGTATCTATGCAAAATTTCAGCGTCTAGCTCTACGCGTTCAACAGCTATCATGATTTCGACAGACGGACGGACATGCCTAGATCGACGCAGAACGTTGAGACGGCCAAGAATATATATACTTTGTATGATCTTAGACGATTATTTCGAACTGTTACAAACAGAATGACTAGATTAGTATACCCCATCCTACGGTTATGTATACGTTTCGTAATGACAGAAGTATTTCATTATTCTCAAATAAATATTTTTAAGCCCACCACAATAGAATGGGGTATACTAATTTATTAATTCCATTTGTAACACCACGAAATATTGATGTAGAACCTTATAAAGTATATATTCTTGATCGTCTCGACAATCCGAGTCGATCTAGCGATGTGTGTTCGTCGGTCTGTCGAAATCACGATAGCGGTCGAACGCGTAAAGCTAGACGCTGAAATTTTGCATAGATGCTATTGATGTAGTTCGTTGGGGGTTAAAAATGGGTTATATCTGTTCAGATTTAGATATAAACCGATCTCCCGATTTGACTTCTTGAGCCCCTGGAAGCCGCAATTTTTCCAATTTGGCTGAAATTTTGCATGCGGTGTTCTGTTACGACTTCCAACGACTGTGCCAAGTACGGTCCAAATCAGACCATTACCTGATATAGCTCCCATGTAAACCGATCTCTCGATTATTCTTGTTCGGGCTATATCGTACAATATCGTGATATAGTCCCCATGTAGCCCGATCTTCCGATTTAAGATCTATGTCCATAAAAACCGGTTCCTTTGTTCGATTTCGATGACATTTGGCACAGTGAAAATTTCGCTGAAATTGTTTGCATTAGTATCGAATTTGGTCTATATCGAGGGCTATATCTCGATATAGCTTTTCCGATTTGACTTTTAGAGCACCGAGAGGATGAAACTCTTATCCGGTTGTGCTCAAAGTATTGTCTGAATCGGTACATAATCTTACATGGCTTCCATATAAACCGATCTCCCAATTTTTCTTCTTGAGCCCCTAGAGGGTGCAATTCTTATCCTATTTGACTTAAATGTTGCACAATGCTTCCCCCCATGACCTCAAACTTTCTTGCCAAGTATGGTCTGTATCGGTCAATAACCTGCTAAAGCTCCCATATAATCCGATTTAACGATTTTATTTCGAAAGCTTCTAGTGTGCGCATTTTTCATCTGATTTGGCTGAAATAATAATTTTTTTCTATGATTGCATAATGAATTCTTCTATAACCGTCAACAACTATGTCTAGTAAGGTCAGCGCTGTCTATAACCTGATATTGCTCAAATATAAACCGATCCTCCGATTTTACTTCTTAAGCACATTACGTAAATCCGGTGGAAAATGCACCATTTATGAAACCTAAGCAGCTATTCAGTACGATTTAGACCAACCCCGCCAGGGACGTCGGGGGGTCTAACACAATTTACTGTCCTAGACCATAAAACAAGAGATTAGTCTATATGCTAGCTATATCCAAATAGCTTCCGATATGTACCATATTCAGGATGTGTAGGGATCTAATGCAACTCATTGTAGCAAACTTTAGCGAAATCAGGTAAAAAATACTCATTTTATGACGCCTAGACCTTCCATCGGGAGACCAATCTGGACCAAATAAGGCACAGAACTATATGTCAAAGTACCACCTAGATATCGTCGGTTTAAGTGAAGCACGATGACCGAAATCCAGGACTATGGATGCTCAAAGTGGCTACCACTTCATTATTGCGGGCAATGAAATCCACCGAATAAATGGGTTCAGTCTTTTATTGTTGCCGAAAGGCAAGTGAGTTCTTTAATTATGTAAAGTTTTTATATGAGCGCATCATGACGGCAAAATTAAATTCAAAATTCCGCTGTTTAAAATTATTATGGACGATTTTAATGCCGGGGTGAGCAATTATAATCTACGATCAATCTTGGGAATGCAAGAACTTGGCGATATTAGGAATGACAATGGCTACAGATACAAGGCAGAATCAACGGAGAAGTTGCAAAATAACACCCATATATGGGCCGACATAACACCAGCACGTATGGAGACGCTCACCTCTGTCATCGACATTGCTACACAATCCCAAAAACCATAGATAAGCAACGTAGCCATAGAGAAAATGAAACACCGGAGTTGTCTGCGCGACGCTCTGCTACGGGCAAATTCAAGTGTAGCAAAAACCGCAGCCATGACTGAATATCGGGCTTCCGCTTCGCTGGTCATGCGCTTACTTCACAGAGGTAAGCGAATGTATAGCAGGTCGAAAATTTAGATAATTTGGAAACATGAGTGGTGTTTAGAAGTCATTAAAACAAATTAGCGTCAACAATAAAAGGCCAACGGCAAAAATAATAGATGAGGACGGATCGGAATTAACAACATCCGAACAGCAATTAGAACGATGGCGCAGATTTCAGCTCCGAAGGACCAGCAAACGAGGACGTAAGCTCCGACCCTCTTAATTCCCCTGTGCGTCGAAACCCACGCAGGGATAAATCTACAGCCCCACCCCCCAGTGAAGAAATTGGGGCCGTTTTGGTCTCACTCAAGAATGATAAATCAGCCGGCCATGACAACGTATCTGCCGAACTGTTGTGGAATGGAGCACATGCCATAACTCAATCAATCACCCCAATCATCAGGGAGGCCTGATGATTGAGGTGATTCCCTTCTTCCCTCAGAATGGAAGAAGGGAATCATGGTCACGATTCCAAAGATGGATGACCTCAACCAGTATAAACACTAGAGAGGGATAACTCTGCTAAACGCAATAAATAAGTAATAGCAAGGCTTCTGCTGTAGCGTAGTTCGTGACGCTTATTAGGGAGTTATATAGGATTGCTGAAGTTTCAGACCGTTTCAATGGAAAAGAGAGCCGTTCTCTCCGGATCGATTAGATTCCGTCTTAGAGGCGACAAATGCTGAGGCACCCTATGGGATTCTTTGTTGTATAAACGACTTTCTTAGCGACATCGACTATGCGGATGATATTTGCCTTTTTGCGCATTGTTTGAGCACATAAAAGCAAAACTGCAACGCTTGGAAGAAAAGGCGGCCAAAGTAGGTCTGAAAATGAACATAGCCAAGACGAAATTGATGCGGATAGGAACAACACATCTGACACCGCTCACTACAAAAGGTCATGTCATTGAAGATGTTGATATCCTTTCATATCTTGACAGCAAAATTTCAAAGGGCGGAGAATCGGAAGCAGTCATACGCGAACGCATTAACATGGCTAGAAGCGCCATTCTTTAGCTAAAAAAGTTTGGAGATGCAGTGTCATCTCACATAATACAAGAGTCAGAATAGTCACCAAAAGTTTGAAGTCTATCTTATTAAATGACTTTGCAATTTGGAGCTTGACACAAGCGACTACACGCAAAATCCTGTCGATGTTGAAAACCGGTAAGGAAGGGCAAAAGTCGAGCGGTGCCGACTGTATTATACTCTACACCTACCTTGTAAGTACAAAGTAGGAGCTATATCCAATTCTAAACAAATTTTGATGGACCTCGGCGGATGTTTTCAGATGGGTAGTTAAACAACCCGTATCAAATTTAAAGCAAATATGTTCAAACTGTAATAAATACCGTGGACAAATGACAACATTATTGCAAAATATCCAAAATCTGACGAACTTATATGTGGGAGCTATATCTAAATCTGAACCGATTTCTATGAAATTCACCAGTATAATCGAGAGTTCAGAGAAAATCCTTCGTACCAAATTTCAAGAGAATCGGTTAACAAATGACCATTAATGCATTATTACTGCAGATCGGACGAACATATATATATGGGAGCTATATCTACATCTGAACCGATTTTTTCCAATTTCAATAAGCTTTGTCTCTAGGCCGAAAAACATGCCTGTACCAAATTTTAAGACGATCGGATGAAAATTGCGACCAGCAATTTGTACACAAATTAAAATGGACAGACGGACAGACAGACAGACAGACTGATAGACAGACAGACAGACGGACTTAGCTAAATGGAATCAGAAAGTGATTCTGAGTCGATCGATATGCTTATCAATGGGTCTATCTCTCTTATTTTCATGTGTTTCAAACTAGTGCACTAAGTTATAATACCCTGTACCATAGTAGCGGTGTAGGGTATAAAAAGGACTTGGTTGGGTCATATCCAACGCCGACCGCGCAATACTATAGCGAGAAATATCCTAGACTGGAATCCGCTAGATCAAAGGAAGAGGAGATGCCCGAGAAACACATGGGTCTGCTGTACGAAAGGAAAGTTGGCATTAACCCAAATATCACGGAATCAAGCCAAAGCTTTGGCCAACGATAGAGGTAGATGGAGAGAGCTTGTTGATGCCCCATGTTCATACTGAACTTTTTACTATTGGCCATATTTTGTTGTAATATACTTAATTTAATCCAATCGGTTAGTTATAACCAGTGCCGACACGACGTCCAAAAATGGATGTAGTTCTTTTTAAGGGAATTAGTTGAGGATTTAAGATTCTAGTATGAAATTCGTAAACAAATTACCTTTTTATATGACATTTATGTTTAAAACTTGAACTGTACACCGTGTAGCTTCTGTGGCTGTCATGCAGTGTATGATTCGACTCAGAATTTTTCCCTGCGTTGCACAATGGGCCAAACGACGAAAATTGGTCCACAACTTTTTATCAAGGCGGTAAAAAATGTTCTAGATATTTGTAGAGGACATAGGCTTTCAGAAAAATCGCATTATTCGTCTATATCATTAATACAGGGTGTCAAACTTGACCACTTTCCTATTCTCCAACCTTCAAGGGTCTATAACTTTTGATCTACTGAAACGATTTGCATGATTTAGGAGTTTGACTCCAGGAAATTTCACACAAATTGTGCCAGTATATGTATGCATAAGAAGAATCATGTCAATATCTTTAGCGATTTAAACATGACATACTTTTTTTAATCAATTCAGAAACTTAAAAAAATTTATCTATGCAAAATTTAAGCATATTTGCGGTTTAGTCATTTATATTCGCCACTTGAAAATTTTACATTTATGGATATATTAAAGGAGCTATTACACTACCCACACATACGCCGAGACCACACACCGACTCATTTGGCAACTGAATAAATGCATAAATACAGAAGGAAAAATATGGAAAGCCAGCATTTCAAGTCACACATAAAATATGGAGATGGAACTATACAAGGATGGAACTAGGAATAAATATGAGCTTAATATAGCCGCCAAGAACCACTATACACACAGCCACTCTTGTCTCAACTCCTTTGCAACAGCAATGAAAGCTGAAATGAATACAAATATCTATTCCAATATATGTTCGTGGGTGTGTGTGCGTTTGGTTGTGAGTTAAAGGGCCAACTTCCTTCCACCCAGAATGGCCTGCAAAACCATCTCAACCGCCAACCACCACCACCGTCGTGGAGTGCCCCCAACGTGTTGTACCCCATTTTCCTATAGCATTTCGAATTCACTTGAGCATAATTTTTGCGGTCCCTTTTAAGTTTGCATATCAATTGAAAAGTTATGTGTGGAAGCCACACTCACATTGCCGGGAAACTCCGATACGCCGGATGGAAAAGTGGAGAGTTTTAACCCTACAACGACTGCCTGTGTATGTGTATTGTATATATTCGCAAGCATGCTAGCGAATGCTCCACTCGAGGATTCCGCTATATGTGAATGTGTGCTGCTCCATTCCATTCTCCCATTTTCCTTTTCCTCTCAGGATATGTGTGTTGGTGTATACACAAGGTATGTATGTGTGTGTGTGTGTGTGTTATGCCGTTTGTGCAAAAGGCATAGCCATTTGTCAGTGGGTAAAGTGTATTTTTATAACTGTAAAAAATGTAAATGAATATCTATGCATGTACGTAGAAATGTGTGAGTGTAGGGCACACAGTACATACGAATGCACACAAGGATATTTTAAAATTTTATGTAAATGCGCACATAAGGTGCATGGTGTGGAAAGCAAAGAAAAAAACCACTCGCAACGGCGGCTTCACAACACAAAAGTTTGGGTTGAAATCATAAAGGACTTTGCATAATAGTCAACAACCTTAGTTAGGAGGGTTCTTTGGCCATGCTGGTACGAAACACAGCATAGCCGATCGATTTTCAAGAGAATATTTAAGGCTTCTTAATCTAAATAAGAAATATATATACCCCCAAGATGGGTCGATAGATAGATATTGTGGGTGCTGGAGGCTATAAGATTAGCTTATAAGTTTGATTTAAATCGGTCAAAATAAAGCCTTATATTAACTCAAGAACTCAAATCGTGAAGATAAGTAATTTGAATCTTGCTCCCAGATGATCATGGTTTTTAGGCCCATGAGTCGATTTTAGGTTCACAATAACTTATTTGCTTAGTCTATTTGTTAAACTGAAAAAAATTTTATTCTGATTTTAAACATTCGAGTCAAAGATTAGCACAATTAATTAAAAGATGATCAATTTTCCAACTTTTTAAGGAAACATTTCCTTTGGTGAAAAATATTGTCCTTCAGATTAATAAATCTTTAACTTTGCGTCTTGTTTGTAAAGAAAAAAAATTCTAAAATTAAGGTCAAAATATCGCTGAATGTTAGGAAATCGATCTTGGGCCAAGACAACAGTGAAACGTCTATAAAGTAAAATAAGAATGAATCATCGATGAACATTTTCAACTGTTGGTCATATCCTTTAGGAAATTTAATTTAGAGATAGCCCAACTTTTTTTTCAGTGCATCTAAATTCAAAATCAGGAGACAAATTTTCAGCAGTGGTTGTCCTCTTAATAATGCTGGCTACATTTGTAAAGTACCCAGCCATGTTAAAATTTCTCGACCAAGTGGTGTCGCAATTTGGCACGCCGTTCGGTCTCGGCGTAAAAAGGATGCCTCTTATAATAGAGCTTAAACCTTAATCGGACTACACTCATTGATATGAGGGAGGTATCCCTGTTCCTTAATGGAATATTCATGGGAAATTTAGTATTTAGTAGTATTCAAAATCATATCAGAGAGCCACATCATGGTGGAGGCCACCATGATGCAGAGGTGAGCATGTCCACCTGCGACGCTGAACGCCTGGGTTACCATCCCGGCTACATTTGTGGGGCATCCTGCCATGTTAAAACTTCTCTACCAAGGAGTATCGCTATGCAAAGAGGAGGCCCCTTATCCTTTAGCATAAACTTTAATCAGTACCGTCCACATAATATGAGAAAAGTAGCCCTGTTCCTTAATGGAATGTACATAGGGAAGGGAATTTGGTATTTAAAGAGTGATTTTTTTGAGGTTAGGATTTTCATGCATTAGTATTTGACAGATCACGTGGGATTTCAGACATGGTGTCAAAGAGAAAGATGCTCAGTATGCTTTGACATTTCATCATGAATAGACTTACTAACGAGCAACGCTTGCAAATCATTGAATTTTATTACCAAAATCAGTGTTCGGTTCGAAATGTGTTCAAATTTTGACATATTTTGTTCAGCGATGAGGCTCATTTCTGGTTGAATGGCTACGTAAATAAGCAAAATTTCCGCATTTGGAGTGAAGAGCAACCAGAAGCCGTTCAAGAACTGCCCATGCATCCCGAAAAATGCACTGTTTGGTGTGGTTTGTACGCTGGTGGAATCATTGGACCGTATTTTTTCAAAGATGCTGTTGGACGCAACGTTACGGTGAATGAACACATTTCGAACCGAACACTGATTTTGGTAATAAAATTCAATGATTTGCAAGCGTTGCTCGTTAGTAAGTCTATTCATGATGAAATGTCAAAGCATACTGAGCATCTTTCTCTTTGACACCATGTCTGAAATCCCACGTGATCTGTCAAATACTAATGCATGAAAATCCTAACCTCAAAAAAATCACCCTTTAGTACCACATGGAATACAGCATTTCAAACATTTAAAGGCCCTTCCTCAGTCAATCAAAATTTAAGGGTAAACCATCTACTCGATTACCAAAGGGTCACAATTTGTTTTGAGAACACAGCATGTCAGTTTGTTGGTTCTTATTTTTGAAATGGGAGGCCGTCATTGACCAATCATTTGTCCCAGTCGCCCTACATGTCCTTTGGGGGTGGTTTGGTGATATTGTTATTCGGTGAAAGGGGGTCGATCGCCCAGAAGCTTTCACCCAAAAAAATCAAATTCGTATTCTACTGTCGAAGACCTTTTATTAAAGTTCCATTCAGTCCTAGGTTAGGTTTAAGGGCAGTCTACCATCAGACTCACTTGGACGTTTCCGTCTATTGTGATACCACAGGAACAAGAGAAGCGAGTTGCATTCTAGTTCCTACTGTTGACCTATCCAAATCGCTTTAAAAACCCCAACAACTTGCGAACGTTCAGAAAACTCCTTCTGACTGCCAGTGCGGGACACACACACAGCAGATCTTCTATAGTCTCTTCTTCTTCGACATCCTCAGCGCTTTTGCAAATCGTTATAAGCTACCTTCAATCTGTCAACATGTTTTCCCAACAGACCGTGACCTGTCACGTCGGACACAATGACTGGACCTAGCAAGTCTTCATTATGCGACATAATTTTGGAATGCTCATAATGCCAAATGTCGTTATGACATTACATCTTTACCATTCCACCACTTCACCACACGAAAAATGGTACAGTACAGCCACCGTAGCTCAGAGGTAGCATGACCTCCTACGACTCCGAACGGCTGAGTTCAAATCCTGGCGAGAACATCATGAAAATATTTACAGCGGTGGTTCCAAATGCTGGCGTCATTTGTGAGTATCTAGGCTAGCAAAAAAAAAGCTTCTCCCAAGAGAGGTGTCGCTCTGCGGCTTAACGTTCGGACTCGGTTATAAAAAACAGCTCTCTTATTATTGAGGTTAAAAACTTTCAATCGGACCGCACTCATTGCTATATATGTGAGAAGATCGCCCCATTTTTTTTATCAAAATGCGGCTCTGGCAATGTGCAATCCACATTGTGTGGAACATTGGGCATTGTATCATGGATCCACATTGTATCACAGTGTCCATAGCCGCCGCATGACCAAAGAGAAAGCTCACCTTAACTCTCAGCAGTGAACGCAGCAATTTTTCTAGCCACAAAGTCCAGAGACCAGGAGGCCATCGTAGCGCAGAGGAAAGCATGTCCGCCTATTACACTGGAGGCCTGGGTTTGAATACTGGCGAGAACATGAGAAAAAAAATTTCTGCGGTGGTTATCCCCTTCTAATACTGGCGACATTTCTGAGGTACTGTATCATTTCGTATGATAGCCATGTTAAAACTTCTGCACAAAGAGGTGTCACACTGCGCACGCCGTTCGGACTCGGCTATAAAAAGGAGGCCTCTTATTATTGAGCTTACAGTTGAATCGAATTGAATCTTATTATTGAATTACAGTTGAAATACCTGCCATTTTCCCAATGGCAGGTATATAGAGCAAGAGTTGCCTTTCGTGCTCTTTCAAAATTGTTCAATTTGAAATTTTCTTTCCAGCAAAACACTAGGTAATTTGCGCTTACAGTAAAAGGAACACTCTCCTTCCAAGTGGGTATCTTGTATCTCCTGCTGAGTAGAACATCTTCCGTCATGGGCGGATTTGCGCCTAGACCACTTTATTAGCCCACTTCGCCGTCGTACGTAGGGCTTCCTAAAGTATATCTCTAAGAGTACCGCTAAACTTTCCCCTTACCGCAATAGCCACATCATCTGCATACACGACCAATTTTACATTTTTTTCATTTTGGGACGATAATAAATTGTTAATGGCTATATTCCAGAGTAGAGGAGACAGTACATTTCTTTGAAGAGTGCCTTTACTAGTGCATCTTTTAGTAAGTAAGTTATTAGGAAACATTTTTATGGAAGTGTTGATGCCTAGAAATTCCAACTCCTTCATGATTGACGTGAGTGTAACGCTATTGAAACCACCTTCAATGTCAAGATATTCTCCCATTGTATTTTCCTTGACAGCGAGAGAACCTCTTTGTAGGCGACTAGGTCGTGAAGGGCTCGCTGTTTCAGTGGACTTGCCTTTACCATATGCATATTATTGTCGACATAGGAAATCTCCAAGGATCTTTGCCATTCGGTGAAAATGACCTTTGTGTTTCTCTATCTCACAGGTATGTAAGACATGCTGATACAAACAGAGGAAATCTCCCTATGCTAAGAAGCCAGTCTATCGGACACAGCTTGTTATTCAACCGCCTATACATCATCAGGGAGCTAACCGTAGCGCAGAGCTTAGCATGTCCGCCTATGACGCTGAACCCATGGGTTCGAATCCTGGCGAGACCACCAGAGAAAAATTTCAGCGGAGGTTTTCCCCTTCTAATGCTGGCAACATTTGTGAGTTACTATGCCATGTAAAACTTCTCTCCAAAGAGGTGTCGCACTGCGGCACGGCGTTCAGACTCGGCTATAAAAAGGAGGCCCCATTATCATTGAGCTTAAACTTGAATCGGACTGCACTCATTGATATGTGAGAAGTTTGCCCCTGTTCCTTAGTGGAATGTTCATGGGCAAAATTTGGAAATTTGCAACACATCATCAACGCCTATACATCATCAGGGAGACAACCGTAGCGCAGAGCTTAGCATGTCCGCCTATGACGCTGAACCCATGGGTTCGAATCCTGGCGAGACCACCAGAAAAAAATTTCAGCGGAGGTTTTCCCCTTCTAATGCTGGCAACATTTGTGAGTTACTATGCCATGTAAAACTTCTCTCCAAAGAGGTGTCGCACTGCGGCACGGCGTTCAGACTCGGCTATAAAAAGGAGGCCCCATTATCATTGAGCTTAAACTTGAATCGGACTGCACTCATTGATATGTGAGAAGTTTGCCCCTGTTCCTTAGTGGAATGTTCATGGGCAAAATTTGCAAATTTGCAACACATCATCAAGGCCTGGAACTTACAGGAGTCCAAACATTTTATCGCCCAAAGAATTTAGGGCTCAGACAAAATTCCCTTAGCAACCTGCAAAGAACGCATATCAGTGACAATCTCTTCTAGCGCCACATTCTCCGTGATCTGCTTACATATCCTGAAGGAGTTTTTTTTGGTGGGACGGCCTGTATTTTATTGTCCCAAATATTTTTAACAGATTTGAAATCTACTCTGTAATATTTTTCATTTGATACCTTTTTGGTGTAGTTGGACATACATACATGTATAGTTTGGGGGTGGGGCGACCCCAAAACACCTGACCTCTAATTTTTATATCAGATTCATATTCGAATCTTAAATTACTGTTGTTTGACACCCATATTATCCTAATCGTGCTACATATCAATTTGGCGGATTTTGTGTGTGGAGCGCTCCCGCAGGTAGTTGGTCTCCAAAGCGTTTTACCATTTTCGTGTTTTTGGGCTATAATAAATGTGCAAACAAAATTTCGCTTAAACCAATGCACCCATCTCCAAGATATTGGAGTAAAGCAAAACATCAATCCTAATAGCTCAGTAAGTATCTTTGTAATAAAATTTTGTTTTTGTCACAAAAAGCCAGTTTTTAAATATGATCATTTAGAATGAGATGAACAATGCGTGTATATGTATGTGTGTACATAACTAGAAATGCTCATAATTGTCCCGTTTTAAAATTTCAATTTAAATTTCATTACATATGAATTTCCTTCTTTCCCAGTTTTAACATTCGAACCTCGTTACTGACGACCAACACTTCAACAATAACCGTAACGTTTTGCATAAACAAAAACACTAAGAAAGGGAACACCAACGACAACAGTAACAACAACAATAGCGACGAAGGCAAGTCAGCATTAACGATAGCTAGGATACGTATACTTTTTTCAATTCTCTTTACTATTTTGCATTTCATGCCTTTAATACCGAGAAAAACCAAACAACTTGAATACCATATTCACACATACTTGTACACGCCACACGTTCACATGGCAAAGGATTCTCCTTTGGCAAAACAACAACAACAATATGAGATTTATGATAACAACAAAGGGTTGCCATGTAAAACATGGCGGACTCAAGAAGGATTCAATAAAAAAGGATGCCATGTGGTGGGTTTTGGTGGCCCAACAAACATTCAACTCCACTGATGCTGAAACACCTACGAGCACATCCAAAAAGTCACCCTTATATCGACTAGGCACTGCCTTGGACGATGTGTCTTAACATCCTTGGGGAAAGAAGCTTCTTGCCCCCACCTTCCCCCCACCCCCCGTCATTTCTCACAAGAGATTTACATTTTAAATTTTCTTTGTTTGCGCCTATTGTAGCGAACATCTATAAACACTGAAAAATAATGAAATCCTAGCACAATCGTAAATTGAAAGTTGGAATTTAACATTGGTCTGTGGAAATATTCGCCAATAAAGGACTTCTCCCCCAATTCTTCGCAAAACAAATTTAATTTTGAATAAATTCTCTTACTTCCATTGGCTGCTAAAATAAAATTATTGATTGAAAAGACCTGCTATTAAATTTGAAAAAGCCAAATAAGAATTGGTATGCTGAAAAAAATGCTGCCATAACTTTAAACTTTATTCATTTTTCTGTGAAAGTTTTTTTTCCTTGATATTAAAGAAATTGTATCTTAAATAATAGTTTAGTATATCCTTAATTTGAAACTTTCTTATGTTAGGTTAGGTTTAAGTGGCAGTCTGCCATTAGACTCACTTAAACGTTCTCGTTCATTGTGATACCATAGAAACAGTAAAAGGAAGGTGCCTTCTAGTTCTTACCATTGAACCAACTAGATCGCTTTAAAAAGCCCAACAATTTTCGAATGTTCACATTCGCTAAATCAGACAAGTTCTCTAAGGCAGGCGAACCTAAAGTGGAACTCCTTTTGACTGCCAGTGCGGGACACACAAGCAGCAAAAGTTCTATAGTCACTTCTTCCTCGATGTTCTCACAGCTTCGGCAAAAGTCGTTACTCGCAACCTTCAGATCATTGTCTTTCTTCCGATCAGACAGTGAACTGTCATGACGGACACAATGAGTAGGACGTGTGTTTATTTCTTTTTTTATTATAATTCTTATAGACTAGATTTTTTAATCCTTACTAGACTATATATGACACGAACGACGCCTAAATGGGTCATTGTTCGTAAAATTTTTACGATAGTATGCAACATGAAGAAGTTCAAAATTTAGTGTTGGTCTCAGCGATGTTCTAGCCAGCGACAGCAAAGCGGTAGACCTCTTCAAGTATAGATTAGGCCACATAATTTTGGAATGTTAACAACCCCCCCTTTGGGACCATCAGTCATTCGTTGCCCTTCTGACCTGATCCTGAAGACTTAGTTTATATGTGGCTACAGCCATTTCTAGTTCCCGAGAATGTGTAAGTTATTTCCTCGACTCGCAAGCAAGACTGCGGAGTCAAGCAATTTTTACTCGACTCCGGGAAGATTGCTCGACTCCGACTCCGAAATCGACTCCGAGCACGTAATTTTTTAAAATTTTTTTCAAAAATTTTGAACAAAAAATTTTAAAAAAAATTATTCTTAATTTCTAAGCCATTATGTTGTTTTAACAAAAACAAGTAAGAAGGCGTTAAGTTCTGCCGGGCCGAACTTTGGATACCCACCACATCGCTTATATATGTTAACCATCATTCGTAATAATCCGGTGATAAATGCATAATTTATGCCCCCATAGCAGCTTCACTGTTCAATTTTGTAGAACAAAAAATTGGTTTTTTTGGTAGCCATATTCAAATATAGACCGATCTGAACTATATACGACACGGATGTCGAAAAGCCTAACATAGGTGACTGTCCCAAATTTCGGACAAAACCTTAAATCGAGAGATGGGTCTATATGGCAGCTATATCCAAATCTGAACCCATCTGGGCCAAAAATTCAGCAAAATCGGATAATAAATGTGGCTTTTATGGGTCTTAGACCCTAAATCGTCGGATCGGTCTATATGGGGGCTATATCAAGATAGAGTCCGATAAAGCCCATCTTCGAACTTAACCTGCTTATGGACAAAAAATAATAATCTGTGCAAAGTTTCAGCTCAATATCTCTATTTTTTGCAGCGTGATTTTAACAGACAGACGGACGGACATGGCTAGATTGTCTTACATTTTTACGCTGATCAAGAATATATACACTTTATAGGGTCGGAAATGGAATGACAAAATGAATATACTCCCATCCTTCGGAGGTGGGTATAAAACAATAGTTATCTAAATATTTTATGACCATTTGGCGAAGACTAAACCGCACCCGCGATTTTGTCAAAGGCAATAATTAATGTTTTTAATATAGAAACCATCAAATGAAACAAGACTCTAAAACGGTTTCCAGAGATAGAGCTATGCAACGTGTACATACCGCCGGTTGGCAGCTGTGTCCCGATTAATGGCCAAGCTTACAACCCCGGCATAAGTGGGTTACTATCTGGCCATAATCGTCTGGCTCTAGGGGACTTTAATCCGCATCACACTTCATGGCATCCCCCCTAGGTAACGACCAGCGTGGCATTACTTTGGCAGATAACCTTGATAACCTCTGAGCGTCAGACGTTTATCAATCAGAAGAAGGCCGATTGGGCTGGCTTCAGAGAGTATACCAATCGCCAATTTGTGGCTAAAACACTTGGAGAAAAGTAACTTAGGCACCGGTGTAGGCAAGCTGTAGTCTACTGTTAAGTCATTCTCGAACCCCGGTATACGGGATGACAGGACCTCAGTCACTTTTGGCGAAATAACCGTGACTGATCCGAAGAGATGCGTCAGGTTGTCCAACCGTCAAATTAATTGTGCACCCCGAGAGTGACAGGGCAAGGAGGAGAGCCATTCGCCGTATTCGTGGTCTCTGAGCCGATGAACAGCCATCACAATTTACCGTGGGCGATGTGTCGAATGTCATCCGTGGCACCAAATCATCCAAGTCGTTGGGAACCGACGGAATCTCTACATTGATGTTGAAGAATCTGGATTCACCTGGAGTTGAGTAACTTACTACTGTCCTCAACCCCTCTTTGAACACTCTTATAGTTCCCGATGCCTGGAAAATGGGCAGAGTGATTCCGCTACTAAAGCCTGGAAAGGACCCGAGTTTAGTGGAGTCATACAGATCGATCTCCCTTCTCTCACCAAAGACAAAGACGCTTGAGGCATTACTCCTCCCGAGCCTCGTAGGAGAATTTCCATTCGCCGAGCATCAACATGGATTTCGAAGACTGCATAGCACAACAACAGCATTGCATTCCATCACCGAACACACATTTGCCGTGGCTTCAATCAGCCCAGGCCATGTGATAGGACGGTCCTTGTGGCACTGGACCTATCGAAGGAATTCGACATGGTATGGCTGACCATGCCAAATTATTTGAGGACATTGCCAACACGTCCCTCCAGCCAGGCCTGAAACGATGGGTCGCGAATTATCTGTGTGGTCGCCAGTCATTTGTGGAATTTAGGGATAAGAAGTCGAAGCACAGTAGAGTGAAACAGGGAGTTCCCCAAGGTGGGGTGATATTTTCGACACTGTTTAACCTCTACCAATCCTCAATTCCACCCCTCCAGACGTCATAGAGATCTACCATATGCGGACGATGGTACGATCACGGCATCAAGCCCCCCACCCATTGTTGACTTCTGCGAGAGGTTGAACGTCTACCTCAACGAACTTGCCTCATATTTCGCTGCAAGAAATCTGAAGATATCTGCCACCAAATCTTCAGCCACATTGTTCACTATAAATACGCGTGAGGTGAATACTGAGCTGACTGTGATGGTCGATGGAGTAATGATTCCGACCATCAAATGTCCCAAAATACTTGGCGTCACATTTGACAGCTCTTACACATTCTCCCCACATGCCACAGCAATTTGCGATAAAGTCAAAAGTAGAAACAAGGTCCTCAAGTTACTTGCTGGCAGCACTTGGGGTGCAGACAAAGAATCCTTGTTGACCATGTACAAACCAATTGGCCGGTCTGTGGTAAGTTATGCCGCGCCAGTGTGGTCTACTCAACTTTGTGACACGCAGTGCAGTGGAATAATATTCAGATCTGTCAGAATGCCGCCCTCCGAATTGCGACGAGCTGTCAGTTCTCATGTGGACCACCTCCATCAGGAGACAAAGATCCTACCAGTGCGAGGACATAAATACATGCTGTCTGAGCAATACATCATCTTCATGATCTAGAGCGTGAAGTTCAGCGCTACAAAAGAGAACCCCTAGATCAAGTGGCATATCAAGCAGACCTAGACAACATTCATGCAGACATGGTAGCAGATGCGGAAACTCGTTCTAGAATACTATTCTTGGGTATTTTTCTACCCATTTGTCTTTAATGCGTCAATTCCCATATTCATCAACCCGTTTATAAAATGGCCGAAATCACGAAATCGTTTGAATTTTAAAATACTTAAAATTGTTTCGTACTACGTTTCTGAGTACGGACTTTCTAACTGTCCAAATACTGAGTTTATTCAAAAAACGATTGCAAGTTTTTAATGTTTTTATACCCAACACCACTACTTTCTGATTCGATTTAGCTGTGTCCGTCTGTCTGGCTGTGTCTCAGTCTGTCTCTTTGTCCACGTTAATTTGTGTACAAATTTATTACAGGCATCTCTGTTAGCCTAGAGGCGAAGCCCATTGAAATTGGAAGAAATCGGTTAAGAGTTAGATATAGCTCCCATATATATATGCGTCTGATTTGGAGTAATACTGCGACAATATCGTCATTAGTCAACCAATTTTCTCGAAATTAGGTCCGAAGGATTCTCTTATGACCCTTTTGAACTCTAGTGAACTTCATAGAAATCGATTTAGATTTAGCTCCAATGTATATGCGTTGCCCTATTTTCTGGAGCCTTTGCACGCGCATTTATCAACCGATCTTTCCAAAATGTTGCACAACTATTTCCTCTATGACTCTTGAAATATATACCGATTTTGGTCGAAATTTTACATGATTTTAATAAAATTGTTTCCAAAAACAAAATTTAAATTAAATTTTTTCTGAAGCTTAAAATTTTAATGGAATCTTTTCTAAAACATAAAATTTTTATAAAGTAACATACAATTTAAAGCACATTGTTTTCAAACAAAATTTCATCCAATTTTTTTTAAACAAATCTTTAATGCAATTTTTTCTAAAGCATGTTTCAATGACATTTTTTAAAGACAAATTTTCTAAATACAAAATTTCAACATGCTTTAAGAAAATATTTCAAGGAAATTTTTAAAGACAAAATTTCATCAATTTTTTTCTTAAATTTTTCCAAAGACAAAATTTTAATGAAATTTTATTAAGACAAAATTTTATTGACAGGCTTAAATCACAAAATTTTAAAGAGGATTTTTTCTTAAAAAAAAAATTGTTATGAAATTTAATCAAATTAAAAAAAAAAAAACTTTTTATTTATTTTTAACTTCAATGACATTTCTCCGAAAAAATTATTGAATATTTCTTTTAAGACAACAAATCAATAACATTTTCTTTAAAAACAATATTTGACAAAAGTTTCTCAAAGAAAAATTTCCCTGAAATTTTGACTATTTTATTTTTTATTTTTGCTGTTTTTCAATTAAAGCTCGGGGTCTTTTTTTTTGTTGTCTTTTTATTTAATTTATTTATCAACATTTCAATGCCTTATCAAGATATGATATACCCAAATGAAAAACAAAGCACAATATTTATACACGAAATATCGATGAATAATTTAAATAAAACAAGTAAAAAGGCATTAAATTCGTTCGGGCCGAACTTTGGTTACCCACCACCTCGGGTATAGACGTAAACCTCCTTTCGTCACAATTCGGTGAAAATTGGATAACCTGTGCAACATTGAGTGGTATAATCAATGTAAGTCACTGTTCCATTATGTATTTCAAATTTCAACAAAATCGTGCAATAATTAAATCTTTTATGAACTTCGGACAGCTATATCTAAATACAGTCCGATTTGAACCATATTTGAGTCGGATATTGGGAAGCGTAAAACTACTCACTTTTCCAAATTTCAGCCAAATCTGTTAAAAAATAAAGCTTTTATGGGCTTCAGACCCTTTATCGGGAGATCGGTCTGTATGGCAGCTATATCTAAATATGAAAAATATGAGAAAACAAGCGGTAAGGCCCTATTCTTTTTTTCTGCAGGAGAATATTTGGTAGAAAGTGGGGAGTAACCCTCAAGATGATTTATTGGATATATACGGCCACTGTGAGTCCAGTACTGATCAAACGATGGAGGGCCGTGGATAAAAGAACTCGTTCGAGGCAATTTAAGATGGTCCAGGTGGCCTGCGCTGGAGTGAGATCCGCACTGCAGGCAGGTCAGGAAGCTATGCTGAATATGCAGCCCAGGTCGTACTAAGGCTGAGAGAGCTCGAAATGCTGAAAGAAGACAGGTGCTGCCGGAGTTCCATTCTGGATGTAAGGTATACGGGGGTAGACTGAGGATGTTCTCGGACTACCTGGCATAGCTTCCGATTGGGATTAAGCCATTCACTATTGTTTTCTCGTGAGGGATGAATGGTGGGCGAATGCTGTGAGGGAATGGGTTGAGGACTACACCGACGCACTCAACAACGGTACATCTCCTAGACTACCGACTAAATGTGCGGTCTTTCAGGCAGAAGTCTTTACCATTACAGTAGCCGCAAGAGAAATTCTGGTAAGGGATTTACCGCCCTCAAAACTCTGGTTTTATTTTCACAGTATGGCGGCTCTCAATGCCTTGGTGTGCACATGAGTTGTCATGTCTCGCGTGTCACGCAATCGTACGTGAGTATGATTGAACAAAAATTCCTCGAGCGAGAGCGTATGAAATCTCGCCCACGACGCTCATGAGAAAAATCGCAACTCAAGGGACATTCAAGACTCACAAGAATATCACGACTTATGATTAAAAATATAACAAAAAAACACAATTTTTGCATGCATCTCAAATCCTACTGTACTTCAAGATACGAATTAAGCCATACCGTCACTATTGAAAATTATGAAAGAAACAAAAACCATTTCTGTCTACAGTTGCAGGAAAATTAAAAGTCCAAAAAAGTGGTTGTGCAGGTGTGATACATTTTATACACTAATATTCAAACGTTACAATACACACACAACTATTATAATGAGTCGTGGGTGTCTCGTGAGTCGTGCGTGATTCGTGCGTGAGTAAAATTTTTGTTTGGACAAACATGATCAAACGGAAATTAGCTCATGAACATTTCATTATGATACAGAGGCGAACTTCTCACATATTACTGAGTGCTGCCCGATTCAAGTTTTAATTTCAATGATAAGGGGTCTCTTACACCAGTGCCACACCTCGTTGGGGAGAAGTTTTTATACGGCTGCCATACTATTTTTGCAAATGGCATAGTTCCTCACAAATGTCGTCAGCATTGGGAGGGGATAAACAACGCAGAGAAATTGTTTTTTCTGATGTGCTCGCCAGGATTCGAACCCAGGCGTTCAGCGCCATAGTTATAATTACCTGTGTTTCAAATTCAATTCAATTAAAGTTTGTGAAATTATTTTTGAAACACGATATAATTTGTATATTACGTACAGCTCCCCATGATCAGCAACATCTCGGCAAGTTTAAAAAGGGTTTAATGGGCGTATGTTCTGTGATGTGCTCCTGAGTAAAACAGGACATAAACACAAAAGCACCAAAAACGAAAAATCAAAAAAAAAAGGAAACAGACATGCTACACAACAACAGTCAGTGAGTGACTGGAATTATTGGCATGGAGACAACACCTGTGAACTAAGGTGCTTAAAAATGGATTAAAACCAACGTCGGGACAAAAATAAACACGAAATGCTGCTGCAGGACAATAAACAAACCTGGCTATGTCAAAGGCGTAGGTGTGTATGTGCATGAGTGGATATATGTGTTTGTGTGTGTGTGCTTCGTACATTGTGGCTGGATGTGACTCGGTCGATATCCTCATTTTTGAGTTGGTAACATTTTAACCCTTCAACAACGTCACCATTTAATACGAACGTCGTCATTGCGGGGACAACAACAATGACGGTGATCGTAATGGAAGATGGTTATGATGGGTACGACTATGAGGATGATGATGATGATTATCCCAGTTACAACAAGGAGAACGGCATTTGTGGCAACTACGAATCATTATTCTGGCGTTGCGATGTGATATACTTACGTGTCTGACATTGCATGACATGACTTTTTGTGTTGGAACATCTCTGTGTTCTCTCTCTTAGGTCTTGGAAGAGGTGTGCTTGAGTTTTTGTCAACTGGGGCGGCAGCGGGGGGTTAGTATTTGTGTGTCACTCGTCCACAGTGAAATGTCCCCTCCCTCTTGCACCTTATATCTTCCGCAAATGAAAAAATACACAAAGGTAACCCATGCAGAACAATGACAACAAAGCTAAGGACTCATTCACATACACAGACACACACACACACACACATAAACTCGTTGCCAAAACAGAACCCTAGACACGCGGCAATTCAGACACCCGCACCCATGTGCACTTGCGTCCAAGTTGACTTTTATAGAGTCGCAATCACAATAAAAAGGAGTCTATTATCCATTCTTTTGCATTATCCTCGAACATTTGTTGTTATTGTTGTCGTTAGGACAATTTGCTGTTGTGTTTTTGTTTGCCCCGAGTTCTTGTTGTTGTGCTACGTAGATGCCACAGCCGCAGCCGTTAGCCGTTACCGCCGCTTTTGTTGTTTTCCGTTTCCATTGTGGCATTAGTGTGTGAGTGAGTGTTTGTGTATGTGCATGTGCCACGATGTCCGTCTCTGTGTGCCGTGTTCATTTTGTTCCCTTTACTTTTTTTCGGAAGGATCGATATCCATTAGGAAAATTAAAATTGCGGCAGAGGCAATGAACGTAAAACGGAAACGTCCGCCATTGTATTGCTCGGTAGCACGAATACATGAACGCCCGCACACTGCACACCCACACACATGCATGCAAACTCACAGAAGAAAACACAGGACGAATCGTCAATAAAGGAATGAATAGCAAAGTGGGAACAAGGCAGCAAAACAATTTTTTTTTTCAAGCTAAAGAAACGGAGGCGCAACATTGAATGACATAAAAAAAAATCCAACGTGCGTATTCACCCCGACACACAGTCGTAGGCCAAAGTTTACCTTTCTGTATGCGAACAAGTGTACTTGTGGGATGCTAACTTAGCGCTTTTTTCCTCAAAACTCAGAAATGATTTCTCTTTAAAGGCTTTATCGGAATGTGAGAGATTCATGAAATGGATTTTACCATCATCCAGATAGAATCTCGTCGTATCCTCCTGTCATTCGAAGACACTTGCCAAATTTCAAGAATGGATAGAAGTGAAAAACGCAATCGGTGTATGGTTTGTGGGCAACATCTTTTAACCTACATATCCTATATTCTACAAGCTTTTTGTTTTTGGTCTGCCTTTCGAGTCGATTTGGTGCACAATAAGTTTTACCAGATTTAAGTAAAAAATAGTCTCATTAAATTAAGAAAAATGTCCTAAAGTTGAGAAATAATCTCTCTTTGAATTGAGTTTAAGCCGAATGTCTTATTGAATGGTGATGGCAAGACTGGCAGTACCCCATAAAAAGTCATATACACTCACAAAATATACAAAATTTTGAATCTTAACACTAATTAAAGTGAACTAAATTTGAGCAATATTTATCTTCATATAGCGCTAAACAATTATATGCCCGTTGTTAGTTCAAAAATTTCTTAATAGCTGAGGAATAGTTTTTACTTAATATAAGATCACTTTGAACTACCCACAAGTAAAGTATGAACTAATAAGAATTGAAACAGAAAGGTGAAATTTGCTGGAAGATATCCCCGTTTCTGAACCCTTCTAAGTGGGTCCAAATGGAGATTGACAGAATTATATTTATTACTGTCTGTCTCCTACTCCCACGCTCTTTAACGCCCAGCTGTTTTGAAGAACTACATTTTAATATGAAATATAGCAATAATAAATTAAATAAAACTTCACCTTTTATCGCAGCCGTAAGTTGAACCAAGAAACTTCTGCTTTAAAAGCGGACGCTCTACGCATTCATCCACATCACTATTGTCTGAAACTGACTCTTGTTTCCCCCTTCAATATTTGCTAAAAATATTAAGCAAAACATTTTCGAACTCAAATATTTTCATTAGGGCGGGTTGATTTGTATGGATGAAATAAAAATTAAAAATCGTTTAGCAAAAACATAATCTTCTAAAAAAGGTCCCCGAAGAAATTATATATCTAAAATAAAATCCTAATCAGCTCCCTTCGTCTTAAAAAAATCTATTAATTGTAGCATTTGTGTTTTGCAATTAAGGTACAGGTCGCATTTGTTATCCAATCATCACAAAATTTAACACATATCCCTTTTTTAGCCTAGGGACAAAAGCTATGAATTTTGTTGAAAATCGGTTAAGATTTAGAAAAATCGGTTACGGATTTTTAATTAAACGTTAATAAAAATTCTGAGTGTTAAAACCCACATTTGCCGCACTTTTACCACCGCTATGGCTTGATTCTGGCACTCTCTCTATTATTTTTTCAGGATGCGAATTTGGCAGAATGGCCCAAACTGGCCTCCGAGTGAACTTACCTTTGGTGAGCAACCCACTCAACCAACCTTCAGTATGCAGCATTTTTTTCGATGGAATACAATCTGCAAGTTTTTTGGTACAATGAAATACCTCCGATGTAACATAAAGAAAACATATAAGAAGAGAAATATGGTCCTGTACTCAGTATAAATCCAATGTACATATCGTTGTACTATCGTTGAAATAAAACTTGAAACAGACAGAGAAAAATTTGCCTTTGCATTGATTAAAACTTCTTTTACACTGCGGCTGCATCGATCAATAAATCCGAGGAAAGTAGTTGGTAGGAAAGTAATATTTAGCATTTTTCTTCGGCTTCAAATGATATGGCAAAATACCGTCTTTTTTCTGTCAGAGAAGCCATAGCCATAAGGAAAAGAAGAGCGAAAGTAGAAGGCAAAAATTCAGGATTCAAATGGGTTAATTTATTCATAAATAATTTATTTATTTATATAATCCGCAAGTCCTTACCGCTTTCTTAAGTTGATGCTGCCCAAGTAAAGTTATGGTGGTGCAAGAAAGTTAGGTTAGATTAAGTTGAAAAAAGAGTGCAGATATTAATCCGCCCCATTCCACTATGTAATCGCCATGTAATCGTCTTTTAGTGCGCTATAAAAACTAAAAAGCAACCTCAAAAAAAGAAAATTTTAAGTTAGGAATTCAGTGCTTCTTACAAAGTCCCTAATTGTTTACCATACCACACCACTAAGTTGGTTCATGTCTGGTATCGTATCGCCCCCTAAGTACCGGTGTCTGTTAGACGCGAAAGTCAGGCAATGACATAGGAAATACTCCAACGTCTCATCATCTTCTCCGCATGCCCTGCACATGCTATCACTCGCCGCACCGATTTTACATAAGTGAGCTCGTAAACCTATGTGTCCCGTTATGATACCAATATCTATACTAACCTCCTTCTTACTTCCTTTCAGTAATTGGCATAGGATTTTCACTGTCCTACCGACCGTTTCACTGTTCCACAATGTTACATGCGCATTCGTCGCCCACTCCCTTAACTCGGACTGCGTCGGCCCGACGTCAACCTCACCTAACCTAACCTATAGCATAACGAATACAGCAGATCATAACACAAAACCATAATGAAGTTGCGTGAAAATGGAAACTTTTAATATGTCTGTGTATTATAACATCGAAATATATCCAAATAAACTGTGAAATAGTTTGAATTACTAAATAATAATATCTGCTTATGATTGGTAAACATTTGAGCTTGAATTATGTTACGACATTAAATTGAATCCTTTTCAATGTACACAAACATATTAAGCATTACGCTAAATTAATTTATAAAAAAAAGAAAAACTAGTTGAAAACCCGAATAACAAGTTTTTTATATCCAGAATGAAACGTATTTTCAGGGTAAAAAATAAAAATTTATATTTATATGTCACTCACAATTCTTGTAGGAATTTATGGCAAAAAAAACATGTACTTTCATTGTAAACTAAGTCTAACGTTTACGTGTCGAAAATTTGATTTATGTGAAACGAATTATTTTTTTGAGTGTAGTCTCATTCACTAATGTGTTTAAATCCCTAACCTTGGCCTTGTTCCAAATACCTTTGCTAAGCATTTTATAGCTACTTTATGGTCTTATGGTAGTCAAAAATCAAAGAAGTTGTCATCACTGTTTTCGCAATGCAAACATGTTGTGTACAAACATGACTTCAACACTGCATTTAATTTTCTTCTAGGATACAATCACTCGCCTCATACATTTCAAATGGGACGAGTGCTTTAATGTTTATTGTGGTTTTTGTCTTGCGACTGTATGTATTCGTATGTATATTTGTGTTGATTTTATATTAATTCTTATGTTATTTTTGCTGTTGTTTTCATTTGGTTTGTGCTTTTCATTCGTCTCATTGTTTCACAGCGCTGTTGGTTTTACATCAATATTTTGATTTTACCTCCACGCTTTCCTTGCCGCTTTCGTTGGTTCGCTAGGTAAATTCAAATGGTTATCGGGTTTCCAGTTTAGCTTTATTCCTATCGTTTATTTTGCCACTTTTGCCTAGTCTCCACTCATCTTCACCAAGTGCCAGTGGAAATTTTCTGGCATCTATAGTTGTTGCCATTGCTGGATTCATTGAACATTCATCACTCCTGACTTCGCTGACTGCAGCTTGTTTATCCTTTTCATTCGGATGGTTAACGATTTCCATAAAAATGCCATTGTTATCCCATGTAATGTGTCATCCCAGTCGATGAATCGCGAAGCAACATTCAGCTACGCACTAATCCATCAATTGGGAAAATGTATTGGCTGGATTCATTGCACTGAAGCGATGTTGGCGTACAACTATGCGATCATTGTTCATTGGGCGATGGACAACTAACAACAATATTCTTATAGGGAAACGTCAAGGTGCTCATCATCGTTACCCGCTGTTTTTTTATGGATTTTTAAGAGATTCAATATATATTCTGCTCAAGTTTACAGAGATTGTCCCAACTGTATTGACATCTGCAAATAATCTAAGGTATCCTTTTATTTGCAAACTCTCAACCATATTTTTTGTTTGAAGAATGATTGTTGGATGTCTTTGTCCAAGTGAAATCCATATGTATTGAGCAAGCCACTGAGATCGCAATTTCGAAACTGGCAAAAATTTCAATCAAAAATTAAATAGACCCTAGGAAATATTAATGTTACTTTTTTATAAAAAAATGGAAAATTTTGATGCTTTCGGAAATTTTAGGTTATTAAGTGGATAACTTTTAGTAAAAAGGGCAATCTGTATCAACTTTTTTACCTATTAAAGCGATGACCATTTTATTTTATAATTCTCATTTATATTTCTCTATCGACGCAAGCATAATGATTGAAGAGTTTTATCTATGTAATGGACAGCAAAGCCAGTAGATACAACAACACCAACCACAATATGACGCGTTTCGATTCTTGGTGGAAATCTTATCGGATACTTTTAGGTGTTAAGGCTTCACGAGCCTTACCTTGGTAGGTTGTACTAATATCGAAATCATTGCAAAAGCGCCTCTATCATATAAATATCGCACTAACCAGCTCGACATCCTGCCTGCTAGCTGTTCTTTTTCCAATGCACGTGTTTGTATATTGTAGTGGTTGACTTTATGTCTACCTAGCTGCATTACTCATATAGTATACACATGTCTTCTGTGCATCTTTGGGAAGTTGTGTCAATGACTTCGAGCGAAAAATTTTGTTACAAATAGTCCCACAAATTCAAGAATACAGACTAACATTTTCAAAAAAAAAATTGTTCTAACTCTAATAACTCTTAAATTATTAGACATGGTCCGAATATTTTAGCATGTTTTAAATGGTTTTTACGAGCTCTATTAAAAAAAAATAGCCAATAAATGATGCTAGAGGTGATTATTTGCAAGCCCCTGGGCCTACTAGGGTTTCAAAATTTTGCATAGTTATTGGAAAATATCATTGACTTTGTTGTGTTTTTGTAGATATTTCCAATTTTGTAGATTAATTCCAAAATTTTTCGATTTGGACAGTCGGAGCAAAGTCCGTGAGATGGAGACAGGACCTCAAAATATTGAATAAGCTTAGGTAGGGTTAGAGTGCAGTGATACCACAGTACCAGGGACGTTGCCAGGGGTGGCTAACAGACACAAGCTATCGGCGGCAAAATCAGAAAACATTCCCAGCCGTAGTTTTTCTTCCTGGTGCTGGCGACACTTGTGAGGTATTTACCTTTGGTAATCAGCCGTGTGGAGGCCACCGTCCGTCTATGACGCCGAACGCCTGGGTTCAAATCCCAGCGTGAACAACAACAAAACTTTCAGCGGCGGTTATCCCTTTACTAATGATGGCTACATTTGTGAGGTGTACTGCCACGTTAAAACTTCTCTACCAAGTGGTGTCGCTCGGCATAAAAAAGGAGGCCCCTCATCATTGACCTTAAACTTTAATCGGACTGCACTCATTGATAGGAGAGAAGTTCTCTTTTAAGCGATTTTTGGGGAACCACCGTGCAGTTCCCCAAAAAGTCTTCAGGAACAACTGATGAGTCGTCTCCTGAGTACCTAATCCTACCATTTCTATACACCTTTAGCCTCTCCTTGTCGAATGAGCAGTACACAACTCGCTCATACTTGTAGAGTTGTTTGAGGCAGCCAGAGTTTAGTACACTCGAAGAAATTGATTAAAAAAACGTCAAAAGTGTTTGCCGTAACAACCAAAAATCTGCTGAAAATGGGATGACAGTAATTTAAAATAGCAAACATTTTGTGCTGTTGGAATGATGGAAAAATGTTAAACGTAACCTAAAAGATTCATAAATATTTTAAAAATTTTGTATAAACTGAATATTTTATCTTTTAATTTTAATGGATCTGACAATTTTTTAGGGAATAAAAAAAAATTGACAAAACAATTATTTAAATCATATTTATGCCTCTAAACAAAAAAATTACGGCTAAAATTTCCAAAAATATATACTGGTACATAAATGTCTTTCACCACTTGATCTTTCATTCGGGCTTTTCGGTCGTCCCGGTTTGCGTCTTTCCCAATGATCGCCTTCAAACGATTTCTTCCCTGGAGCTTTTACACGCATTCCGACAACGTGATCTAGCCAACGCAACCGAGACTTTTTACTATGCCAACGTCGTCATTCACGTCTTACAGTTCGTCCTTCATACAACGACGATACTCTCCATCAATGCAAACTGGTCCATAATTTTACGAAGAATCTTTCTCTCAAACACTCCAAGCCCATTTTGCTGTTGCACGTAGAGCTTCCTGAAGTATATCCCTAAGAGTGCTGAGTGCCTAACCGCAATTGCCAAGTCGTAAGCATACGCAACCACTTTTACACTTTTTCTTCCAGAGACAATAATACAATATATTGTTAATGGCTATATTCCAAAGTAGAGGAGACAGTACACCTCCTTGAGGTGTAATGTATCTTTTAGTAATTAACTTTATTACGGTAGAGTTGATGCCTTTTACATTATTGAAAGCACCTTCAATGTCAAGAAACGATACCATTGTATATTCCTTGTCAGCGATAGAACCCTCTATGTAGCCGACTAGGTCGTGAAGGGCTGTATCAGTGGATTTACCTTTACTATATGCATGCTGCTGCCGCGACAGACGATCTCCAGGGATCTTTGCCCTAAGATATGTTTCTATTAATCTTCGAAAAGTCTTCATCATAAATCTTTCGCCTTCGTGTGGTAGGGTTTTCCTGCTTTTGGAATGAAAACGACCTTCGTTCCCCCCATCCCACAGGTATATATGACATTATGATACAAGAAGAGTATATCTCCCCAAGCCAGGGAACCAGTCAATCAGACACAGCTTGTAATTCAATCGACAAGAAGTTTCGACTCCTTTAAGTCGCCTGGCCCTGATAATGTCCTAGCGACTTAAAGGAGTCGAAACTTCTTATTGCCCAAAGGATTTTCGGCTCAGACACAATTTCCCTAATAGCCTCCGTAGCTCTAGGGTTTCCTCACTAGTCATGGTCCATACATTCTCTGATTTCTGGATATACCCCACCGTAATAGGTCTCGAGGACAGAATCTTCCTTAGCCTAGAGGCCTCAGATGTATCCTCCGGAGCTGCAGAATCCTACCTTGGATTTGTTCTGAGCCTTTCTAAGCTCGCCCTTATATTTTCATAGCTCAGCCAAATAGATGTCCCAATCGTGTGGGGCTCTTGTGTCTTTTGCTCTGTTGAAGAGTTTTCTTCAGTCCTTCTTTAGACCAACCAGCTCTGGGGTCTTCCAAAGTGGTAGCTGTTTGCCCTTGGCTTGGCACTAGGGTATGCTGACATAAGCGAGTCTTTCAGGGCCTTCGTGATCCGCTTGACCACTATATATATATATATCCTCCATAGTTTCAACTTCCTTTTCTAGTCTAGAAGGGATAGTGGTGCAGAATTTGTGCCGAAATTTATCCTAATCCGCCTTTCTTCTGTTTAGCCGAGGGACCACTACTCCAGTATTTTCTCCAAGGCTAAAACTAATATAACGATGATCATAGAAGCTGTGGTCATCCAACACTTCCCAGTCGCATATTCTTCCACTTATATCTTCCGATACAATGGTAATATCTAGTACCTCGTGCCTGTTTCTGGTAATAATGGTCGGTTTATCCCCTTTATTATAAATCACCAGATTGCAACTTATAATATATTCAATAAGCAGCTCACCCCTTTCGTTGACATCCGAACTTCCCCATATCTGGTGATGTGCATTAGCATCACTTCCTATTGTACAATGAGGCTCTTCTTCCCTACAAAAGCGGCTTCAACCCTCGACTTAAGCTTTGAAGGCGGCATCTGTGAATCGTGTGCCATATATAGGGAAGCCAGTCAGTAAAGAGATTTGTTTATTTCAAGGCAGGCTACTATTAAATCTTCAGTGCTTAGCGACGGAAGAAGAAAAACATTTAGACTACTCTTTGCAAGAATACAGGCTCTGTGTCTCCCATTCCCCGTTCCCTTGAGTACTTTAAATACAGGAAATCTTAGCCCACGAACCATTCCTCCACACACCCATGGCTGCTGGATAAGAATCATGTCAATATTAATAACAGTATAGCATTTTTTTCGTTAAAAATAATATTTTAAATCTTTTCCATATTTTGTTAAATTTTTACCATATTCTGAAATTTTGTTGGTTGTTGTTGTTTTATATGGTCAAAAATTGATAACTATAATACAAATTGTAATAAACATATATTGTTACCACAATCATGACAATGTCGCGACAGCAATGATATGCTAAAGTCTGGCCATATAAAATCATTTATATTCTCTGCCTGCAGAAGCAGACATCCGCGAACTTATCAACAAAGCTAGAAGTGAATTCCTTATACTCAACAAAGTTTGGAGATGCAGTGATATATCATAGCTTACAAAAGTCAGAATCTTCACCAGCCGTGTGAAATCTATATTATTAAATGGATGTACAACTTGGAGGTTGACACAAGCGTCTACCATCAAAATTCAATTTTTAAACCCACCACCAAAGGATGGGGGTATATTCATTTTGTGTTT
Organism: Stomoxys calcitrans; assembly: GCF_963082655.1. Taxonomy (NCBI): domain Eukaryota; kingdom Metazoa; phylum Arthropoda; class Insecta; order Diptera; family Muscidae; genus Stomoxys; species Stomoxys calcitrans. Next base: position 96,613,928 of record NC_081554.1, read on the forward strand.
CCGCTTGCAACACATCGAAATATCCATTTCCGACCTTATAAAGTATATATTCTTGATCAGCGTAAAAATCTAAGACGATCTAGCCATATCCGTCCGAAACTTTGCACAACTTTTTTGTCCACAAGCAGGTTAAGTTTGAAGATGGGCTATATCGGACTATATCTTGATATGGCCCCCATATAGACCGATCCGCCGATTTAAGGTCTTAGGCCCATAAAAACCCCATTCATCATCCGATTTTGCTGAAATTTGGGGCAGTGAGTTGTGTTAGGTCCTTCAACATCCTTCTCAATTTGGCCCAGAACGGTTCAGATTTGTATAAAGCTGTCATATAGACCGATCTCTCGATTTAAGGTCTTGGGCCCATAAAAGGCGCAATTATTGCCCGATGTCGCCAAAATTTGGGACAGTGAGTTAAGTTAGGCCCCACGACATCTTTCTGCAATATGGCACAGATCGGTCCAGATTTGGATATATCTGCCGTATGGACCGATCTCTCGATTTAAGGTCTTGATCTCATACAAGGCGAATTTATTATCCGATATCGCGGAAATTTGGGACAGTGAGTTAAGTTAGGCCCCCCGACATCTTCCTGCACTATGGCACAGATCGGTCCAGATTTGGTTATTGGTTATATCTGCCGTTTAGACCGATCTCTCGATTTAAGGTCTTGGTCTTATACAAGGCGCATTTATTGTCCGATTTCGCCAAAATTTGGGACAGTGAGTTATGTTAGGCCCTTCGACATCCTTCTTCAATTTGGCCCAGATCGATCCAGATTTGGATATAGCTGCCATATAGACCGATCCCTCGAGATAATGTTTTGGGCCCATAAAAGGCGCATTTGTTGGCCAATTTCGCCGAAATTTGGGACAGTGAGTTGCGTTAGGCCCTTCAACAACTTTCTGCAATTTGTCTCAGATCGGTTCAGATTTGGATATAACTGCCATATAAACCGAACTCTCCACTTAAGGTTTTGGACTCATTCAAGGCGCATTTATTGTCCGATTTCGCCGAAATTTGGTCCAGGGAGTAGTGTAAGGCCCTTCGACAGCCCTCCTCAATTTGACCCAGATCGATTCAGATTTGGATATAGCTGCCATATAGACCAATCTCTCGATTTAAAGTCTTGGCCCCATAAAAAACACATTTATAATCCGATTGCGCTGAAATTTGACACAGTGAACTCTGTTAGGCTTTTCGACAACCATGTCATATATGGTTCAGATCGGTCTATATTTGGATGTGGCTACCAAAAAGACCCATGTTTTGTTCTACAAAATTGAACAGTGACTTGTACTTATTAGACCTCTCAATATGCTTGTCGAATTTGGTCGAAATCGGACCATATTTCGATAAAGCTGCTATGGGGGCATAAATTATAAATTTTTCACCGGATTATGACGAAAGGTGGTTTACATATATACCCGAGGTGGTGGTATATATGTCCCGGCCGAACTTAACGCCTTTTTACTTGTTTTTAAATCGCTGACTACGACAAATACTTCAAATTTTCTAGCCAAAGCGTATTTGAAATAAAGGATTGCAAATAACACCTGTCGGTGTAGAAATGCGAAAGAGATAATGGATGTGTTTGTGTCATATCCTACGCCGATAGCGCGATGTTATAGCGAGAAATGTCCTAGACTGGAAAGCGCAAAGACAGCGAAGAAGGCCCAAGAAACACATGGATCTGCTTGGCTAACAGGGAGTTGGAGTCAACCCATATACTCGTATCGTGGAATCAAGCCAAGGCTTTGACCAACGATAGAGTTACATGGAAAGAGCTTGTGGATGCCCCATGTTTAAGCTGAACATTTTACTATTGTTCATATTTGTTTGTAATATTCATGGCATATTCCAATTGTAAATAAAGGACATATATATATAAAGTTTCGTCCAAAATAGTTTTTATTGTCATCAGTTATCTTAAAAATTTTACAGCTAGTTCAAAATGTGAACACTTTTCGTATGGCATTAATTTTTTATTTGTTGTCGATAATAAACACAATAAATAGTTTTTCCTTAAACACAACATTCACAAAATTCCAACATTTCTTAAAAAATTAAATAAAAACATTGCCTAGCGTTGTGAGATGTTCGTAACGCTCTTTAGCTGCAACGCTTCTACACGCTCTAAGGAAATTGTGAATAGAAAATAATTTTCATTTAAATGAATGAAGAGAACGAATCTTTCTGAAAATGAAAATATTCTGCTGGAGACCGAATCCATATACGAGTATGGCACATATACCCATAAACATGTCTGTTTTACCATGTTACACACACATATGTACATATGCGCACACAGAGTTATGTACAGACTACAGTTCGTAAGTAAAATTAGAACACTTTTGCCAAACAAGGCAAAACGGACGAATGACCAACCACACGACCGACATCAAATACACCTACCACCATAGCTCAATTAACCCAATTAATGGGTGACTATGAATGAAAAGGACTAACAGGAAACACTGCAAGTCAGTGGCGCCCTATGAAAGACCACTGTAGTGTCAAATGATGAGAGAGAGAGGGGGCAGCGGAAGAGTTCAAGCTAACGGCGAAGAAAAATGTTAATTACATTTTTGAAGCGCCCGAACAGCTGATTTGCGAAATGCTTTAAACGTTTAAACAAGATGCTCCAAACTGCTGACGCTGCTATGTAGCAGTAGCAGCAGCAGTTATAGTTACTAGATAAGGAGGAATGGCCTTCTGGTGAAGGTTTGCAAATGGACGTTGACTGAAGCAGCGAATGATAAGAGAGCAAGCAGCCATCATTGCTGGACATTGGCAGAAAATGGAGGTAAATGAAAAATTCATGCACAACGCTAAGGCTGTTCAGGGGAGGGGGGGGGGGGGGGGGGGGGTAATAGGGAGACAGCAATGTGAAATTTTAATGTTTGTGCTTTAATGACCTTGAACATTATGCCCCAAAAAAACGCAGCAGGAAGCGTTGAAAATGAAAAATACAGACACTATAAGATAGCCGAAAACACAATGACTATGAAAATTTGGAAAATTAAAGATATGAACCAACGCGATAGTGGAAGGAAAAAACGACAAGAGGTGGCCATGGGGCTACAAATCTTCACTAAAGACCATATAAAAATTTAAAGTACAAAGTATTATTGTCTATGCTAGAATAGCTAGGTGGGTGAGCAACGAATTTGAACTTTAGTAAAAACAGAAGTATGTCCATTGGTGGACAAAATTGTATATTCCAATAAAGATCTAGGAACAAGAAAAGTGAGTTATATCAAAAATATTAAAAACTTAAACACAATCATTGGCAAACAACCATGACACGGTATAGCTGTGAACATCACACAGGCTTGCACTTTGAGGTCCGATCTGTGTGGGGCTCATATCTGTCACGAGAAGCTTGGCTGCGATTTACCTGGCGCTTCCACAGGTTGAGGAGAGTGGAATCCTCTATACGGACAATCAACGGTATCGAGCGGAGGGTCTCAGTGGGAGGCCGGACATAAATTCTAAATACCTATGATACTCGACAAGGCGAATGATTGGCGCCTTTAAATAAGCAATGGACACCATGTTCCCGCGGCGATCGGTTGCTTGGACCAGGACCAGCTTGCTCACCTACAGGAGCATGAACATTAGTGAGGGGATATCTATATGATATATGGTGCTCTCCAATTCTGTGGACTCTTGTCTTATACACATTCACAATAGCGTATGGAAATCGTTAGTGTTTATACCCTGGGTCATGAATTGGCTATAAACTGCAAATATTAGACCTCAATACAACTACACATACATACATGCACTTAGTGGGATAAAAGAATGGTTTGGTTGTGAATCACTGCCGCTCTAAGCGAGCAAATGCAAATGCAAATTTTGCCCATGAACATTCCACTAAGGAACAGGCGCAAAACTTCTCACATATCAATGAGTGCAATCGGATACAAGTTTTAAGCTCAATGATAACGGGCCTCCTTTTTATAGCCGAATCCAAACGGCGTACCGCAGTGCGACACCTCTTTGGAGAGAAGTTTTACATGGCATAGTACCAAACAAATTTCGCCAGCATTAGGAGGGGAAAACCCCCACTGAAAATTTTTTTCTGATGGTCTCGCCAGATGATCTCCATTCTAAGCGAACAAATCTTTAAATCTTTGATTAACCACAAGCTTTGACTGATATCCCAATGAAAGCGGTTTCCACATCATCTGAGCTTTAATTTCACTCACTTACACTCACAGTCACTTACAGAGCCACCTACAATATTCTTACTAAAGGGCGATTAATTGGCTATTATCTTTTTGGTAACACTGGTTTAAATTACGCACGCACTAGTTCGAGTTTTGTTTCACTGTCAAACATCTTCAGTTTGGTCTATAATTTAACCATGAATCGTCTTACAAACGAACAACGCTTGCTAATTATTGAATTTTATTATCAAAATGCGTGCTCTGTTAAGAAAATTCATCGCGCGCTTCTTCTTCTTATTCAGCGACGATTCCCATTTCTGGCTCAATGGGTACGTAAATAAGAAGAGTTGTCGATTTTGGAATGAAGATCTGCCAGAGGCATTGCAAGAGCAACCAATGCATCCAGAAAAAGTCACAGTTTGGTGCGGTTTATGGGCTGGTGGCATCATTGGACCGTACTTCTTCAAAGATGATTCGTATCGTAACGTAAAAGCGCTGCCGTGAGTTGAAATCCAACTTTGTGTTGTCCAAAATGCAAGAGCTTGTCTTGAATTATATGTGATTTCAATAAGAAGGTGCCACATGCCACACAGCACGCGTAACAGTGGACTTATTGAGAGGCGAGTTCGAAGAACATTTTATTTTACGTTCGGGACCGGTCAATTGCTCGCCTAGGTCGTCCGATTTAAAGCCTTTCGACTATTTTTTGACGCATTGGAAGACAATATTGAAGCATTGATTCGTGAGATACCGGCCGAAATGTTGGAAAGAGTTTGCCAAAAATGGACTAAGCTGATGGACCATTTGAGGCACAGTCACGGTCAACATTTGCATGAAATAATCTTCGAACACTAAATTATATGAACCGTACTATCAATTCAAATAAAGATTTCATGCAATTATCTGGATTTTATGCGTTTGTTATACCCACCTCCAAAGGATGAGGGAATATTCATTTTGTCATTCCGTTTGCAACACATCGAAAAATCCATTTCCGACCCTATAAAGTATATATATTCTTGATCAGCGTAAAAATCTAAGACGATCTAGCCATGTCCGTCCGATCGTCTGTCTGTCCGTCTGCCTGTTGAAATCATGCTACAGTCTTTAAAACTATAGATATTGGGCTGAAACTTTACACAGATTCTTTTTTTGTCCATAAGCAGGTTAAGTTCGAAGATGGGCTATATCGGACTATATCTTGATATAGTCCCCATATAGACCGATTCGCCGATTTAGGGTCTTGGGCCATTAAAGCCACATTTATTATCTGATTTCGCTGAAATTTGGATTAGTGAGTTATGTTAAGCCCTTCAACATCCTTCTTCAATTTGGCTCAGATCGGTCCAGATTTAGATATAGCTGCCATACAGACCGATCCGCCGATTTAGGGTCTTAGGCCCATAAAAGCCACATTTATTGTCCGATTTTGCTGAAATTTGGGATAGTGAGTTTTGTTAGGCCCTTCGATATCTTTCTTCAATATGCCATATATACCGATCTTTCGATTTAAGGTTTTGGGCCCATAAAAGGCGCATTTATTGCTCTTTATCGCCAAAATTTTGGGACAGTGAGTTGTGTTAGGCTCTTCGACAATTTTCTGCAACTTGGCCCAAATCGATGCAGGTTTGGATATAGCTGCCATATAGTCCGATATCTCGATTTAAAGTCTTGGCCACATAAAAGCGCATTTATAATCCGATTTCACCGAAATTTGACACAGTGACTTATGTTAGGCTTTTTGACATCCGTGTCGTATATGGTCCAGATCGGTTTATTTTTAGCTATAGCTACTAAATAGCTGCTATGGGACACAAGGTATGCATTTTCAACGGATTTTGACGAAATGTGTTTTATAATTATACCCGAGGTGGTGGGTATCCAAAGTTTGGCCCGACCGAACTTAACGAACTTAACTTTTTTTTGAAAAACTTTCCTATAGCTCTTAAAGCGTCACCCTTTAGTATTAGGTAAGTTTATGACACACACCACACAGCTACCTATTTGTAGGAATGCTGCAAAACTATCACTCTAGACAATGTTAGACAAAATACAACGCGAGCGAATCATCAACCAAAACCTGAGACGAGATATTTGCAAGTTGCAAAGAGTGAATTTGATAAGACAATATGATTTCGATAACCAAGACGATGCCAATATGAGCCGACGACGAAATTATCCGTCATACGACGTAAACGCTCCACCTCAAGAAGAAAAGCCAATAATAGAGAATTATTTGGAAATGGTAGGTGAAAATCAGCTCGCGAGAGAAGGAATTTATCGTCTTAACTAACTAACGTCAAATCCTATGAGTCGACGTCGTTTTTCATACCAGATAGGCACAAAACAGAGTATTGCCGACGACACTGCAATTCTTACGACTGCCAATACTGAAACTGAAGCTACAAATAAACTTCAAGCAGCTCTGTCAAATATTTTATTTTGGATAAGCAAATGGAGAATGAATCTAAACGAAAATAAGTCAATCCACATACTGTTCACAAACAAGGAGCCTCGTTATTTACCATTGTATCTGAATGGTAAAGCAATACCATTCGCTACCCCAGCCCAATATTTGGGAATGACCCTAGACAAAAAAATGAAATGGAAAGTGCGCGTGAAGAAATAAAATAAGGAAAAAAAAATAAAATTACCCGAGTTGTACTGGATGCTAGTTGACAATAGATTATCGATTCAAAATGAACTTATTTTGCATAATCAAATGATCAAACCAATATGGACCTAAGGAATAAAGCTTTGGGGTTGCGCTGCCAAGAATGAAGTAGAAAAGATCCAAAAAACTCAATTTTTAATACTTCGTACCATAGCTAATGCACCTTTGTACATACGAAACACCGACCTACACAGAAATTTAGGAGTGAGGGCAATCTCGGAAGAAATATCCATCCACGCCCTGAAACATGCGAACAAACTACAGAATCACGTTAACTCTGACTTAAACCAGTCACCAGAAGACTCCAAAGAACTATACCAATGGATCTAGTCCCTTAAGAGGCCATAAATCCGAGGAGAAACTAGGATGTAGTTACTTAACTTTTTCCACAACATGAATTCGAACTAGGCTAAATTTACTAGTTTATATCACATATCTATACTATATTTTAAAATTCCTAGATGAGTGTTATTAAAATTATTAAAACAAAAAAAAAACCTTAAATTTGCATTCTGCAACATTACCATTGGAAAGTTTGACATTTTCAAGCATAGTCATACTCAAAATGTTCTGACGTACGACCTTCATTTGTGTTGGTTACAGTGATTTGAAAAAATGTGTCAAAAAATGGAATTATCTCGTAAACATTTTCGTGCGAACATTTTCACATCTTTCAACGTAGAGTATCACGACAAAAGTGCATTGATGAACCCAAATCTCTGTATGGGAATGACGCACCATTCTATGGCACTATAAAAACTGGTATCCCTAGTAAAAAAGTTGAAAATTTGGGACAAATTTGAGATGAAATTTTATCTTATTTTATCTCATTTTATATTATTCGATATAATTTAATCCAATTATATCTTATAGCAGATATAATTGGATCTGACCGTTTCATTTTTTTTTTTACTCGGTTTAATGAATTCAGTTGTGACCGATGCACGGCTCCAAGTCGAATTCCGTGAAGGTCGTCCAAAAACGACCAATGTACCAGAAAACGTTGATGCCGAGCCTGAACTTATAATGCAAGATCGCAATGTGACATACCGTGAGAATGAAGTATCCTTTGACATTTCTTCCACCACTAAACATATGATATATCAAGAACATTTTGCAGTAAAAAAAAAAATTTTTTTCTTTGTTGGATTCCGCACAATTTGGCGAAAAAAGGCTCGTGACGATCAGTGCAAAGAAATGTTGAGAAAGTACGATGGCGGTGCTTAAAAATGCGTTTATAAGATCATCACAATCGGTGAATCGTAGATCTATGCCCGAAACAAAAGAACAATCGATCGTGTGGGCCTTCGAAGCTGAGCCAAATCCGACGAAAGTTGTTCGTGGAAGAAGCACTTCCAAGAAAATGACCTCCTGTTTCTTCGGCAAAACTGGTCATGTGGCAACTGTTCCGCTTGAGCAACGTAGGACGGTCAATTCTGAGTGGTACATCACAATTTAATTGCGTGAAGTCTTGGGAAAAACGAATAAAAGAAGACGAATCATTGTTCACCATGACAATGCAAGCTCTGACACATCGTTACAAACCAGCGCCTTTTTGACTGGCCAAAACGTCGAATTAATGGGTCATCATTGACATAGCATCCATTGACTTCTTTTATTCACGCACATTAAGATTTTTATCTTGCGGTCAAAGATTTTAGTCGCCAGAAAATGCTGTTCAGGCTATCATTGGCCACTTTTGAAGTTTTTAGTTCTCTTGTAAAGTAACAAAAAATGGGTGTTAAACCCTTTTTATATTAAGCCATCGATATGTATTTCTACTCTAAATCAGCCTTTTTAATTTGCGATGTAAAACGGAATTGAGAAAATAATTTTGTATGAAATAGCACTGAAAGAACAAAATTCAGTTATTTGTAGTACAGTTATAGTTATATAAAGCATATCTTTTTGGATGTCACTTTATAAAGCAGATATAATTATATCTGTTCCTATATCCAATTATATCTATTACCAGGTACAATTATATATAACATCAGATATAATTATATATAGTTGGATATAGCAGACCTCTTTGGATCTGATTAGATCCAATTTTTTCTGATATCAGATATCTTTCTATCTGACTATATGATTTTTTATACACTCCACCATAAGATGGGGGGTATACTAATTTCGTCATTCTGTTTGTAACTACTCGAAATTTTCGTCTGAGACCCCATAAAGTATATATATTCTTGATCGTCGTGACATTTTATGTCGATCTAGCCATGTCCGTCCGTCTGTCCGTCCGTCTGTCCGTCCGTCCGTCCGTCTGTCTGTCGAAAGCACGCTAACTTCCGAAGGAGTAAAGCTAGCCGCTTGAAATTTTACACAAATACTTCTTATTAGTGTAGGTCGGTTGGTATTGTAAATGGGCCATATCGGTTCATGTTTTGATATAGCTGCCATATAAACCGATCTTGGGTCTTGACTTCTTGAGCCTCTAAAGTGCGCAATTCTTATCCGATTGGGATGAAATTTTGCACGACGTGTTTTGTTATTATAACCAACAACTGTGCCAAGTATGGTTCAAATCGGTTCATAACCTGATATAGCTGCCATATAAACCGATCTTGGGTCTTGACTTCTTGAGCCTCTAAAGTGCGCAATTCTTATCCGATTGGGATGAAATTTTGCACGACGTGTTTTGTTATTATAACCAACAACTGTGCCAAGTATGGTTCAAATCGGTTCATAACCTGATATAGCTGCCATATAAACCGATCTTGGGTCTTGACTTCTTGAGCCTCTAGAGTGCGCAATTCTTATCCGATTGGCATGAAATTTTGCACGACGTGTTTTGTCATAATATCCAACAACTGTGCCAAGTATGGTTCAAATCGGTCCATAACCTGATATAGCTGCCATATAAACCGATCTTGGGTCTTGACTTTTTGAGCGTCTAGCGTGCGCAATTCTTATCCGAATGGAATGGAATTTCGCACGACGTGTTTTGTTATGATACCCAACAACTGTACCAAGTATGGTTTAAATCGGTCCATAACCTGATATAGCTGCCATATAAACCGATCTTGGGTCTTGACTTCTTGAGCCTCTAGAGGGCACAATTCTTATCCGATTTTAATGAATTTTTGCACGAAGTATTTCGTTATGATGTCCAACAACTGTGCCAAGTATGGTTTAAATCGGTCCATAACCTGATATAGCTGCCATATAAACCGATCTTGGGTCTTGACTTTTTGAGCGTCTAGCGTGCGCAATTCTTATCCGAATGGAATGGAATTTCGCACGACGTGTTTTGTTATGATACCCAACAACTGTACCAAGTATGGTTTAAATCGGTCCATAACCTGATATAGCTGCCATATAAACCGATCTTGGGTCTTGACTTCTTGAGCCTCTAGAGGGCACAATTCTTATCCGATTTTAATGAATTTTTGCACGAAGTATTTCGTTATGATGTCCAACAACTGTGCCAAGTATGGTTTAAATCGGTCCATAACCTGATATAGCTGTCATATAAACTGATCTGGGGATTTGACTTCTTGAGCTTTAAAAGGGCGCAATTCCTATCCGATTTGGCTGAAATTTTGCATGACGTATTTTATTTTTACTTTCAACAACTGTGTCAAATAAGGTTCAAATCGGTTCATAACCTGATATAGCTGCCATATAAACCGATCTGGGATCTTGACTTCTTGACCCCTAGAGGTCGCAATTATTATCCGATATGCCTGAAATTTTTTACGACGGATCCTCTCATGACCATAAACAAACGTGTTTATTATGGTCTGAATCGGTCTATAGCCCGATACAGATCCTATATAAATCGTTCTCTCTATTTTACTTCGTGAGCCCCAATGGGCCCAATTCTTATACGAATTGGCTGAAATTTTACACAGGTCTCCAACATATAATTTTATTGTGGTCCGAACCGGACCATATCTTGATATCGTTTTAATAGCAGAGCAACTCTTTTCTTATATCCTTTTTTGCCTAAGAAGAGATGCCGGGAAAAGAACTCGACAAATTCGATCCATGGTGGAGGGAATATAAGATTCGGCCCGGCCGAACTTAGCACGCTTTTACTTGTTTTGTAATCGGGTTGTTCTTATCGGAACAGGATAAGAATTCCCAAGAATATACATACAGAGAAATTTGTTAGCAAAAAAATGTTAGCTATGACAACAACAAATCTGCTGAAAATGGGACAGCAGTAATGTTGGTTTCAAATGATGACAAGTCAAAAGTAGCCACAAAATGTCATAAGCACCTTAAAATGCGGCTTTTGTATCTTATCTTTTAACTTTGGGGGTAGGCAGCGAACATTTTTTATACAGCATCTTAATTCTAGGGGTTTGCCCCTGTTCCTAAGTGGAATGTTCATGGGCAAAGTTAGCGTTTGCAATTCTAGCGATATACAGTGTAAATTTTTTAAACAGTTTCCTCCAAGTTGATAATTTTTGTTTTTACATTTTAATACAACAGACAAGAGACGACTAAAATTGCCAGAAATTTATATGAATATATGTACATCAAATGCTTCAATTTATTGGGTTGCCCAAAAAGTAATTGCGAATTTTTCATATAGTCGACGTTGACAAATTTTTTCAACGGCTTGTGACTCTGTAATTGCATTCTTTCTTCCGTCAGTTATCAGCTGTTACTTTTAGCTTGCTTTACAAGAAAAGTGTAAAAAAAGTATATTTGATTAAAGTTCATTCTAAGTTTTATTAAAAATGCATTTACTTTCTTTTAAAAAATCCGCAATTACTTTTCGGGCAACCCAATTTGTTTACAAGTTCAAAAAATTTAGTACGGCTTCTTACAAAAGTTGACATTTTTTAATTAAAAATCAGCAAATTTATTTTTCTGAGTGTTGTATAGGGAGATAGGGCGCACCGGTAGCCGAGTTGGTAGCGTTCTTGGATTACCAGGTAGGGGTCGTGTGTTCGATTCCTGCCAGTGGTATAACAATGAACATAAGTCACTATGTCAAATTTAAGCGAAATCGGATTATAAATGTGCCTTCTATGGGCCCAAGACCTTAAATCGAGAGATCGGTCTATATGGCAGTTATATCCAAATATGAACCGATCTGTGCCATATTGAAGACGGATGTCGAGTGGCGTAGCACAACTCACAGTCCCAAATTTCAGCAAAATCGGATAATAAATGTGGCCCTAAATCGGCGGTTCGGTCTATATGGGGCCTATATCAAGATATAGTCCTATAAAGCTCATCTTCGAACTTGATCTGCTTATGGGCAAAAAAAGGATCTGTGTAAAGTTTCAGCTCAATATCTCTATTTCTAAAGACTGTAACGTGATTTCAACAGACAGACGGACGGACATGGCTAGATCTTCTTAGATTTTTACCCTGATCAAGAATATATATACTTCAAAGGGTCGGAAATGGATATTTCAATCTGTTGCAAACGGAATGACAAAATGAATATACCCCCATCCTTCGGTGGTGAGTATAAAAATTGTCTAAGTGAGTCTATAATGGACTGCCACTCTTACCTAACCTAGAGAGATACACCAATCATGCCATTCATTTTGTTACATCTCGAAAACTTGATCTGCGACCCCATAAAGAACTAATATATCTGACAGTCTTGACATTCTAAGTCGACATAGCCATGACCGTCCGTCATTCCAAAATATCGTATATATCTATTTGTTGGTCGGTATAAACATCTAAGGCAACTTTGTCTTTCCATTAGTTTAACCTTTCAAAATTAAACAATCGTTTCGAAATTTGGTACCGATACATTTTGATGTGCCATATAAGTATTTACTTGTCTTATCATTTTGTGATAACACGAAATATTTTGCGTCGAGCTCGAACAAATAAAATATCTGCTTGAAATTTCGCACAGATACTTTTTGAGATATAGGGTTCGGATAGGTTGTGTTGTAGTGGTAATATTATATTGACGCCAAACCAAAGGCTCTGGTGGAAATTCCACCAACGACCCAATAATAATGCGAAGTCGCTACCTAATCAGCTACCGGCTGGCTGAAGTACGAATTCGTACATATATATATGTCCTTTATTTCCAATTGGAGTACATTAAATATACTACAGTTAAATATGACCAATAGTAAAATGTCCAATAGCAAATGTTGATGAATTCATAACTAAACTGAACAAATTTTTGGTCCTAATTTTAAGTATTCGAGCCAAAGTTAAGCAAACCTAATTTAAAGATGATTAATTTTTCAACCTTTCAAGAAAGCATTACTTTTGATGAGAGATATTTTCCTTGATTTTAAGGATTTTTTTGAAATGGTATGTTAATATATCCTTAACTTTGCTTCTTGTCGTTAAAAACAAAAACCAAGAATGAAGGTCAAAATACCTTTGAAAGTAAAGAATTTGACTTTGTAACAAGACAACAGTGTTCCTTAGTTTAAGACTCAAAAAAGCCTTACAAATAGGAGCGTCTTTAAATGCTTAGTTTTTGTAGGTTAAGATGCAAAGTTTAAAAAAAGAATTTTTCAAAAAAATAATAACTGGACAGTGAAGTCAAATACAGAAATTTCCAGGTTGGGATTTCTTTTGAAGGTGGAATAAATGGAAATTTATTTTAATATACGTAACGATCTTCCGATTTGGATACAGACCCCATATGTGTAAGGGTATAATGGCTGTCTGAAATCAGACTCTTTTAGATAATGTTTGCCTATTGTGACACCACAATATCGACAGACCAGAGCATTTGCAGGGATTTGAACACACTACACCCGTACCGGAAATCCGAGCTCGTTACCAAGTCAGCGCTTCTTACCCCATATAAACATATTAACCCATTACCAAATATGATGTCTCGAGGAAAATGCACGCGATTTTTTCAACGAATTTCAATCAAAGTTGATAACATGGTTTAAAGTCGTTTTCCCATTTTTTTTTTCAAATAGTTTAAGATAAAAAGACATTATCCAGTGTTTCGATTTGGCTTCTTGAGCCACTAGAAGCTTCAAAGAATTTCAGTTAAATTTGTAACCATGTCATACTTCTCCCCTTCCCTAATCTTTTCCGAAGAGTTTAATTAGATCCATTAATAGATATGGTGCCGTATAAAGCAATGTTCCGCTCTGGCTTCTTGAGTCCCTTGAAGCCTAAATATTTTCCCTTTTTGGCGACTTCCTGACCCTCTAGAAGCTTCATCAAATCATCGGTTTGCTTTTTTCTAAATTTTAAAGTGTTTCTCTGATTTGTTATGCCTTAATACCCAGAAGTTCCCAATTGTGATTCCTCAGGACCTTAGTAGTTACTAGGGTGTACATTTATATGTATTTTTGGATTATTCGATTAATCGTTTATTTGACAATTCTGGTTCTCTTTCTCTCTTCCCAATCGAATGAAACTTTGCCCAAGTTGAGCCCTAATGATCGAAAAATGCAGACAAATGACACAATTCATTCGATTTTAAGCTTTTTTTTGACATAAAAACGGTCAATCGATAACCGATCTAAATCATTCGATTATATGTTTATTTGAAAATATCTCATTTCACGAAAATCGAATAACAATTAATCGAGCGTATACCCCTAGTACATACCAACTTTACGGCACTGGGATAGTGCTTTAAAATAATTGCATGGATCCCTTCAATGCTAGCTTCGTCTAGAATCATCTTGGGCTCGTTTCCCCTTTTCCCGTGAGACAATCGATAACCGATCTAAATTATTCGATTATTTGTTGTTTTTTTTTTTTTTTTTGAAAATATCTCGTTTCACGAATAATCGAAAAACGATTAATCCAGCGTACACTCTAGTACTTACAAACTTTACAACACTGGGATAGTGCTACAAAATAATTAGATGGATCCCTTCAATGCTTACTTCGTCTAGAATCCTCTGGGGTTCGTTTTCCCGTGAGAGTATTAAAAATCTGTAACTCACTCGGATAGCTCAGCAGAAGTTTTCTCGCTAAGCATTGATTCAATTCTTGTGTTCTAGAACCATATTCAGTGCACCAGGACAATTGGTGTAATGGGTTTCTACACTCATAGAAAGAAGTCAGCTTATAATAGCAAACACTATCCGCTGGCTATTAGAGTTTTGCTGTTATTTTAGCAATATTTCTGGTATCATAGCAAAATGTTTGCAATTTGAGAACAGCAGGCATACTGTTGAAAAGTTAGCTGTTTGCCAAAAATTCTACTTCATTTATGATTGGCTTGTTAGGACTTCTGATAGGTACCATACTAATGATTCTGTGGACAATATAGGTATCTCGAAAATAAAAATTTTACAAGCGTGCAAAAAAAACACTTCTAACGGCATACAAAACTTTTGGTTTAAAAAATTTTGCAAATGTTAATGCAAAGATAACGTCACTATCCATGTTTTAACATTTGATTACATTTATGAACAAAAAGTGTATTATGATCTTTTATGCGTTCTTTCGCACTTTTCGAAAAAAAAAATTATTTTCGAGATACTTGTGTTGTTGTCATATGTTGTTTTGTCAAATGTCCGCAGAACTTTTAAAGAAATAGGTAGTTTTCTTTCGATTTCCAAAGAATCGATCAATTTTTTCCTTTTGGGCCTTATGTTGCAATTAAGCTGAACGTACACACTGTTGGAGTGAAATCGTCGCCTTAAGAAGCAATTTCTATTCATCCTTTCGATCATTCCTTGACACTTTGTTGTTGTACTTCGTATTCATAAATATAGATCAGAGTTTGATTTCTTGCAAATATTTAACAAAAAGTCCTGCCATAGATCGAAAACAACAAAACATTGTACATTTACCTCCCTTTGCTACCCTAAATACAGCAACATGGCTGACTGAATGACTGGTTGGATGTTGCACGGGGAAGAACAACCACGATATTGTGGCACGACATGCAAAACAACAGCAACAACCAATATGATATGTAATCAGGCCAGAGGAATACCAGCAAGAAAAGTTAGTCCGTCGTAATATTTTCCATACAGACTTGTGTTTATTTCTTTCTGTATGTATATAAATACATTTGTATGTATGAATGTGGTGGTTAGGTATGTATGTGCTGGCGGCACCAAGGGCCCAGATCCAAACAAGTGCAACAACCATTTTGTACGACATCCACAATTTTCTCCGATGTTGCAGAAAATGGCAAACTTGTAGATCGTGTTGTAGCTGTTATTGTTTGCTGTTGCTTCAGCCATCGTAAATTCTGTGGTCGTCGCTGAGTCTTCCCCAACATTTGTGGCAAATAGTTGGAGGGGAAAAGTACAAGGAGCCGGTGGTAGTATGCCATCGCGGCCAAAACCAGTCTTTTGCAATAATTACTACTGCCAGTGCCAGTGAATTTTCCTTTTCTTCGTCTTCTTGTGCTTTTTTCCACCTCGCCACCGATGGAGTAGGCCAAGTTAAGGGTGTATCTTTGGTGTATTTTCGACGTCACCATTGTCTTTGTTTCGTTTTCTTCAAACGCAGTGCCTGCGTGTGTTGTGTTTCCGCAAATTCATAAGCGTTTAAAGCAGAACTTTAAT